>NC_045544.1:49252107-49584250 GCF_009769535.1 Thamnophis elegans | reverse complement strand
TTGGGGTAAACAAGTTCTCTGTCATAGATATAGATGCTCCAAAACATTAGCACAACAAACTGGGGCAAAGAGAAAGAATACAAATATATTTTCAGGTATATAAAGTCACATTTTTATTGTAAGAATTACATTTTATCAGTATCAACCATCAACCAGTTACTACTGTTCAGCTGTGTATGCTTTTAACGTACAAAGTAGTTTAAATCTAGGTTGGCAAGCTTATACATATGTGGGTGGTCTTCACTTAGCAACGGTAATTGGGACTGGCAACCCCATAGTTAAGGACAACTGCCGTTGCAGCAAGTTCAATTGTTCAGTTATTAAACTAATTCCACATGGCCGCTATGCATGGCATCACATGACCTCCACTTGCAACCTCCTGCCAGCTTCTCAATTGACTTGCTTGCTGGAAGCTTGCGCTGAAAATGTCAAGTGGTTATCATGTGACTGCAGGATGCTACTACGACTTTTATAATTGTGAGCCAGTTGCCAAGTATCTGAATCGCTGTCACATGACTGTGGGGACATGATAATAAGTCTCCTTGTCCAGTGGTGTAGTAAATCTGAATGATTGCTGAATGAATGGTGACTTTTTTCAGTGTTGTCATAACTTGAATGGTCATAAATTGAGGATTATCTGTATTCCTTATTGTACTATGATCTGTATTGTATGAAGTTAGAATGATATTTTGGACTATCGTAGCTTCCTCTAAACCACAAATAATCACCACACCCGGATATAGCGATGCCCAGATTGGACTCCACACTATGGACTTTAGATCCAGAGTCTGACTTTGTCATTCTAAAACACTCCAATTGTTTCTTCTTCTGTTCTCTAGGACCTTGCTTGAATGTCTGGCAATCAGTGCATGACTCGTTTATGTTTTAGCTTATGTTTGGTTATGATATTAGGGAAGTGTAGCTCTAAGGCAGAAATCTATTTAAGAGCTGATGCAGATGCACATATACCACATTTGTCATACTTTCCTTTAAAAAGTTGGTGCCTTTTCCTACCTTGAATAGTAACCCTATGATACTATGAATTAGGTGTTTGAAATATTGCATCCTTAAATCAAAAGTATATTTTTCTGTGATCAAGCCAATACTGTGAGAGCATAGGAAGAGATGGAGCTTCTTTAAGGAGGTGATGACAAATGTGAAGGCATATCAACACAAACTTTAAATACAGCAGATTACTAATTAATATTAGCCCGTGGAAACTATAAAGCACAATTCATTCTTTCTTTAATGATGGCAGGTTATACCGTTGTGAGGCAGCAAAGCATATTCGATATACCATGACAATATCACTTACATGCCTAACAGTTGGTATCTTTTTTATTGAAATACTTGATTTCTGCCAGACATAATGGACACCTGAATAGTCTGAATGGTTCTACTTTTGATTCTGGAACATTAATCCAAAAAAATTGAAGGATGGGATCATCTATGTGCTTATGGCAAACTACAGAATAGTATGCATTAGTGAGTTATGGCTTCCACTTGCTATTTTCCAATGTATCTTATTTTTAATTAGTGTTCTTCTGCAAATCAAATCCACAGTCTATCAGTTAAGCCTGAAAATCCCTGGATGCTTTCCTGGGGCTTCTTTGTGACTTCCTGAAAAATTGAATGATTTTGATCACACCATCCATGTCAAGATTATGTCTCTTAATTCTGTATATCAATAAAATCTAAGATTATATTTCATTTAAAGAACAAGATGAACTGGCATATTAAACAAAAGCATTAGAAAAGAAACTTCAGTGCTAGATTTCAAAAAGTAAATTTGATATTAATGGAACATTTTAAAAGCTGGTGTGTATTTGAATATTTTCTGAAGCACAGAAAGCTTATTGACCTTGCCTGTGAGGTAAAAGTGGAAAAGACAGGAAATTCCATCTGTCCTGTCAAAGTCAGCCAATGTATGCAAAATTGGTTGCAACCATCTGCTGCTCCAGGTGGCCAGAACGTCTTTAATGAAACAGGTAGGTTCAAAAAGCATGCTTAAGCAAATTATTCTAATTTTAGTCAAGTTGCCCATTCAACATTTCTTAAAAGTCATTCCATTGCCTAAAAATCTAAGTGTCCCAACAGATAATCGACATAATTACTAAAAAGTAGATCGGGATCAAACAATTCCTTAAGATGTATCAACTTTAGGAATCTAGAAAAATGTAATAAAACAGAACATGGTTTTCATATATTCTCCCTGCTCTTGAAGCCTTTTTTATTCTGCCAAGGTTTTAATTGAGTCTTTGCTTTTTCCCTATGTATGATCTTTATTATATTTTCATTATTTGTTCAATTTTTTAACATAGCTTTCTAAAATTCACACAGACATCACTGCCCCAAAAATTACAATGATACTATTAAAATATGTTTTTTAAGAAACTGCACCTATTAGATTTTATGGCTTCATCTCAGGAAGTAGGAAAGGACTTTTTCCTGCAGCAAAACTCTTTTAATGGACAAAAGCCTACTGAATATGCATAATGAATGAAATTGATAGTGCAGAAATACAAAATTGAGATACAAAGTGATTTCTTGGTAATATCACATATACAAAGATGATTGATGTACAAAGTTATGCAGCTATCCCCAATTTCAGTGACTGTTCAAACTTAGGATGGCACTGAATGAGTGGTAATTAAACCAGTACTTAAGGTTTTGGATGCACAGCACTCACATAGACAAACAGTTGGATTTGGGCATTTGGCAACCAGTCACACTTATCATGGCTGCATCATCCCACAATCATGTGATCAGCATTGATAACCTCCCTGCCAGCTTCCCAGAAGCAAAGTCCCAGAGATCTCATACTCCATAGCACCACCTCACCAGCCTGCCCTTAATACCATGCACTAACCTGCAGCAACCTCTCTGCTTGCAACCCTCACCAACCTGCTTATGCTCCCTACCACCCATCCATAGTCTTCGCCAGCCCCTGCAGGTCTGCCTGAATTTTTTTTATTTAAGCAGAAATTAGAGTTCAGGCATTTTAGTCAATCGCATGTTCAGCAGGTATGAGTGTGGAAAGTTTTGCCTTACTTAAAGTACAGAATTCTGGCTATTCATTAACCAAGTCTGATCTTCACTGTACAAATATATAGAAAAGTGACTTTAACGAAGTCACATTTCTGAGGACACGCTATTGAGGCTCACTAGGCTGTAAAAAGTTACAAAACTATTTCCAAAGAGTTTGACTCCACCAGTTCACTATCAGGAAGATCATGTACATTAACACCAATATTACCTCCCCGAAGATCACACCAAGAACAATACTCCAGGAGCTTCAAAGAAACCAGAGTAAGATCTAAGACAGGGGTCCCCAATCTCCTGGCCTATGGCCCTTTATTGGGCTGCAGTTGCAGCCCATTGAGAATTGGGTCACACAAGCAGCCCCACTCATGCACGCACAAATGAAGCTGTGTGTGTGCACGCACCTGTCCCTCACACAAAACATTCTCTCTGCCCCCCTTTCATAGGCTGCGAATTGGAAAGGTTGGGAACTGCTGATGTAGAACTAAAAGCCTCTCACACTGGCAAATGCCCAATTATCATGAGACACACACACACACATTAGGAGAACAGTGAACAACAATGGTGTGCATGGAACAATTGTAAGGAGAGAACTACTTCTCTCCAAAAAGAACACTGCTGCCCGTCTACAGTTTGCAAAATACCATGTGGATATGTCAGAAGGTTACTGGAAGAGTGTTCTGTAGAAATATGAGACTAAATAGAAAGGTTTGGCTAAATGAAAAGTATTATGTTTGACAAAAGGTAAGGTGACCAGATTTTCAGATTGGTAAAGAGGGACACCTTTGACCGGGAGGATTGGGGGGGGGGGGGGGCTTGATTAAAAATTTTATACGGAGCAACAAAATTTTTCATACAATGCAAAAATAGTATTGTAATATTTTTTTTATTTCAACATAACTACAATTTACAAATATAGCAATAGCAATAGCAGTAGACTTATATACCGCTTCATAGGCCTTTCAGGCCTCTCTAAGCGGTTTACAGAGAGTCAGCATATTGCCCCCAACAATCTGGGTCCTCATTTTACCCACCTCGGAAGGATGGAAGGCTGAGTCAACCCTGAGCCGGTGAGATTTGAACCACTGACCTGCTGATCTAGCAGTAGCCTGCAGTGCTGCATTTAACCACTGCGCCACCTTGGCTCTTGGCTCTATAAATTGTAACTGTTGCCAAACATCAAAATTTTGATTGCGTGACCATGGGGATGCTGCAACGGTAGCTAAGTGTGAAAATGGTCACTTTTTTCAATGCCATTGTAACTTTGGTCACTATACCACCTTTCTTGCCACAGTTCTTAAGTGAATAACTGCAGCTAATAAGTTTGTAACATAAGTGAATCTGGTTCCCCCATTTGACTTTGTCAAAAGCACACAAAAAGCGATTACATGACCCCAGGACACTGAAACCATCATAAATACAAATCTGTTGCCAAACATCAAAATTTTGATCGCGTGACCATGGGGATGCTGCAACGGTCGCTAAGTGTGAAAATGGTTGCTAAGTGTGAAAAATGGTCACTTTTTTCAATGCCATTGTAACTTTGGTCACTAAATGAACTGTTTGAAAGCTAAGGCTAGCTTGCATTATAATGCCTTATGCTAGCTTACATTTTCAAGAGAGAGAAGCTAAACTCCTTATTAGAATTGAAATAGAAATGAGTAGAGTAGAGTAGAGTAGAGTAGAGTAGAGTAGAGTAGAGTAGAGAAGAGTAGAGTAGTGTAGTGTAGTGTTTTGACACACAAGGAATTTGTCTTTGGTGCATAGGCTCTCAGTGTACATAAAAGAAAAAAATACATTCATCAAGAATCATAAGCTACAACACTTAGTGATAGTCATAGGTTACGAATAAGCAATCAAATTATACTAGGAAACAAATTATTGGATTTTTAAATTATTGGATTTTTTTCAAGGAAACTCAGTATGTGCTTCCTGATTATTAAAAGTGCAAATTCAGTGTCAATGACTCCTGACTATTTAAAATATAGTCTAAGCAATTTAAAAAAAGAATCCACACAGAATAAAACTATTTTAAAAAATCCTATGCACAATAAATAAAATATTATTTTAAAATACATTAAAAAATAAAAGAAAAAACCCCGGCTCACTTACCAGTAGGCAGATCACAAGGTAGGAAAAGGATAGATTAAAAAAATAAGAGGGGATCATACGCCCCCACCTACCCACTTCCAATCCCATCCGACAGAAGGAGACAAGAGAAGAGCAGTGGAGAGAAGGAAATCTCCTCCATCCCCCCCGCCTCTTCCAAATTATACACACAGACACTGCCCTCCCCATCCCGCAGCCCCAATTCCAGCCGCACCAATTCAAGCTCCCAGATCTCCCTCTCTCTTTCTTTTCTCCACTCATCCCGCCCCCAACCAAACAAACGAGCAAAGGAAATACAAGAAAAGCAACTTTTAAATAAATAAATAAATGAAATCCAAGGCACGGGAGGAACATCCCCCTTTCCCCTAATTTCCACTCCCCCCCATCCCGCCTCCCGATCCATTTGGGGTGGATTTCTTTATTTGCAATAAATCCTGGGTCCCCCCCCCTTTTATAAAGGAAGGAAAATGACAGATCTTCTCCCCCCCCTCCCGCCCCCCCCTCACCAAAAGGAGACCAGAGAAAAGCAACCAGATCGAAAGGAAGGGAGATATGATCGTGTTTGGAAGAGCAGGAGGGGAGGGAGCCGAGGTAGGGAAACCACTGCCCTCTAAAGGCCACATCGGGAACGACACTTCAGAGAAATAAAACTTTTTTTTTACAGTGTCCTTTTAAAACCGGGACTTTTGAACACGCAGCGGGACACGGGACAAATTTTGAAAAATCGTGACTGTCCCGCCAAAAGGGGACGTATGGTCACCTTACAAAAGGCAAACACTATTCCAGTATAAGAACCTTATCCTATCTATGAAACATGAAGGGGGCAGTATCATGGTTTGGATCTGCTTTTCTGCCTCTTGAGGACTACGAGTATCAATGGATTGGGATGGGAACCATGAACTCTGAATTGTACCAGAAAATTCTACAGGAAAATGTCAGGGTATTTGGTATGAACTGAAGCTGAAAGTGGGTCATGCAGCAAGACAACAACCTTAAATAGGTAAGTTTTACAACCAAAGAATGATTGAAATAGAAGAAATAAATATTTGGAAAGGCCAAGTCAAAATTCTGACTTTAAACCTAGAACTGACCTGAAGGCGGCAATTCATGTGAGGAAGCTCACCAACATCCTGAAGTTAAAGCTGCTATATGTAAGGAGGAATGGACTAGAATTCCTCCAAGCCAATGCACAGGACTGATTAACAGTAAACAGAAATGTTTAGCTGCAGGAGAGCACACTAGTAACTGAAAGCAAAAGTTCACATACTTTTGCCACACATAAATATGTAGCTTTGGATAATTTCCCTCAAAGAATAAATGAATAAGTTTAATGGTTTTGACTCATTGTTAATTACATCCTCTTTAGTTGTAGGTCTTGCACAAAGAACAGATCATGTTTTAGATTATGATGCTGAAATTTTGAAAATTAAAACAATTCACAAACTTTTAAATACTGTATGCTATTTTGCTGTTTTGTTTCTCTTACAAATGCACTTTAAATTATCAGTACTTTCAATTGTTTTAATTATTATTTTTATATTACAAGTATCCTACATATGAATTTGGAGGCATATAGAGATAAATATACATTTAAAGCTGGGAAATACAGTTTATTTTTCTATATAGCAGTCCTATATTGCCCACTGAATTTATATACTAAACATTTTTGTTAATATAATTACACTGAATGAATAAATAGAATTACTTATAAATGCAGTAAATAAATGGCACATTTTAGTCTATAAAATTGCACTGGTGACTATGAGCTTTCCTTTAAATAACTGACATTTTAAAAAGAGATTAAAACTAAGGGTGGTATACTCTAATTGGAAGGAAATTCCTTTCTTTCCACGGTACTTACAACCCCAATGGGAAAAGCTAAGACAGCCATCATCCAGTCACGGAGGGAGATGAGTTTTCTTAGTTGCCTTTCTTGTTCTTGGCTGTCATTCCCTTTAGTCAGAAGGCTGGAAAGGTCAGTCAGTACACAGATCCCAAAAAAGACTGCTTGAACAACCTGCATTAGAAACATAAACATTGAAACATGAATGTTTCAGTCTCAATATATCAATTTTAGCTGCAGATCCTGCCTGGTGATGGTGACATTTGGCAGCAGTGAATTTATTGAGCTTTTTAAAATGCTCAGCCTAGATATTGTGCAGGCTTACTCTGAAGCCTTGCTTCATAAAAAATAGGAGGAACTGTAGTCTTTACTGTCCACAGTAAGCCTGGCTTAATAATCAAACACTGTTTCTTAACATGCAATGAAAATGTATTAGTCTCATTATCTGCTCTACCAAGTGTGAGTGCATTTCTTTATACAGTGATGAAAGGGCTGCTTAGCAAGCATGGAAGAGTAGACAGGATATGTGCATTCATCCTGAACTCTTCCTCTTCAATTATGGTATTAATGCCAATTCTGAGGACAAGGGGCAGTCTGGCATCATTGTGAAAGAATAATGTCTGTTGCTGTGGATGTTTTTCTCTCTTGATGCACCAATGTTTATTTCTGGTCCCCACTGTCAACAACATATTTGCACTTTTGCCATATATGAAAAAAAACCATAAAAATCACCTTGATATGTACATAAGCAACCATCACCTTTTATTTTAAAAAGCTCTAAATTATATGCTAGCTGCTGTTTCTTCCGAATTGTCTGTATAAAATCTGTCCTTATTACTTTCCATGTCCTGTTTACAAGACACATGAAGATCACATTTCACATTATCTTTTCTCAAGTTTAATTTTGCTTGATTACTATTCAGCATATACAATTATTTTGAATTAAATATATTTATATTACACACAATATTAGAGTTGTGATTAGTGATATATCCTAGGACATTGGCCATCTGTCAAACATCTATTAATACTAGAAGCTAGGTAAGCAACTTTCCTTTTTGAGCAAGGAAAGAAACATTTATTGCAGATATTTGTACTAAGTTGTACTTATGGATTAAGTTGACAATATCATAAAAACTCTATCATGTTTTAAAACAAATAGTTCACTCAACCAAAAGAGAATGATTTAGAGAAGTCTTTCTCTGATAAGTAGCAGACAAATTATTTATGTGAAAATTCTAAAATATGTACAATATATCACATGGTCTAAAGCAAAGTGGCTTTCCTAATTTAGTAAGATGAAGGCAAGATCTTGCCCTATTAGGATACCTCTGTGACATAAGCTTTGACTGTTCATCCCTAATTAATCCAGTAATTTTGAAAATACTGTTTCCAGCAAGATTTCTCTTTGAAGTGCTTTAAATTTATTATTTTGTCCATCAAATACATTTAATTTTTGTTTTGTTATCTCTGAATTTTAGATCCATACTTTGTATATCATCCAGAAATAATTTTTATGTATATATTTAATTAGCCAAACTGGAAAAAAATGCAAAATACAGTACTAAATAATTTGGACTCTTCTGACAAAATTCATCTATGTCCCCAATTCTATAATATCAGAATGAATAGAACTGAATAGGAAAAGTATACAATACTATTAAAATGATTCAATTTAAAAACAAACTAAAGGAAATGAGGAAATCCTAGAAAAAAAATATCATTTGGTCTTTTTTATAGCTTTAGAAACAAATCTACATACAGAGGCAACTTAATGCAGAACGACATGAAACATGAACCCAAATGACTCTCAATCCAGTTTTTAAAAATGCAAGCATTTTTGCATAGTAGATAATACTGTACTTCTCCTTAACAAACTTCAGGTTTGTTTGTCTGTTTATAGCCTGCCTTTATTATTTTTAAAAATAACTAAAGGTGACAAACAGGTCCAATGCACCTTTCTCCTCCTATTATCCCCACAAGAATCCCCTCCCTGTTTTGAGTGCAATAGGCCAGAGAATATGGAGGTCTCAAGAAACCAAAAAGACAGAGGAAGAATTATCTCTGAGAAAAGAAAGATAAATAACTGGAAAGGGAATTAAGTGATATAATATATAGTATATTCCCACCATCTAGTAGCAATCTTATTAGTACTATTTTGTAAATTATCATCAATTTAAATATCTACATATATATATGGAAAACAAAGTATTGTAATTGATCATAAGAATATTAATTAATAACAGTGATAATATAGAATAGTTGGGCCATTCATTTTCTTTCACCTCTAGGAAGCGGCAATGACAAACCCTTTCAAAAATTGTGCTAAGAGAACTGCAAGGGCTTTTCCAGACAATCACTAAAAGTTAAGAATAATTCCAACCTACATTTATTGGTCAATACAATTTACACTTCTTTGAAAAAGTATGTAAAATTGGTCTATCCTGTGGGAAACATTATTCCATCAAAGAATACAATTTATTGGACATTAAACTCTACAGAAAAGCCCAGTCTGATACTTCCTTCATCATGCATTTGTTTTGTGCCCTAAGCATTTATGAAGGCTTCCAATGTATTGTTAGAAATATTAAAAAATAAGGTACAATAAAGTTTCCTCTGATCTGGCTTGACTCCCTGTGACTTCATTGAGAGATTCATGTAATTTTATCTGTAATGATTTGGAAGTGATTTGCCATAACTTTCTACTGGGATGTATTTTTGATTTCCACTCTACCCACAGCTCTGATACTATCTGTAGGTCGCCTAAATATCAGCTAGTCTCGATACTACTTAGCCTCCAAGCCTAGACAAGGTCAAATATGTGCTGTCACATATTTGAGAAAGCAAAAGGTTATATTTATGACATGTAGTTATTTTCCGCCTTTTTTCTAAACAATTTAACACAATTTAACATGGATCACTTTCTCAGCAAGAGACTATATTATGTCTAACCTCAAATAATTGAAAAGAAGATATGACATCAATACAAAGCCATCCTGGTCACCTGGAAGTTTTTTTTCCATTCTTGAAAAGATAGACATAATGCTGAGAAAGGGATTTATTTGTTTATTTATCCATTTTATTTATATAAGCTGGCCAACTCACATATATGACTCTGGGCAACTCACACACTTAAAAATAGAAAACAATAATAGTTACAAATAAATAACTGAAATAAAAACCTTCAAAAACCGATTCAAACAAGATTAGGTCATATTTTTGCATAAAGATTGAAAATTCAAACTTTTAAATATCATTGTAGATCAACTACCCAAACCTTGAGTCTCTGTGATGCAAAAGATAGAGCTTAATTTTAATATTGAACTCTGGGTCAATTCTTTGCTTTTTTATTTATACCCATATTCAATCCTACTATACCCAAGATTGGAGATAGATCATTTGAGGAGGCAGACTAAAACACTGGAGTTATACTTGTCACTTTTAAATCTATCAAGAAAAGTCATGAATCCCTGTTATGACTTCTGATTCTCAGATCTTTAGGGGAAAGACACTTAATTTTAGTGGGATCTTCTAAACTGGAAGATGGTATCTTGCTCTCATACAGTAAAAAAAATGAACAAAAACTTCCTACTCTCACAATTTTAACCCTCTAGCAGAATTCTCCAGCACTACACATAAGGGAAAATATGCATTTGTTGTTTGGGGATGGTTATATAGGTGTTCCATTTCTATTTCTAAAATGTAATGTTCTGACTAGGGGGCACCCTAACAGCAAAGCACAAAACAGGAAGTCGATCAACCAACCAGCATGCAGGAAGTGCACCTTTGCACAACGTGCAGTTGGGATTTGGGAAGTGTTTGCGTCAGCCCATCTGCAGCTGTCTGCAACCTACAATTATCCAACAACTCTTTTGCAATGTAAATATGCAGTGACAGCTATGGGCAGTTGTGGGCAACTCAAATTCAACCTTTAGACTACAAAATGAGGCAAGATTCTTTAAAATTTCAGGTAGTTCTTCCAAAATGAGCAGAGCTAACTATGGCAGGATAAATAATAGTTCAGTACTTTAGTGTGGCTGGAATAATATTTTTATGTGTTCCTAGTAGGAGAAAAAGCGACACAGTGGCTCAGTGGCTAAAACGCTGAGCTTGTCAATCAGAAAGGTCAGCAGTTCGGTGGTTCAAATCCCTAGCACCGTGAACTCGTTACTTGTCCCAGTTTCTGCCAACCTAGCAGTTCGAAAGCACATAAAAATGCAAGTAGAAAAATAGGGATCACCTTTGGTGGGAAGGTAACAGCATTCTGTGCACTTCGGCATTTAGTCATGCCGACCACATGACCACAGAGGTCTTCGGACAGCGCTGGCTCTTCAGCTTTGAAACGGAGATGAGCACCACTCCCTAGAGTCAGGAACAACTAGCACATATTTGCAAGGGGAACCTTTACCTTTACCTTACTAGGAGAAAGCTTCGGCTAGTAATAAATGGGTACACTGGGTGCTGTAACAAAAAAAATCTTACCCAGCACTTAGAAAACTTGCACTATGAACGAAGTTTCCAATTGTCAACTGCAAAAGGCCACGTTGCTTGGATTCACACATATATTATGCCATTACAACGTCCTAGGTCCTTAGAAAGAGACATCCTAGGTCCTTGGGAAGAACTGATGCGCGGGAAAGCCAACACCAGTTAAAGAACTGGTAAACTGTGACTTTGCATTAATAATAATATAATAATATAATAAAATAATAATCAAACATAGTTAGATGTAAGTGACATTTTAATTTGGATGGTCATGAAATATGAGGCAATTCTAAAGAAAAGAAACTAGCTTCTTGGAAAGCACTTTGCTTGTGATATACGAAATGCACAATATCTCAAAGGCGTTTTTTTCAAGAGACAACTGGATTTTCTGGTTTCTCCTTTTCCTAATGTACAATAATGTCATTCATTGGGGTTGCTATCCTCCAGCAGCTACCTATAATTCTCTTTCTCCTTACAGAGTTGCAGATATCATTTCTGGAGAAGTGCCTCGTATCTCTATTTCTATGTGTGGGGGAGCCAATAATCCTAATATATTTCACTCTCTTCCCTAGCACTTGGTCATGTGCGTAGTCAATAAACAGGCATCTCCAAATGACAGCGTTGCGACCGCGGTGCCTTTTTCTTCTTCCTTTAAAAACGACGGTGCGAATGAACAGCGTCTTCCTTCACACAGCACCTCCCCTTCTGGCGTCCCCTTGAAAGCGCTGCCCGTCACCAGTCCTTCCGCGCAAAAGAGGCCTCGTCCCCGGGGCAAAATTTTTAGCCGGGTGAACGCAGCCACTCTCCTTGTCCGGGATACGGGATCGCATCCTTCACATCCCGAGGAAGAAGAGGCGGTGGCGGGACTTACAAGGTGACTTACCAGGTTAATGAAGGTCAGAAATTTCCAGCTGCCTCCATAGGTCTGGTGCGCTGGCATGTCAATGGCTTTGTAATTGCACAGGATGGAAAAATAGGAGAGGAGGATGGCGACCCGCAGCACCTGCCCGGGCACGAGCGCCATGTTGTGTGTCTTCTTCACCACACTCCCCCACTCCCCAATTAAGGCCTGAGCGCCGAACGAAAGCGGGCGGCTAAAAACGACGGGCGCGCGCTTCGTTCGCGGTTCAGGGCGCGTGCGCGCGCGCCGTCAGCAGGCATCGAGCCGGGGAAGCGGAGCGCGAGCGAAAAACTCCGCGTCCCGTTCGGCGCCGCTCAAGTGTTCCCCGCTTGAGGGAGATGAAAGCAACGCGAGCGGAGGCGTAGACTTCTGGGGTGTAGTAGATCCACCCACAGTGCCCCACTTCCGGGGTGATTTTGGACATGAATTTTTAAACATGGCGTTTAATATTGCCCAAGAGAAAGAAAGAGAATTGCCCATAGGAAACAGGGAAGACTTGGACGGCACCTGGGCGCCAAGGTGCTTCCCCCCTCTTCTGCCGGCAGGCAACAATGCAAAGTTGCAGGAAGGTTAAAAAAAAGAAAAGAATGCGTCCGTAGTTTCCATCGTTACCGTCCACTTTGCATTTGCAGGGTAACACAGAAGGAGCTTCGGAAGGTTTAAGTTTAAAGTACGCGTCGTTGTTGTGCTCGAGACCTACGCTCGGCTTTCACTTTTCCATGTAAATAGAGAAATAAAACCACAACTTCCGCCAGCATAAGGGGCTGATGCCCTCAGCCTGATCGGAGTCATTGAAAGTCGCAGAGCATTTTCATTTATTTAAAAGCTAAACGCACCTACACCCACACAACTATGTTGCATTGCATTATCAATTGCAAGAACATCTTTTTTTCTTTTTCCAGAGAAATTAGGTTGTCCGTTTATAGCTCGACTAAATTTCTGGGGTGTTTTTTAAAGATTTTTCATAGGGAGAGCGCACTTACACGCACCTCACATTTAAGTATGCGTTCACTATTCAAAGACCATCCCTGTCCTACTGTCTCCATTTATTCGTACCCATTTACTGTTCATATTTATGTTTATACTTATAAGCTGTTATCTTTTACATGTTTGACAAACTAAATAAATAAATAAATGTGGACGGTGATGTTGATTGCTAGACTCGGAAACATTCTGAATCACTTTCTCAGTCTGATTGTCTTCTTACATTATTCCCAACCTGGGATTATTCTAACGCACATATTCATCTCAACCCTCCCTCCCCATTCTTGTTTTCCACAAAGCTGCTAAAATAAAAAACCAGTTAATGGAATATAAAGTACTTCAAAATTCCCCCAGGGGAAGAAGGCGGGGCTTAGCAGTGAGAAGACAGGCTTTCAGGCTATTCCTGAAATTCCTCTATTCCGAAGCATTTGGACGGTCCCTTTTTGGACCCAAGCTGTCCAGGAGAGACAGTGAAAGGTAGGAGGAGATCCAGTGGTCCCAGAGACGTTTGCAAAGTCTCTGGGGAATTGGAAAATAACCTCCTTTGCCAGTGACTTCCAGATTAGCCATAAGGCTAATTGAAACTGCAGGCAGCCCCAAAGAATGACGAAAGTGTTTTCAACTGGTAAGATTATTTTATTACTCAGAGATAAACAGTTCACCTAAAAATTCAAGCTAATTTAAATTAATGAACAGAAGAATCTAGCGGCGATCCTGATTTTTTTATTGGTTTCTGGACGGTGGTTATTCTACTTTTTAAATGTTTTAAATGTTATTCACACGGACAAAGGATAGATTGCTCCAACATCTCCTCTGATCTTCTGCAAGCGGGCTGTAAACCAATTTACTATAATTTGGTTGTTTACAACTTGACACTTTTATTGCTTGGCTGTATTGGTCTAAGATCTGATAAGATTGCATAGCCTCCAGCCTGCTCTTATTTGCAAAATACTTCAGAGCTCTCAAGAAAAAATACTAACTGCGTATAAACATGGCGTCTATTCAAGCCTCTATTCAAATGATTTTTTCAGCGCTACAGAAATTATCTGCTACACAGGCTAGAATTGAGAGAAAACTTGATTATTTGGTGTTTTTAGCAACAAAATATGAGGGAAAAATTGAGAATGTTCCTTAAATACAAGCTAAGGATGTCAGAATAAAGATTCTCAACTTGCTGATATTCGGGGCAACTGGTTTACCTTTGAGGGAGAAAAAGATGGAATGTCTGAAGGGGGAGCAGCAACACAGAAGATTTACTTCGAAAGACATGGTGCAGGAGGAGTGAGAAGCATTAAAGAATTTATACTTTATGAAATACCATCTGCAAAACTTTTGATACCACCACTGAGAATTAAGGACAAGCTGATAAAGGAAATAAAAGGAGGGCGGCAGCATTATATGAGAGGCACCATAAGCAAAAAGGTGCGAAGATTTTTTTGTATGGACTTGCTCATAAAGATGTTTGGAGAACTGGACCCACGAATGGCAACAAATTTAAGGTGGTTCTGTTACTGGAGAGACACAGGCTGATAGATGGAAGAGTATAATTTAAAACTAGCTAAACCTAGTTAAACTCATTTATAATAGATATAGTTGAATAATAATTGATAATGATAGTAATGTATATAATGTTGAGTTGCTATGATAAATAATAATTGGATATGAGAAGGAAAGTTAGAAATAACTTTGGATTATATATAAAGGTTATTAATCACAATAATAATTAAAGGAGAATGATAATAAATTATATAAATTAGAAATCTTTGGTATTAAATATTATGGATGTTTAGCTAAAACAGGATATGAGGAATTAATGTTAATGGAGGAGTATAACTTAAAATTAGCTAAACTTAGTTGAATTCATTTGCAATAGGTATAGATGAATAAAAATTGATAATGATAGTAATGTATATGATGTTGAGTTGATATGATGGGTAATAATTGGATATGAGAAGGGAAGGTTAGAAATAACCTCCTTTGCCAGTGACTTCCAGATTAGCCATATATATATATATATATATATATATATATATATATATATATATATATATATATATATATATGGACTATATATAAGATCATTAATAACAATAATAATCATTATAAAAAATAAAATAAAACTATACAGTTAAATCTTAACTAATATGGGGAAAATGCTATGATATACGATATAATTAAATAAAGAAAGGAGAATGATAATAAATTATATACATGGAGGATGAAATTTTTGGTATTAAATATTATGGATGTTTAGCTAAAACAGGATATGAGGATTTAATGTTAATGGAGGATTTTATAAACAAGTAAATGAAATGCCAGCATGTGGTTATGGATTAAATTTTTGGTATAGTTAAGGATGAAGGATGTTTAAACAACTGTAGTCAACTAAAAGTGGAGGTATGATGATGTTAATATGGTAAACATTTGAGTTAAGATATTTGAATTAATATGAATTAATGGAAGAGATTGTTGCTTGTTGTAACCAGCTGATATACTTTTTTATAACATATACTTGTGTTGTTGTTTTTTTCTTTGTTTTGTTTTTGTTCTTTTTTGTTTTGACTTTTTTTCCCCCCACTGTTGTGGGTATGTGTTGTTTATGTAACAAAAAAATAAAAAAAATTATAAAAAAATAATTCCCCCAGGCGCTGACACTGCCATCTGCATTTATTCCATTGTATACTTTCCTGCTGTGAATTATTCTCTGAATAAACTGTTCAACAGAACCTGGTAGTATCTGGCATCCCTAAAATTCTTCACTGTTGAGAAGTTTATTTTATGAATAAAAAGAATTCAGCTATGTAGGAAATTCCTTGCAGTTAAAAGCTATCTAGTTACACACACACACACACACAAACACACACACACACGTGTGTGTGTGTGTGTGTGTGTGTGTGTGAGAGAGAGAGAGAGAGAGAGAAAGGGAGAAAGGGAGAAAGGGAGAAAGGGAGAAAGGGATGGTGGTGGTGGTGGTGGTGGCAAACAGAATTCCAAATGGATTTTTCAGTGGTTGCAGGTGACCAGATTTCCAGATTGGTAAAGAGGGACACCTTTGATGGGGGGGAGGGGGGTTGATTAAAATTTTTATACGGAGCAACAAAAATTTTCATACAACGCAAAAATAGTATTGTAATATTTTTTTATTTCAACATAACTACAATTTACAAATATAAATTGTAACTGTTGCCAAACATCAAAATTTTGATCACGTGACCATGAGGATGCTGCAACAGTCGCTAAGTGTGAAAATGGTCGCTAAGTGTGAAAAATGGTAATCAGTCACTTTTTTCAATGCCATTGTAACTTTGGTCACTAAACCCATTATACCACTTTTCTTGCCACAGTTCTTAAGTGAATAACTGCAGCTGGTATTTTGTATTTTGGATAGAATTTTTTTAAAAAATGGTCTAAGACAATTTAAAAAAAGAATCCACACAGAATAAATTGAAGTAAAACATTTCAAACTATTCCACACAGAATAAATTGAAGTAAAACTATTTTTAAAAATTCTATACACAATACATTTCAAAGTATTGTGCATAGAATTTTAAAAATTGTTTATTTCAATTTATTTGGATAGAATCTTTTTTAAATAGTCTAAGACAATTTAAAAAAAGAATCCACACAGAATAAAACTATTTTAAAAAATCCTGCACAATAAATAAAATATTATTTTAAAATACATTAAAAAAATAAAGGAAAAAAACCCGGCTCACTTACCAGCAGGCAGGCATTCCAAGTCAATCCAGAATGATGTAGATGTTAATACAAAGAACTGAGCAAATTAAAATGGTGAAATATTTTTCAAAGAAACCTTGATAATAATGAGGAGCCACCATTTTTCCCACACGAGCCAACCTCCAACCTCCGTGCTCCTCCCCTCCAGGAAATCCAGGAAGGAACAGTCACTACTTCTCTAGCCAAAGTATTTCCTGGAGCTCTATGGTACTGGCTCATCTTTTCTTATAAAAGGAAGTAAAAGGGGCGGGGGAGGTTTCCGTTTTCTTGCTTTAGCATTTTAATATCTTCAATGAAAGTACTGAGACATAGAGAGGGGTTAACTTAGACAGAGTGTATTTTGTCTTGCCCTGGTTAGGATTTATTAAGCAAATCCACTGCGCTTTCAACATGAAGCCAGAAAATCGGGACTTTTTTAAAATGCTGCGGGACATGGGACAAATTGTTAGAAATCGTGACTGTCCTGCCAAAATCGGGACGTCTGATCACCTTAAATATACCTAAGGTTTTATACAGAATCATTCTGTTGCATTCAGACAGTTATCGGTACTTATCAAATAGCATTATTATCTCATATCTCTTAAGCTTGCAGAAGATTGAGTCATCTATAATATAAAAAGCAACATCTTCTCTTGGTGAGGTGGATAAAGGGAGAGTACTGATGACAATAAACAATAAGCTGGATTATTGAAACAATGCTCCAGTACTTCATTTTAGAGCTATTGAGGTGGTACAGATGGCGGTACAGCTGGTGAAGAATAACAAAAGGAGCTATATGACTTTCTGAATAACTTTCTCCCAAATGCACAAAATGTACCTTGAGAAGTTATTCTGGCATCTCCTTACTTGGGAATGTGGAGCAGCAATACAATAGACATGGATGGTGCATTTATGATGACTAGAAGACTTCCAAGGTCCCTTCCAACTCTGTTGTTTTGTATTTTGTATGTCCTTTTTTGATCTCTAGTAACCTACCAATAAATTCCAGAATTCATAAGATACTGTGTTTAGATTTTGCAAGATTGTTCTTGTGTGAAATCTCTCAAGATCTTGTCAATTTTGATTGTGAATATTTGCCTGCTTTGAATTTTAGTTTAGAACATAGCAGACAATAACATATAGTCATTTCTTTTCAAACTCATCAAAGACACAATGAAAAAAAAATTCTAGTGAACATTTTGAAACCATAATAAAATAGAGGAAATATCTATCAACAAAGCCCAAGAACCAAAAATGTAGAATGCTACTCATCACCTATATATTGGTAAACCATTCAGGTGTAAAGTCAGTCCTGTGCAATAAACTCTTTCTCATGGGTATCTGGTTGTAGTTCAATATTCACTTTAAATGTTCTTCCAAAATGAGCTGAAAATAATAGAATGAAACCCCACAGAATCAAATGCAAAACCTTGCACTTAGAAAACAAAAATCAAATGCATAGGAATAAGACAGGATAATTCTCCACATAGTAGTACTTGTGAGAAAGATCTTGGAATAGTAGTTGATTATCAGTTTAATGTAATTAGAAGGGTGATGTGACTGCAGAAATACAAATGAAAAATTTAGCTGCATGAAGAGAAGCTTTTAAAGTAGTTTTTAATAATGAAAAGTAATTGTGCTGCATTATTCTGTATTGAGCAGATCCCTTGAGTCTGGTTCTGAGCACCACACTTTAAGGAGCATTCAAACAGATTGGCAGTGTTTAGCCTTGAGAAGGGAAGAATGGTATAGGAGGGAAAAGTATATGTTTCATGTATGTGAAATAGTTAGAGAAGAATGTCATGATCTCTTCTCTATTGTTCCAAGTGTAAGAGAGGAAATAATGGATTTAACTGTCAGAAAGAAAGATTTTGACTGAATATTAAGAAAAACTTTTAAAACAACTTATTAAGAATATATTTATCATGATCAACCACTGATTTCTTAATGACTGTCAATTTTCATTGCTTGCAGTTCCTGTATTGCATTACGTTATGAGCTAATATTTCCCTTGTCCATCCTAAATTAATGAATATATAATACTTCTTTCTGAAATGTTGTATGTTACATGAATTGGGTCAAAGTGATTAATATCCTGAAAACTTTATAAGCAATAAAAAGTTTGTCCTTAAATTGCCACAATATCCTTTGTTGTTTTATTGCAGTAAATTAAGTAGTTGTCGTCAAATCATTGTTGACTCTTAACCATCTAGGCATGCTATAAACAATTTAAAATCTCTTGGATCAACATCTCCCCCTTGTCTCATGATGCACTTTGATAGTCTTCTTCCTTATTGCTGTTCAATAATTTCTGATGCTTCAAGTCTCTAAGATCATCTATCAATAACCGAGTACTCATAAATTCGTTTGTGTCATCAATGATAATATCAAGCCGCATGTTTTTTTCACCCCACCCCACTCCATTTTTCCAATGATCAGTGCATTCCCAATGATTTTGTCTTCACATTATGTGTCTAAAATATTTAAATTTTACCTTAAATTTTAGTGCTTCCAATGAAGAGAATGGTTTATTTTATGTATTACTGAATTATTAATTCTCGCAGTCCAAAGTAGTCTCAACAATTTCTCTAGCACTACAGTTTAAAGGCATCATTTTTTCTTCATTCACATTTTTAAATCTTGTTTTCATAGTAGTATATTACTTCGGGGTGGGGGGAATTGAAAATCCATTTATATTAAAGAAATTGGGAACATACATAGTTTTTCACATTAGTGAGATGGATCTGAATTTGAGCTAGCAGTTCCATAGGAAAAAATAACTTCCCAATACAATCTAACCAGATATGTAGGTACCTGTATGAATTTTTGTAATGTACAATAAATACATTTTATTTTTCTTAATAAACATTGATTTTCTTCTATTCACGTGGATGTATTACTTTTGTTGTCACAATGTATGTCCACATGCATATTTCCTAATATTACAATTTCCTTTTCTTTCTTTTCTATTAAATTACCACACATATATGTTGTCATATGCATTCAGGTATTATTTGCTCAATATGATTGGGATTTTTTAAAAGATTAAGTAAAGTAATATGTTTTGGTTTTAACATTTAAGCAACATGAATAAGCTAATGTCCAAAAGAAGTTTTGTTCCATATAAAAAATCTCTATGAATAACATTAGCACTATAATCTACATTTTCTTTTTGTGTGAAAGAAAAGAAATATAGAGTAAAGGAAAATATAAATTGCATGTGTTACTTCTGTGAGCTCCACTGTCTGCTTTTAGCGAATACTGCATTGGATTGTATTTTGTTTTTAATATATCAGGTCCAATTAAATGTGTTATCAAATTATAAAAAGATACCATACCCTGTTTTATGGACACATTCTAAGCAAATGTATGCAAATAGCCTGTGATTCAATGGTTCCTCAGATAAGTAAAAGCCTAGCATCCGAGGGACGATGCAAGTAAATAGCTTTTAGAAATCTGTAATCTAATTGTGCAGGATCCTAGCCCCGTGATCTCTTGGAGAATTCACTTTTTATTAAATAGTTTATATAAACAACAGTAGTCTAGGCTGACATTATTTTTCAGATGTGCTACAAAGTACTCAGGTCTGAAAATGTTCAAATCCCAGAAAGATATGGCTAGCTGATGAAAGCTAAAAAGCTTGAAATAGCTATACTATTTCTCCCTTTATTTCCTTGTCGGTAAATTTAAATTTAACACAAAATAGTTGTCGTGGAAGCGACTGCCTGCGAAGGCTCCTTGATTGGGGTGAAAGTGGAAGTAGTATGCTCTGTCCCATATTTGAGTAGATCAGGTTGCCCTGATAGACCGATCTCACCGGAAAAACACTTCGTTTATGTCAACACTTTTTCTCACATATATGTCTGTGTGTCTGTCTCTCTCACTCTGGGCATTCTTTCTCTTTATACCTATCAGACTGTTTTATATCTCAGTTCCCTAACTTCTATCGGGTTGAAACTGTCTGACAGTAGAATGGACAGAATTGGTAAATTGTCTTGAATGTTCCTTCCTCACTGAAGTTCCCATGCAATGCCATCATAGATCTAATCCAAGAAGTTGGGAGAGCCTCCTGAGCAAATTCAAGGGATAAGCTAAGAGAAAAGTAAAAAATATTTCTATTGCACCAATGGAAATCTACTCACATGACAGTGGAGGTAAATTCCTTTCTGTTTCTGCAATTTGCTGCAGGCAACTCATTACTGGACTTGCAATACTCTTGCTTTCTATTTGTGAAGTTCATTCTGGTTTTACAAGTCTGTACTTGTTAGGGACAACCTACTTTATTGCCTTATGACATGAAAAATGCTCACCTGATTTAGCATATGAAAGGAATGAGGGAATCCTTAACATGACATAAATTATTTGGCTTCTCAAACCAGATTTTGTAAGAATAGAATGAATAAGAGCTGGGTAATGGGTAATGTGGCTAATTATGGAAAAGAAAAGTCATGTGTTTTTTTAAAGTATAACAATGATATGATGCAAAAACTTAATTGTTTTGCCATTCACATCCATTTACTTTGTCCCATTATGAACTTAGACAAGCAGGTTGCTTTAATTTTAAAACAATATGAAAGACTACAAAAGTTATTTACCAAAGGGAATGGTGAATTGAAATACAATCTTGATGCTGCCTTCAATTTTCTAAAATCTATTTTATTTATGATTCAATGATGTTACTTTTCAGAAACAATATTAGAAACATACAACACTAGAGGATTTAAGGATTTAGACAGGGATATTAGAGTGGGAGGGTAAGCCAGCTCTTTGTGAAAAAAATTAAACTTCTGACATAGGATCACAACCTTGGGAGGCAAACTGTTCCATTGATTGATTTTTCTTTCTGTCAGGAAATTTCTCCTTAGTTCCATGTTGGATCTTCCTCAATGAGCTTCCTTTTTTGAAGAGGTTGGTAAATACTGTCTTTCTGTCTTAATTTTCTGACAACTCAAAGTATCAGGAGTACAGTGGATGAGTTATCTCTGTGAAAAAAAAATGATTGTCCTGTTTTCCCAAGACAATAGAGAACATCTAAGAAACTTCTGGCCCCAAGAGTCTCTTTTTGAGAGCCACAAATAGCACAAAAGATTTTTTAAAAATTATATAGAATCATGTGAAAATTAAATATATTGACAGATGATCTGTTGTATTTAATTCATATTAAACACATATGTTGTATTTAATACATATTCTGATATTTTATGGAAATGTTTTTCAATACTTTTGTATTGAATTTATATTATATTTAAATATGGTTGTATGAATCAACCATATTTAAATATAATATACAGAACATTATGACCTTATTAATAAACAATTATACACTTCATATTTGATATTTCCAGAGTAAGAAGTATCTTTCAATCAAAAAAGAATGCTAAGGAAATATGTTCATTTTTGTTTAAAGTCTTTTTCTTTTTTCTTTATCATTCTCAATTTCTCATAGTATAATTTTCCAGAAATGTTATTCCTCTACTTTTCTATGCATGTATTAATGAATCCTTAAATTTAAGTGGAAACATTTATAGGATCTCTCAGTACATTACTTTTCAATGGGGAAAAGTTCATCTTTATTCATTGAACTTACATGCATAAACTTCTTGGTTTTGATATTGAGAACTGTGAGGCTCATCATTACAACAGAATAATGATGACAGCCTTTCTTTTGTTTGGAGACTGTGTGAAGTATCAGGCATGAAAATTAATCTTCAGGTAGTAAGTCCTGCTTTCAAAAGAAAATCCTGATATTGTGAGTCATGCTAAACCTTTCTGTAACTTATTGTTTAAGTAAGATTTGAGACTTTCGGTATTAGTGTGACTAATGTCTGGTGCTGAAAAGTTTGGGACCCAGAGGTAAGCGTGGGAAGTTATATGCAGGAGCTCTAGCAAGTACTTAAGAGGAGATGGGAATAGAATTTAAAAGCATAATGGATTTCAGAATACAGTTACAGGTTATGATTTCAAGAAGAATTTTGAAAACCATAGGATAACCAGGAACTGTTAAGGGCACACAGATAGCCATATCAAAATATTAATTTGACAAGTGTGAAAAGATTAATTTGAGAGGTGGAAAAGGAAGGCTTCAAACATTTTCATACTGCTTTGATAACCAAAGATTCTTTCATCCTAACAACAACAACAATAATGTGAGTTGGTAGATTTGTATCATTAGACCTTCCCCACTGTTCCACATTACCTAACAAGGTCAAAATTAGGTAAGTAGATTTCCTGCGGAAAATGAGTATTCCATCTTACAACATCTAGGAATGAATTCTGCCCTTCATATATATTTAAGGTGACCAGATTTTCAGATTGGTAAAGAGGGACACCTTTGACCGGGGGGGGGGGGAGGGTTTGATTAAAAATTTTATACGGAGCAACAAAAATTTTCATACAATGCAAAAATTTACAAATATAAATTGTAACTGTTGCCAAACATCCGAATTTTGATCACGTGACCATGAGGATGCTGCAATGGTCGCTAAGTGTGAAAATGGTCGCTAAGTGTGAAAATGGTCATCAGTCACTTTTTTCAATGCCATTGTAACTTTGGTCACTATATCACCTTTCTTGCCACAGTTCTTAAGTGAATAAATGCAGCTGATAAGTTAGTAACATAAGTGAATCTGGTTTCCCCATTTGACTTTGTCAAAAGGTGATTATATGACCCCAGGACACTGAAACCATCATAAATACGAATCTGTTGCCAAACATCAAAATTTTGATCGCGTGACCCTGAGGATGCTGCAATGGTAGCTAAGTGTGAAAATGGTCGCTAAGTGTGAAAATGGTCATCAGTCACTTTTTTCAATGCCATTGTAACTTTGGTCACTATACCACCTTTCTTGCCACAGTTCTTAAGTGAATCTTAAGTGAAGATGTTATATCTTAAGTGAATCTTAAGTCTTAAGTGAAGATGTTATACGGTAGAACCTCTGGTCACGAACGCTTCTGACCAAAATATTCACATTCTCTCCCCCCCCCCCCCCCCGGCTGCTGATTTCCCCTTCTGCACCATTTTTTTTGTAAGCGCCAAATTTCCAAAATTAGGTTTGATTCATGACCAAATCAGTTTGTGACCAATGTTATGGAACGAATTATGGTTGTCACCAGAGGTTCTACTGTATTCATGCCTTTACATACTCTATATCACCTCAAAATGTTGCACAGCCTTCATAAGTTTCTAATACAGATAAAATTAAATACAACTTCAAAACCATAAAAAAGTAAAATTAACCTGGCTGGAAAATCCTATGCCTGTCTTGCTATTATCTAGTTATTTCCCCTTCCCTTGTCTATTGTGAGCCGCCCGGAGTCCTTCGGGAGTGGGCGGCATACAAGACAAATAAATACAAATACAAATACAAATTACTGACACACTTGCTGCAGTATTTGATGGCTAAAAGAAAAAAAAATTGTTAAAGTGTGTATTATGTTCACTCCCATGTCTTGTCTGCTGCGTTGATTTTGAATTCATTAAAAGAGCTTATTTTACATCAAATCCCTCTCATATTATTCCCCTAAGAGACAGCATACTATACATGAAATTCCTGTTACTGTATATTAGTAAATGGTGGAGCTGAGTTTATCCAATTAACTCAGTTTTGGACTTGAGTAATCACATACAATAAAGGAAATAAAACTATTTAGAATGAAGTGTAGTTGGCTATTTGTGATTAAGGGTGTCATGCAGAAACAATTATAGTTTTGATCAGGAAAATACCCTAAAAAAACCCTTTTGTTCTTTCAGGGGTTTTTAAAAATGATTTTTCCATGGCACATCACATATTGTTTTGAATAAAAAAACAGCAGCTGCACATTTTTAAAAACCTACATTATTTTAAAATGCATTAAAAAATAAAAGAAAAAACCCAGCACACTTACCAGCAGGCAGAAACTCCAAGTCAATATTTTTCAAAGAAACTTTCCCACCATTTTGGAGTCCTCCAACCTCCCTCCCCTCCGGAAAATCCAGGAAGTAACACTGGCGACCTCTCTAGCCATTTCCTGCAGCTCTATGGTACTACATCATTTTTTTCTTATAAAATGTGGTAAACGCGACCGGCGCGCGGGGGGGGGGGAGGTCCGTTTTGTTGCTTTAACGTTTTAATATCTTCAATGAAAGTACTGAGACAGAGAGAGAGAGGGATTAGACAGGGTGTCTTTTGTCTTGCCCCGGTTAGGATTTCTTAAGCAAATCCACTGGGCTTTCAACATGAAGCCAGAAAATCAGGACTTTTTAAAAGGCGGAGGGACACAGGAAAAATTGTTATAAAGCGTGCTTGTCACGCTGAAATCGGTACGTCTGGTCACCCTATATATATTAGACTAAGGTGACCAGACGTCCCGCTTTTGGCGGGACACACCCGCTTTCCAATGCATTTTCCCGCGTCCCGCCCGCCTTTTTAAAAGGCACGCTTTTTTTGGCGCTCGCAGCTCCCGCCCATCAGCTGCTAGCTTGCTGGGCTGGCTCATCGTTCTGTTCTCTATCCTACCAGATGAGCCAGCCCAGCAAGCTAGCAGCTGATGGGCGGGAGCTGCGAGCGCCAAAATAAGCGTGCTTTTAGCCTTTTACCTACTACCTACAAATTTAAGCCAGCCCAGCCTGCCGCTCACTGATTGGATTGGCCTGGACTCCAGCCAATCAGTGAGCTGGCTGGGATGGGAAATTTTCAGCACGCTTGCGCGAGTTTCCATTTCCTTTCGACAAAAGACGAAAGAGGTTGCAGCTGCGCTGACTGGTGAGTAATCTAATTCTAATCGAATTTTCCGCTCGCCGCGGCAGGAGGAGAGGGTGGGGGCAGCTGCAGCCGCCCGCGGCAGAGAAGTTCCACGCGGTTCAGGGGCTCCCGCCGCCCGGCAGAAGCCCCTGAACCGCGTGCGGGCGGCTGCCCCCTCCTCCCTGTCCTCCTGCGGCCGCGAGGAGTAGTCCGTTCGTGCAGAAATTGCCCGCCCCGGCTGAGTGAATTGGGATCGCCTGCGGTTGTGAGGAGTCCTCGCGGCCGCAGGCGATCCCAATTGAATTCACTCAGCCGGGGCGGGCAATTTCTGCACGAACGGAGTATTCCTCGCGGCCGCAGGCGATCCCAATTCACTCAGCCGGGGCGGGCAATTCGTGCAGAAATTGCCCGCCCTGGCTGAGTGAATTGGGATCGCCTGCGGCCGCGAGGAATACTCCGTTCGTGCAGGAGTCCTCGCGGCCGCAGGCGATCCCAATTGAATTCACTCTGTGCCGGCGGCTCGGCTGCCCCCTCCTCCTCCCTCTCCTGCGGCCGCGAGGAGTAGTCCGTTCGTGCAGAAATTGCCCGCCCCAGCTGAGTGAATTGGGATCGCCTGCGGCCGCAAGGAGTCCATTTGTGCAGGGGTCCTCGCGGCCGCAGGCGATCCCAATTGAATCCACTCTGTGCGGGCGGCAGCCGCTGCGCCCACGAGGAGCTGCCTCTTCGTGAATGGGATCGCCGCCTCCGAGAGCATGGGCGCAGCGGCTGCCGCCCACACAGAACATCCTCTCGCTTCCGGGGGTCCCGCCGCCCGGAAAGTTATGGAAAGTTATCTGCGGGCGGCGTCCGTTCGTGATTGGGATCGATCGCCGGGGCAGCCTCTCGCTTCCGGAACTTCCTCTCTCACTTCCGGGGGTCCCGCCGCCCGGCATAAGCCCCTGAACCGCCGCGGAATCCGTTCGTGAATCAAAATGGATCCGCGCGGCAGGAGGAGAGGTTGGGGCGCTGCCAGCCACCCGCAGACAATTTCCTCTCGCTTTCGGGGGTCCCGCCGCCTGGCAAAAGCCCCTGAATCGCGTGGAAGTTATCTGCTGGCGGCGTCCGTTCGTGATTGGGATCCATCGCCGCCTCCGAGAGGGTATACAGAACACTATTTACCTAAATGTGCATATATACAGTTTAGTATTTAGCATTTATTTTGAAAAAAATCAAACTCCTAAATCATGGTGTATAGCTTATTGCTCCTATCTTGGACATATTTTTTCTGATCAAACATTTGTGTTTACTGGGGTGGTGCATAAAGCTGAAAAGAGTTATTGTTTGTAATTTTTCTACATTATTTTGCTGTTAAAGAAGAGTTTTCTTCTTGGGGATAGATATTGATGGAGATTTCTTGTGCCATTAGGAATTGTTGCAAAGAAAAGATAAAGAATCTTATGGTGTGATATTGGTGAATTTTTTAAAAAATAGTCTGTGTTGTCTTTCTGTCCCAAATAGTTAAATATAATTTCATTATGAACATCTGCAGGGTTTATGGGATTCCCATAATATGGGAGATTCATGCCTTTGTAGGTCATATTTGCCCATTTGTGGTTTTCTGTCTCATCTGTGAAATTCACAACCTTTTATTTGTTATGTTCTGAATTTTTCTCTTTTTAGAAAGTGATAAGAAATCTACCTGCAATTTAATCTTGACCAGGCATCCTGACTTTTAAGAAGTCACTGACATGCCAGTTTTAAAATTGTTTTTTTTCTTGATAGTTAAGGTCAAAATTTAAACTTGCTGTCACAACTTTGAGCAGGGTGTGAGATTGTTGATGTCCATTTTACTGTCTTTCAATAACTGTATAATGTTCCAATCAAGCCTCAAATTAAGATGTTACCAACTAGTATGTGAACTACTGGAAAGATTGTGTGCCTATAGAGTTAAGAGTAAGAGTTTCATTTCATGCATCAGAAGGCTGTATAGTGTAGAGAGAAAAATATGTTCAAAACATTACAGTTGTATGTGTTAGCCGCCTGAATCTATATTACTGTCTTTGTTTTAAAAATTTTCTCTCAGGATCCCAAAATGGTATTTGTTTGTATGGGTTATATTTATCAATATGTATTGCATTAAATATTGAAATCTAAGTATTCACTGCTACTGTGGATTCTCACAATTGTTTGATGGGATTTCAACATAGGCTGGCAAATTTGAATTTTGAGTACCCTTGATTGGGTCTGACCCTCTGGACTCCAAGGAGAGATTTTAAGAAACACTGATTTCTTTTGCCAGGTAATATGTAATAGGTTGCCACTGCAAGTGTATTTGAAAAAGATAGCTTACTCTATGGTGTTGTTTTTTTATTTTTATACTGGAATTCTTCATGAAAAAATCCAAAAGGATTTACAAAAGAATAATAAAATATCTCTTCAAGAAAACAATAAAACTACAGTGTCAGTGAAGATAATATAGAAAAGCAAGGCATAATTCATTTTTAAAAAGCAGTCTAAGAGGGAGGTTGTCCTGAAGCACATGTTACTCTAGAATTGCCTTGGGTGAACAGGCTTGATTTCAGCTGTTCAAACAAACCAATGTGTAGAAAACAGCTACACATTTCCTAATTTATTATTAAATAATTTGTATTCTATCAGGGGCTTTCAGCAGTTTACAGCAACAAAAATGCCAAATAAAATTATATTATTATAAAATCATTGTAACAATTCCACAAAAACAATAAAAAGAAAATCCAGTGATAAAACCATATTAAATCCCAATGGCTCTAGATTCTAGAAGACAGAATAATTTGTACAGCCTTCCTGAATGGACAGCAGGTTAGGGCTCCCTGCTCTGGAGGAGGTTTCCAAAGGATGGGCACCAGCTGAGACCTTCCTCCTGAGAAAGCCCTACCTTTGTCATGAATGGGATTACTAGCAGGGCCTCCCCAGAAGATATTTAAAGCTCTGGTAAGATAGCTTTGAGGGGGGTGGTCTTTAAATATTTGGACTTTAAGCTGATTTTGGAAAATCTGTAAATTTTAAAGCACAAAACTGCTATTGGCTTGTTTCCAGATGAGTCATTTACTGTAAGGAGTATAGGCTCAATGTATTTTAAAATAATATTTTATTTATTGTGCATATGATTTTTTAAAATAGTGGTATTCTGTGTTGATTCTTTTTTTAAATTGTCTTAGACTATTTAAAAAAAGATTCTATCCAAAATAAATTGAAACAAGCCATTTTAAAATTTTCTATGCACAATACTTTGAAATGGACTCAGGAGTCATGATTGACTCTGAGTGAATTTGCACTTTTAATAATCAGGAAGATACAATGGCATTGAAAAAAGTGACTGATGACCATTTTTCACACTTAGCGACCATTTTCACACTTAGCGACCGTTGTGGCATCCTCATGGTTACGCGATCAAAATGTTGATGTTTGGCAACAGATTCGTATTTCTGATGGTCGCTAAGTGAGGAGTCTCGAGGAGGGGGAAAACATTTAGTGACCAAAGTTACAATGGCATTGAAAAAAGTGACTGATGACCATTTTTCACACTTAGCGAACGTTGCGACCATTTTTCACACTTAGCGACCGTTGCAGCATCCTCATGGTCACGTGATCAAAATTTTGTTTGGCAACAGATTCGTATTTATGCTGGTTTCAGTGTCCTGGGGTGACCTTTTGACAAAAAAATTTTTTTTAATCAAGCCCCCCCCCTCCCCCCCCCCCCCCCCCGGTCAAGGGTGTCCCTCTTTTCCAATCTGAAAATCTGGTCACCTTATATAGACGCCACGTCTTTCCTCTTGCTTTTTTCAAGTCAATAGTCATATGACTACTGTACTTGTTTGCAAAGTGCCTTTCTTTGTCTCACTGACTTCAACCCTTCCAACTGGCATTCCATTTCAGTGAATTCTATCTTATTTTTCGTATGCTTCAGGATATTATCTATAAAGCTAATAACATTATCATGGGATTTCAAGTACGATACTATTGCAGCATGCCTCGAAACTAACTTACAATATTATTTTCAGGGTAGAATAAATAAGAATTATCTATTTTGATATGTCTTGTTTATATACTATTTTGTTGATTTTGCATTCTTCCTGAAGGAACAAGGATACAGCCTGGGCATGCTATAAAATCTAACATTGTGACTCAGAGCAGCTTTGATTTGCTTTATCTAGTTAATCAGATTTCCTGGATATAGAGAGATAGGCTAGCTACACTGATTCATATGCTGTAATATCTAGATTGAATATTACTTTACCTTAAAAAGGAATTCAAATGCTGAATTCAGAATTGAGTGTTTAAAACTCTGGACCACATCTAAACCACAGATAAGTGTTTTGTAGTCCCAGGGCTATTTTGATTCTTTGAAAGGTTGTAAAGCCTCTTTGGCCATACCTGCTAGAAAATGAAGGGCCAGTATACCACAGTATAAATACATATTCCAATATAGTTTCCTGAATAGCCACATTACAATAAAATAAAAGCAAGAACCTGCAAAATGCAGGTTTACCTACATGGCTGTTGGAGTGGGTAGGTGGGTGGCTTGAAAATTGGAAGGAGTATGTCTCCCATTTCAACCTCTTTGTGTATAAAGTTTTCCAGAGTCAAACATTCTCTATTCTTACTTTAAGAGTGAGCTGTGTCAATTTTGCTCTCTCATGGAAAGAACTCCTGATACCATTATAATAAACATTTTGGTTCAGGATTAAATGTTGTTTATCCTAACACTTTAAATATACACTTATTAATAAATGTTTCAAGGTATCAAGCTCCTTGCTTACATTAGGTTTTAGGCCAACAGCTAGTGTAATATAATATTTAAAATGTTTCACCAGGACTGGCAAGATCCAAGATCAGGTCTACCTCCTAGACATTTTACATCAAAATGACCACATGCACATCAAGAGTTTCTGTTAAAACAGCTTTTAAGCTCCCTTTTTAGAATGTCTTTGTTAAAGGAGAAAATATAATTCATGATATTTTTGCTTGGATTTTTGGATAGGTATAATGCACCAATAACATTTTGAAATACTGTAAAGTATTGCCTTTCAAAGGGGAAGTGCTTTATTTCAGCCCCACGGCAATTTAAATAATAATAATAATAATAAATTACCATTCTGTATAGGAAATACCCTGGCCTGAGGGAGATTTATAAAATAAAATATTATTTTGAATAGAAGGAGTTTAATTTCAGCTTTGAAGCAAACCTTGGAAATAAATACAGTTGTAAGTAGGAAACACCCTTGCCTGGAGCATTAAAGCAGGTTTTTGAAATAAAATACTGTTCTAATTATAAAGATCCTTGACTGGAGGCAACATTTCATCTCATCCACCCAAATCTAGATTTATTGTGGTTAGCAGCAGATACTGGCTACTCCCAACTGTTTCTCCCTGAAGATTCTCACATGTCGCAGAGAGGAAGCTCATCTTCATGTCTCTCTTATGTTTTCTAAAGATGGAGAAAGTGAGTTCATAAGACCCAACAAACAGTGACTTATGGCATGGCCAAACAGGCTATTCAGCATCAGTGTGATGGCTGTAATGGGCTGGAAGCAACATTTCTTCTTTGGCTTTTTGACTAGAGAAGTTACAGCTCACTGAGTAGAATGATGCTGACCAAAAAGAATACAAGTACTCCTTGACTTACAGCCATTCATTTAGTGATCGTTCAAAGTTACAATGGCATTGGAATTTATGTTTTTTTCATACTTAACAACATAGCAGCATTCCCATGGTCATATGATCAAAATTTGGATGCTTGGCAATTGGAATGCTTTTATGACAGTGTCCCAAGGTCACATGATCACCTTTTGTGACCTTTGACAAGCAAAGACAACGAGGAAGCCAGATTCACTCAACAACTAGGTTACTAACTTAACCACTGCAGTGATTCATTTAATAACTGTGGTAACTGTTTTGCATAGCAACAAAAACTAAATTGTGGTTCTAAGTCAATGACGACCTGGAGTTGGTGGATAAGATGCATACATTGTAGACTGTGGAACAGTATAGATTATTTGGTAATATGAATTACGTTTCTGTATTTATTGTAGGATGATCTCTCAACCTTGGCACTATTTAACATATGCAGACTTCAGTTCCCAGAATTCCCCAAGCAGCCCACTGTATTTAGTATCTATTTGATGTTGTATGCATATGCAAATCTCTTCTTTTATTTTGGCAAAACCTTAGATATTTTGCCTCAGTTTGATGTTTCTAATGGAAAGCAGCCAAACTCATTATATCATTTTATTCAAAGAACAAGAACCAACCTGAAAAAAACCCCAAGAACAAAACTCAAGTTTGAATGTTTGCCATACTGTACCACAGTGTTTGTTCATTTTGGCAACTTTAACCTGTGTGGACTTCAACTCCCAGAATTCCCCAACCATCATTCTGTTCTGACCTAGGCTTCCCCGGCTGCACAAAGCGGAGTCCACATCCAGATAAACCCCTTTTATTTAATTTACAGTGAATTCCTTTCCATCAAAGTCCCGGACCACAGTCATTCAAGATAGTTCACAGTTACCAACCTTTATTAAGCTTGGAGAGTGGTCAGACTGATATCTTTCAGATGCCGCAATACTTGGCAAGAATGTAGGAATGAACAAATTGTCTCCTGCAAACACCCCTCCCCTCTTTCTTCTCTTTTATTTCCCATGGGAGGGGCCATTCACCGTCCACCTGTGACCTTACTCCCAAGTTGACCCTTGTTCCTTAGCTGTTTCTTCATCTGGCAACTCTGCACATGTGCATACTGGGAACAGGCTCCAGTTGTTCGTCTGCCACACTGATGTCTGACTCTGAACGCAGCTGACAACTATCAGATGGTCCTGGCCCCATCTCTGCTTCTGACAGAGTACTTGTCAGAGTCTTCTCCAGACTCCAGGACTGGCCCATGTTCCAACCTCCTCACTGTCCAAATCTGCTACCAGTTCCGCTGGCCAGCCACAACACATTATGTGTTACCCAGACGCTAACTAGATGCTTTAATATGAGGATATGAGGGTAACAGTCTTCTTATACTGATTCTCTGGTATATTGTCTCTGGATACATTATATCCAGAGACAATATTTAGACATTTTTTAGACATTTTATTAAGATTTATAGGCCACCCTTCTCCCTGAGGGAACTCAGGGCGGCTTACAATCATGAGGGAAGGGGGTGCAATAACAAGAGACAAACAATAAGTGAACAAAATAAAATGGTAAACCACAACATGCATTCAACAGTCAACACTCGGGCGGGTAAATTGGAAACCTATCCCCAGGCCTGCTGGGAGAGCCAGGTCTTGAGGGCTGTGCGGAAGGTCTGGATGGTGGTGAGGGTACGAATCTCAACGGGGAGGTCGTTCCACAGGGTCGGAGCTGCAACAGAAAAGGCTCTCCTCCGTGTAGTCGCCAGTCGACATTGACTGGCGGATGGAATCCGGAGGAGGCCCAGCCTGTGCGATCTAATCGGTCGGAGGGAGGTAATCGGCAGAAGGCGGTCTCTCAAGTATCCAGATCCACTACCAGATTTAATATGCTAGAACACTCATATTATGAGTGTTTAGAAAGCATATAATAAGGTCGATAGCCACTGACAGAAGTTTCAAGTTTCCTAGAATTTGACAAGTTTTTTTAAACTTGCATTATGGCCATGAGATGTGGAGTGGCCATAATTTCAGCAGTACAACTACTCCTATATTCCATAAACAAGAATACTTCCTTTTAGCAATCCTGAATGTTTTTACTGTCAACTTCAGTGACTGGTTCAAATTTCACTGTGCCTAAGAGGAAGAAAAAACATTATATATCTGATTTTCCTTGCCATGTATGATTTTTATATTCAGATACTACTTCTTATCTCATGTCTTTCCGGATTACAAAATCAATTTAGCTATACCCTTTCCTGATTGGAAAGCTTTTCTCATTTTGATTGTCCTTTTCTTCAGAGAACAAAAATATACATAGTGCAGATAGTCCTCGACTTACAACAGTTCATTTAGTGACCATTCAAAGTTACAACGGCATTGATAAAAGTGACTTATGACTGTTTTTCACATTTACGATTGTTGCAGCATCCCCATGGTCATGTGATCAAAATTCAGATGCTTGGCAACTGGTTCATACTTATGACCATTGCTGTGTCCCAAGATCATGTGATCACCTTTTGCAACTTTTTGACAAGCAAAGTCAATGGGGAAGCCAGATTCACTTGACAACTGTGATGTTAAACAATTGCATTGATTCACTTAACAACTGTGGCAAGAAAGGTCGTAAAATGGGGCAAAATTCACTTAACAAATTTATGGCTTAGCAACAGAAATTTTGGGCTAACCCGTGGTCGTAAGTTGAGGACTAGATGTGGGAGATGATCAGAGCCTGAGGATGGGGTCAAATGCATCATCAGTTATGAGTCCCTTCGTGCCCACAAGACATCTAGTCCAGCCCACTGTGAAATCCTTATGTACCACCAAAATGCTTCAACCATTAGTAATTCAGATTGTGATAGAGAGCTTAAGCTAGTAATAAATCTTTACACGCATTTGGATCTCTTGATTTCCCTGGCACTTGACACTATCTGTATTCCTTATATGCTTGCATTGTAAAATTATTAATTGCTCAAAGAATTAAATCGAGTGTGACACAGAATTCAGTGTGTACTTAGATAATTCTGGCATATGGCGATATCTGCAATCATTACAGTAATATTTCTTCCCCTTGAGAGTAGATCTTACTGAAATTACAGTCAGTGCAAAATTCTCTCAGGATTCCGGCAGCTGCCTCAGCTAAAGGCAGATGCTATTCATTTTATTTTACTACTTGATCACAGTGCATTATGATTGAAACACAATATATAAATCCTTAAATAAATAAATGAATAAATAACATTGCATAGTCTATATACAATGATTTTTTAAAGTATTGGATACTTTTTAAAATTTGATACCAAAACATGGTGTTTAATCTCTTGAACCTTTTTAATCTCATGAATAGCTTCAAGGGAAATATTGGTTCAATCTCATCTTAAAATTACAGTACCTATTTCATATGAATATTCATGTTACATCAATTTCTGGATTACAGGCTTTTGCTATAGTAGGGTATCATTCACAGGTGACTTATAACTATAATTGAGCCCAAAATTTCTATTGTTAAGTGAGACATTTCTTAAGTGAGTTTTGCCCATTTTGCAACCTTTTTGCTGCAGTTGTTAAGTGAACCATTGTAATTGATAAGTTAGTAATCCGGTTATTAAGTGAATCTGGCTTCCTCATCGATTTTGCTTGCAAATGGTGATCACATGACCTTGGGACACAGCAATGTATGAAGCAGTTGCCAAACATCTGGAGTTTGATCATAAACGTTGCAACTGTGAAAAATGATCATAAGTCACTTTTTTTCAGTGCTGTTGTAACTTGCCTAAACAGGGTTTATTTCTTGCTACCTGAAGTTGTTCTTGGCTCCAAGTGACATGGTCCTTCATGTTTAGTTCTAGAAATATTCAACTTTGCCAAAGCATCTGCTTCTCTTGGAAACTAGCTCACCATGATCATGTTGCTTTAGTCTTCATCTTGCTCAATTTTTTAATCAGTCTCCATTTCTCTCTCTTTGGTGACTCCCCCCCCCCCCAAGTGATTTGCTTTCCTTAACATCCCCAATTTTCTTTCTCTCCTTGGTATCGAAACTCAGCTTTTTTGAGGCTTGGATTTTGTAGTCAATATGAACTCTCCTGCCCCACTGCTGTAACTTGGGTTTGTATGTTGTTAGCTGTTCACTTGAATATGATAGAAGGGAAGGGTTTGTCCTGTCCTATCTCAATGAAGGGATGGATTTGTTAACTACACTGTGAATAATAAAGTGTGATAGTTTACTTTTCCTAGAAAAGTATTTATTGATATTTGCACTAGGTTATAAGTGGATTCCCCACCCGCAAAGGATTCATATTTTTCCCATATGCCAGACTAACATCTACTATGCTACAATAATTATTTAAATTAATTTAGAGTCATTTCACTTCCTCTCTCTTTCTAATCACTGCTTTTCCTTTATGCAGTCTGGATGGCATTTCTTTGGCTGACAACGAATGAATAACAACAATGCTGCTACTAGCTGATACTGTAACACATTGATTCTCTAAGACACAAGCTCTCTGTAGCAGGTTTAACACTTAAGCCACCTGTCCTTTTTCATTTTTATTTCACTTAGCAAGAGTAAGATGTTCTGTTCATTTATGGTTTGCTTAATTTTTATAAGCACATAAACATGCTTGCGAAAACAAACTCTTCTACAATGACTCCAAGCAAGATGCAGATCAGGAAAAAAGTTCTTAATGTTGGCATATTTTTGAGCTCTGTCATTGCTATTTATATGGCTGATTTATCACAATTAAGAAGTCAGTGCTCGGTGTTAAATTATGTTACTATGACCATAGACAGTTTTTATAACTGTGTGCATTTTGCTGCCCTTCTGAATCTCAACTTCATTGCTATGTTGTTTCCACCTCGGTGACCATTGTCATTTGTAATCTTGTTACAATTCTTTTCCATTATTATTTTACATACATACATACAAAGATACGACACATTAAAAGACTTGCCTATTGGCTAAATAATACCTCATATTACAGCACTTTGGAAGTACAGTTAGTAAAAAGCTGAGGAGTGATTGAGTGAGAAGAGGCAACTAAGGAAGAGCAGGATATAAGCATTAATATTATTTCTTATGTTTGTAGTGCATTTGTTGTAATTGATTTTTTTAAAACAGCAATTTCAAATTTTTTTGAGAGATATTCTTAATTATGGGCACATTAAGCATTTATACTGAGTGCAAAATAGCAGCATTTCCCCACAATAATCTTCTGTAAACTTTTCTTCTGCATGATAGTATAGTTCTTCCTTCCACAATGAAGTCAAAGCTCTGAATGCCCATTTTAATAGAAAGAAATGACATTTTTAGCATAACAAAGAGAGATTCTGGTGAACTTGGGAAAACAAATATGAGGAGGATAAAAATAAGAAGAGCAGGATGGGCTAAAAGGAGAATTCAACCCAACAGCTAGTACTTCAGCAAGTACAAAATGCTGAATACTATGAGAGAGGAGCAAAACCGAGGGATATTCTGGAAATAAACTGTCTTTATAATTGCATAGAAATAGCAAGGCTATTTTCTTGCATTTTATCTTGCCGAGCATATATGACTCTGTCAATAGAAAAAACTTAAGCAAGGAAACACAAATATTCATGGTTTAATTCCAAAAAACATTCAGGTTTTTTTAACAGATTAAAAGATTATCTAACCTCAGCTGCAAGGTACCACAAGGAATGTGCATGGCAAGCAGCCACGTTGGTAATGCTATATAGTAGAAGAATCTGCAAAACAACTGGGAATTCTCTTTCTTGCTGTCCTTAACATAAGAACATAAGGAAATACATATTTTTTAGACTAAAGACCATCAAGTCAAATAACTTGCTTTCTACACTGACTCACCAGATGTATCTTGGATGTATCTTACATGTGGGACCTGTAAGAAAATTTTCCATATCACAAACTCCCAAGAAATGCATGAATGTATGTAACTGTATGTGCATGTGTGTGTATACTCAGATGCTCACACGTGAACACATATGGAGAAAGAAAGTAAATCTGCATGGTTATACTATCTTTTTTTTTTGTGAATATTTTTTATTTTTTCATTTTTATTTTCATACACTCACATGTATACTGTGCATAGACAACACTATACAGTATTAAACAATAATTGCAGCAATTCCTCTTGTCAACAATACCCCAGAAAATAGAAACCCAATATACTTCTTCCACTCTCCATACACCTCTTTCTTCCACCACCCTCCAACTTTCTATCTCCCTCCATCATCCCCCTCTATCCTACATCCCCTCCCCCTCTACCACTCCTCTCCCCAGATCCACTCCCCCCCTTCCTTCTCCCCTTCCCTCCCATCCTCTCTCCCATCCCTCTCTGCCCATCTTTCTTCTTTCCCACTCCTCCTCCCCTTGGTGTATTTCCACTATATGTCAATGTACTTGGCTTATCCTATTTTTAAAGAGAGATTAAAGAAAACAGTATACATGTGAAGTCACATTACATTGAGATCTAACACATCGTGTCTAACCTAATATATATCCCTCCCTCCCCCCACCCGACCCCCCACCTCCTTCCCCCCTGACTTCCCAGAACCCATACACGGTATAGATTTTTAACAAACACAGTCTAAAATATATTGAGAAAAAAAAAAGAAATAAAAAAGTTAATAACATCTCTACATTGATCTTAGCTTCTTCTTGCTAAGCTAACTTTGAACAATTTAAATCATTCCTGATCTTAAGCATAGGCTATCTGGAATTTCTTAGTCCCATATTTGTTTTGTATATAGTCAATCCATTTTTTCCAGTCTCGTTTATATCTCTCATTTGAGTGATCTTTAAGATATGCCGATATTTTAGCCATCTTGGCTAAATTTGTAACTTTCAATGTCCATTCTTGAGTTGTAGGCAAGTCTTCCTTCTTCCAGTATTGCGCCACCAACAGTCTTGCTGCCGTTATTAAGTGCAGAATCAAGTTAGTCTCTACCGCTGTAAAGTCAGTACTTATACCTAGCAAAAATAACTGAGGAGTAAACTTTATCCTTCTTTTAAAGATATTTTGCATAATCCACCATATTTTTATCCAAAATGCCTTAACCTTTTGGCAGGTCCACCATATATGAAAATATGTAGCATCGAGAGAACCACATCTCCAACATTTGGGTTGTAAATTCGGATACATAGAAGCCAGCTTTTTAGGATCTAAATGCCATCTATAGAACATCTTATAAAAATTTTCTCTCAGGTTTTGAGCTTGTGTAAATTTCACGTTTCTTACCCAAATTCTTTCCCATGTATCCATGGTTATACTATCTTTTCTGCCATTCTTCTCCATAGATAGAATAGAATAGAATAGAATTCAAAGGAATTTGTCTCTGGTGTATAAGCTCTCAGTGTACATACAAGCAAAAAGTGATAAATCAAGATCATAATCATAAAATACAATCATCATAAATCATGATACAAACTCAATGATAGTTATAGGGTACTAAATAAGCAAACAGCACAAATTATAACAGGATACTAAATAAAGGCAATCAACATAAATCATGAGATACAAACAACAAAGTTATTGTCAGCCTCTGCTTCACTTGCTTGCTATCGGTTGCCATAGAAACGGGGAGGGTGCGGGCATGGTATTGGGAAAGGGAGTTTTGTTCTCACCATCCTCTGCGCATGCTGATAGCTGATGTTTGGACTTGGTCAAGGTCAACCGTCTCGTATACCAACCTGATGAGGCCCTTTGAAGGTGCATTCCACATGACACCTTAGGGAGTTGCAGATTGGACATTGGGCTGGGGTAACTGGAGGGAGGGGGTGGGCAATCATTTGATATGTATGTGTTCGCACCTTTCTGGCTCAAATCTTGCTTTCCTTCTTGCTGCTTTCAATTCATATCTAGTAAAAGTACTTTATCTCTATTCAAATAGAGTTGAGATTTTTCTTTCTTGGATATTGAAGGAGGAATGCCTGACATTTATAGTCATAAGAAACTAAAAAAATAGGTAATAAGAAAGATGAAAAGATGAGGATAGGTAACATTAAATATAGCTGGAATGAAAATAAAGGACAAGATCATGAAGTATGAAAACAAACACACAAACTTTCACAAATACTTCCCAGTTTCTTTGTTGAATAAGTGTAATGCTAAGTACAGCAGACTAGAGTAGGTTCTGCTAAATATTAATTTCTTCTACATGTAGAGCCAGAATTTCACACAGAGGAAGTCAAATTATGAAATGTTCAGGATAAAAACTGTAGCCAAATTTTCCAGTGTGATCAACAATCAACAGGCATACTGAAATGATGAGGTCTTCTGGACATTTTTGGCACAGTGTATGGTTGGCACATCAAAGGTTTGGTAGTCATTTTTGTTATATTCACAGAGTTATATAAACACAATGCCCTGTCTTAGCTCTCTGTCTGAAAATGGAAGGATCTTTCGGAACTACAGGAAAAATGTTGTAGCAGGCTTCCAGAAGCAGGGAATATTTTTGGTCATGGAAGGTTCTACCATTAATTCATGTAAATCATAGGAATTGGACTAATTCATATAAATCATAGGAATTGGACGAATTCATATAAATCATAGGGACCAATGGCTATTAGATTTGATATGTAGCTGCCTTTAAAACTGATCAGATGGGAGACCAGTAAGCTTCCTTGTGCAATAAGTTGGCCATGGGAACAGAATGCTGGACTAAAAGGACCAAGGAGTGATCAAACAGGGTGTTGCTCATGTTTTTGTGTTATATTCTTACCTTTAATCAGTGGTCTGTCTGTCTGTCTGTCTCTCTCTCACACACACCAAAACTTAGTACTTAAGAGTTTTTATTTCATATATCATATTCTAGGCCTTTCAAAACTCTCAAAAAGTCAAAGAAATAAAACTAATTCTAATATTTTCAAATTATCACTTATTTCATTTTTTTTGCAGCATTGCACTTCAGAGGTAAAGATGATTAGAACTTTGATATAAAGAATTAAGCACGATATACAAAGTGTTCTAGTTAAACCCAACAGTGAATCAAACATTCACACCAGCATACTAACTCTCTTTGCATTGGCAAGTTTTGTCTGGAGCAGGATATAGGTGCTAAGAATGTCTGCTTCGCACACTATAATTGCTGTTAATTTCATTCCTTTTTTTTTTAAAAAAAGAAAGAATAAAGCTGAGAAATCACAGAGTGCTATGCTTTTTCATCTTATTTGCTAATAATAAGAACTGTAATGAAGTTTTCATGTTTCTTCTTTGCGTTTCTTAGAAAACGTAGGGACAACTCATATGTCCACACAAAAATTAGCTCACAAGAAAAGCTGGACATGAAATGTTTGAAGTTTATAGATTGTGCAGATCACTGTTTGTATATTGGAAAGTAACCTGGATATGCAGCCAATCGGAAAAAATAATCTCCACATCTGCATTAGTGTGTCTGAATTCAAGGGAAACAACAGATAAAATGATACATTGGGTTGAAACAGTCCATATGTCCCATATGCATCATAACCCTAGGATAATGTGGCTGAGCGTTGTTTTGGATCTGTCATCTGTCTGAGGAAGGAAGGAAGGAAGGAAGGAAGGAAGGAAGGAAGATAGATCATGGAGAGTTGAATTTATAGTTGATAAACCATATCTGTAAAATTATACTAATTTTAATTTTAGATTAACTAAAATTATCAAAATATAGCACACATACAAAAATTATTAGCATATATAAAACGCACCAAGTTTACCTTGGCTTAACTATGTTAGTTGGACTAAATTATTTTCTCCTAATCTTTATAATGTAAGTAGTTGTGCTTCTTAATGTTGATAGATAAGGATCCCCCAATACTGCACTAAAATGGAATAGCATTTCATATTCATGCTGCTGCAAAATAATAATAATAATTTTTCTTCGAAGTACATATCTATTTGTGGAGTGTGGAGCATTTCAGATCTTATGGAGAGTTCTTAATAACATTTCTACTATTTTGTTTTAAAATAACTAGAAGAACAGGAGAAATAAAGTCTTGGATGTTGCTGCTGGGAGAATAAACATTGAGGAATGATATAAGTTGCTATCTTGTTTATTGGTTTAATGGAAATATTTAGCTGTCCATTTTGAGAAATGGACTAGCAAATTATCTCTTCCAGCATTTTATTTGCACCCTTACAGTAAAATAAATACAATTTTGTTGATGTGCTTAATTTAGTTCCTATAATTAATACTTATTGGCCTGTGCATACAAAACCAAAACTTATTATATGTGACAACATGATCTTTGAATATTATAATACCCCTAATAAGATGTTTTAAAGCTTAGTAACAAATTGATCAAGATAGTAACAAATGCCATCTTATGCAGGTTGTAAAATGTGGCAAAATATACTGTTGTAAAGTTGCTTCCACTTATGGCAGCTTCCATTCAATATACTATTTAGCCAGAGGAAAAATAATCTGACAAACAAAACATGTATTATTATACAAAACATGTATTATTTATACAAAACATTTTTAGGATGAAAATGATTTTCTTATTAAAGTTTCAATATTCAACATTATACTTTCCTTTTTTCAAAAACATAATTTTATTAACTGATAAAATACATGAGAGTAATGAGCTAATGAAGAAGGGGAAGGGAGAAGTGTAGGTGAAAAGGATAGAAAAACAAAGAAAATCATTATCTTGTGATTATTTTCAATGCAGTGAAGTAAAAATAATATTACAATCTCAACTTTTTTGTATATTTAATGTGTATTGGTCATTTCTACAGCAACAAACTTGTTTAATTATGAAATCTCAAAATCAAAGTTTTATTTCTTTCTATCTAAAGCACAAAATCCAGGACTGGTTTCCAAGTAGAAACAAGATTGGATATACTATGGAGATCCTCAGTCATCCAGATCATGGTTGTCGCACAACCATGGTTGTCAAAGAAAAAACAAAAAGTCCAGTTGCCTCTTGAAAAAGCACCTTTGGGACATTGAATTTATTTTTTTCTTTCATTAAAGCATCTTTGCTAATCCAACAGTTTTTCCATCAATTCTTTCATTGTGGAAATTAGCATTTCTTCTCATTTTTGTGCATAGAGCGTTCTCATTGCTGTCAACATTACAAAAACAGTTCCAGATTTTTGTTCAAGTTTTTTGTCCATTAAGCCTAAAAGAAAAGTCTCTGATTTATAATTATTGTTTTCTGAGAACTTTAGCCATTCTTCATTTTGTTAGATGCCACTATCACTACTAGTGTATTAATGTCAAATAGTATATATATTGATATGTTAATGAATTAAAGTGGCAGACGGGAGCAGACATGTACTGTAGGGTGCTTAGGCATGGCTGTGGAACTGTATGGAGAGAGGTTTTCCCAAGTCAAGGTGTCTCTCCCAGTCTTTAAACTTTGCCCAGATCTTCCCCTACCTTCCCCGTTCTCTACTGTCCCAAGATCCTTACCATGCCACCTTCTGGGGATTTGCAGATCCATCTGAGTCTGAATGAATGAAATGGTGGCTAATTGGAAAACCCAGTGAGTCAGTCTGCTTGGTTGCTAAGCAGGGCATTCAGAGCAAGACTGGAGTAGGCTAGATTGGGCAGTGAATGTGGTGGAGCAGATATATGAGTGAAGCTTCTAAAGCCAGTTGAAGGGCTCCTAAGAGAGTTGCCCAGCAAGTTGCTGAACCAGGGCAGGACAGCGACCACAATTGCTGAAGTGACGAGTGACACAGGGAGCCTCCCTTGGCCCATCCACTTGGCACTCCCAATAATTTACAGAGGAGATAAAGAAGTTCAAAAGGTTCAAGAAGTGTTTCGAGTGCCACTGGACAAAGATGAGGAATCAGTCTGATTGATCATGAAATTAGAGACACTATTAAGGCCTACCTTTTCTGATAAGAGCAGCAAAACACAGTATTTCTCTGCTCTTATTACATACACAGACAATTGCCTAGTGGCCTTGTTTAAGGTTACCTGGACCCTCCTGAGTAACGGGAAGGAGGGCGGCAGCACAGTGGTTTACTTTCAGGGCTGTGCTGAGAAATTTTTGGTTTGCCTAGTGTATAAAATTGCTTTGATTCATTTCCATTGGAGACCAAGTGTAATGCACGTCCTTTGGAGATGCCTGGGAAGCAAACTTACCTAGTTATCTAGGAACAGTTTGACCCTGTTGGACCCAAGGAAGTGGATGGGGTCTTGGGACCCTTTGCATGGTCACCTGTAAATTAGATCTATGTCCCTTCTGATTGGTCAAGGCCTCAATGGGAAGTAATGGATCTGAGCAATGGTTAATTCCTCCTTGAGGGAGGGGGTGTTCCTGGCAGATCAGTCATAGCTAGAAGGGCCTTTGCTCATCTTCATGTTGTGCATCAGAAAGTACAAATGTCTTCAGCATCAGTATGGAATATTTATACAAGGTATTCCCAAACAAAAATAGTTTAATCCCTAATATTGTCCTGCCTGTAGCAGAAGAAATGTCATAGTTGCCATTTCAGTCAAGTAGATGAGAATATATGTATGCATGAATGTATTTTACGCAGTGCATGAGAAACAGATGGAAAGAGGATCAAGTAAGTTATACATAAATACTATGTAACTTGCTCCAACTGATTTCACCATTGCTGCTCTGAAGTTCTGCTTCTCTATTTTACACAATAGTTCCCTATTAATATTACATTACCCTCAATTTAGACTTTATGAATTTCCTAAGAAATCTTGTGATAATCTAAAAATGTTGTTATTTCACAAACATCCTAGAGAAAAGTTGAGGAGTTCTTTGTATCAGTACAAGTTAGGGTTAGGGTTACATATTTTCTTCCCCCTCCCCATAAGAACTGAATGTTTCAGAGGTGGATGCCTTCATCAACTACGCCTCTTTTTACCTCTTTGGCAAGCCTCTAATCTTCCCAACTATTGCTCAAAAGGCAGGATTTCATTTATTAATTTATATGCTACCCATCTCACTGTCCAAAGTGACTGTGGGTGGCTTACAATGTGATAAAATAGTTATAGTACATTGTTGATTTGCTTTTAAATGTCTGAAGTTTTGATAGATTGGATAACTGGTCTGCCTGGCCAGTTAATGCCTCTTTAGTATTTTATTTTATATAATTCTTCTAGATAACTCTAGTTTATATTTAGCATTTCCTTTTTTAATGTATGATGCTGTTATATTTAAAAATATCAATTCAGCAATTAATTTGTTGACAATACTTTCCAAAACATTGATGCATTGTGGAAGTTTCATTATAATATGAGCCATGGTAGCACAGTGGTTAGAGTGCAGTACTGCAGACTACTTACTTCTGCTGGCTGCTGGCTGCCTGCAATTTGGCAGCTCAAATCTCACCAGGATCATGGATGACTAAGCCTTCCATCCTTCTGAGGTCAGTAAAATGAGGACCCAAATTGTTGGGGGCAATATGCTGACTCTGTAAACCACTTAGAAAGGGCTGTAAAGCACTGTAAAGTGGTGTCTAAGTCTAAGTGCTATTGCTATAATATTTGTTCATTCTTGAAATAGTACTTTAAATTATTATTTTTGGACTTATTGGAGTTTGAATGTATCCATGTCTTCTGAAGTTAACAATGAAAGATATTAAAAAAAGTTTATAAAAATAAAAACAGTATTGGGTAAAGTCATAAGTTACAAGAAGATGTCAAAAGTAATATTAAACAATTAAATAGCCTTCTACTTTAATCACCAAATTCTAAGCAGACCCATATTATTTTTTCAATCTTTATGAAAGCTAGAGAGTTGGGCCCATGTGCGCCTCATGGGTTGTATTTTTCCAGTGTGTAAGGGCATATCACACTGCAAGTCTTCAAGTTACTATTTGAATGTGTAAGCAGCCACTGAGAAATTCTGGAGAACAAATAGGAATATTATTCTTGATTGATAGTGAACCCCTAAATAATTCCCTGATTTAGCTGGTTCAATAGTCATAGTCCTATCATGAATCTAGAAGCTGGATTGAAATAGATCCAGATAAGCAGTGCCATCTCCCAACTGTCTAGAATTTAACACATCAGTTCTAGCACTTTATCCAGGAACTTAAAGACACTGATGTCTTCTTTATAAGGCTAACCAGAGAACTGTATTCTTGTGATATTGACCACACATTGGTTTTCCATATCTGGCTGCTTTTAAATGGAGGGACAAAGATCTATTGGGCAGGGGATAGGCCTCTGGTCTCCTTGCAATGTCAATATGACATTCTTGCGCTATACAAACTAAAAGTTAGCTATGTAGCTCAAGTAGATAGTACTGTAAACACATTCCTCTTTGATTGATGTAACTATGAAGGCTATTGGGATAGACAGGACCAATCCTATTTGTATATAATTATTTATAATGGACTTCTGAGTTTTCAATGCTCTGTCCACTGGGTGTCTTTGAAATGGGCTGTAAATACTTGAGAGAAACGTGTTGATTACCAGAGCAGATGAAATGCTGGTAGCTAAGGAAGAATTTTTATCTCAATCACTTACCCCAGGCAATGGTGGGATTCAATTTTTTTTTACTACCTGTTCTGTGGGCATGGCTTGACTTGGTGGGGGGGGGGCAGGGGAAGGATACTGTAAACTCTCCATTCCCACCCCACTCCAGGGAAAGGTTACTGCAAAATCCCCATTTCCTCCTGATCAGCTGGGACTCAGGAGACATAGAATAGATGGGGGCAGGGCCAGTCAGAGGTGGTATTTACCAGTTCTCTGAACTACTCAAAATTTCTACTACCAGTTCTCCAGAACTGGTCAGAACCTGCTGAATATCACCTCTGCCACAGGGTACTTTGTATGATGGGATGTAAGCAGCCTACTAGTTACTTTCAGTGTTTACCACTTGACTCAATGGTTTCTTTGCCATCAACTTTTTACCATACAGTACCATGGAGAAGAAAGTTTTATCATTTGAAGTGATGCTTTTGATGTGACAGAATGAATGCCCCTGATCACATCTTATGGTCCCTGAAAGACCACCTGTAAAAAACCTTTCCAGATATGTCAGAGAGTAGCACATTTTCTGAAAAGACCCTGGCAGCAAGCAACCTAGAATCCTTCAGATCACCAATAGAATTGAATGCCAATCCAATAGATCTTTGTGAATTCATTTTCTATCTGTATCTGGCTTTCATTATTTTGAGCTGTCTCGCTTTCAGTTGTTTAGAAGAAGTTTAAAGCTGAAGAAACTTGGTTTGCCTTCTTACTATCTCACCTTGGTTATTTTGTACCCCTACTATCACCCCACATGCATATGGATCATATTTCTCTGATTTTACTATATATTATATGAAACATATAATTTTTACAAGTGAATCACCTTCCCCAAATTAATCAAATTGTGTAAATGATGTTGAATCAATCAAATGTATTTAAGTGTATAATATGTGTATTTTTTTCAGTGTTCTGATGAACCATTTACAGTATTTTACGTGTTGTTCTTATGTACATATAAGAAATATACTCAAATCAAACAAAACTTGCTTTTTTAATAGCCATATTGAAGTATAATTCATTAAATAACTCTTGTGCTGTGTGTTTTTCCTTTTCATTAATTGAAATGTCTAATCTTTGCAATATTCTGTTTTCTTTGATTTGTAATATATTTAGATTATTTTAGTTCAGGCTGTCTGTCCAGTTTTAGGTTTTATTGGTTTTTATGGATTTTTTTTAGAAAATTGTACTCTGCCCAGAATTCATTACAAGTAGATGGCTATAATAAATTTAAATAAAGTAATAAAATAAAAAATCAACACAGTAAACATTGAGGTTATTTTAAAGACCATTAAAATGAAGGAAGTATAATAATGTTTAGATGTGAATATAGAGTACTTCATTATATATTATTGCATTCATTATGGTATTATCTTACTTTGATATATAATCCTTTTTAGCACACAAGTGTGACAATCAAAACACGCATAGGTAGTTCTCAACATAAATATAATAGAGTCTGCCAATTACATTCATAACTTGAGGAATTCATTAATGGGATCTCTAATTTACCCAATACATTTGCTAACCGAATGCTCAGGTTGTTAAGTGCACATGAGGTATCAGGTTCCACCACAAAATCGTGGAGGACAAAATCGCGCTCGACGAAAGCGCGCATTTGACGTCATCACAGCGCGACGAAAACATCGCACTGTGATCGAAAAATGTAAAAATAAAGCTAAAACCTTACCCTAACCCCCCCAAACCTAACCCTAAACGTAACCCTAAACCTAACCCTTAACCTAACCCTAAATCTAACCCTAAACCTAACCGCTAACGTAACGCTAAACCTAACGCTAACCGTTAACCTAACGCTAAACCTAACGCTAACGCTCTAAACCTGACCCTAACCCTTAACCTAACCCTAACCCTAACCCTTACCTTTATGTGAATCGGCTTGCTTTAATTTTAATTTTATTTCAATTTTTAATTTTTTTCGTCGCGCTGTGATGTCACATGCGTGCTTTCGTCGAGCGCGATTTTGTCCTCCGCGCTTTTGACGGGTCACGGAGGTATCACAGGGTGGAGAAGACCATGGGGCAGCCTACTACTTCTGACCATCCAAAAATATCTCATGCTTCCCCCCCCTCCCCCAATATCCGGCCCCACTGGGCCTCCATAGGCACTTACCATTTCAAGTTATTGATTTAGATTTAGATTTACTTTATTGTCATTGTATGTATATACACAGTAAATCCATACAACAAAATTCACATAACACCCACAGACCAGATGATCAAGTGAGCTGTATCCTCTCCAGCCTTTCTGCTGAATTTCTTTTGCCTGCATCTCTGGAGGCTCCCGTCGTCTTTGCAAAAGGTTTTTGGCATGAAGAAGGGAGTTCGGGAGGGATGCACATATGTCCCAACTTCCGTTCTTTATGCCAATAATCTTGAGGAAAGCCATCTGAACCCTGCAGGAAAGATTGCATCCTGGTGGGCTACATTCATCTTTGCAAAAAGCTTTTGGTGCAAAGAATGGAGGCCAGGAGGGACCGAGCACTTTTAACAACTAGCATCAGAGGTTACATCCGGGCAATTAGGACGTCAAAAAGAACATATATTGCCTCTCTGATTGCTTCCGCTGAGTCGCGCCCATCCGCCTTGTTCAGGATAACCCGTTCCCTCCTAAACAAGAGGGATACGAGCGATCCTTTGCAGGGCAGAGCTGAGGACTACGTCCAATTCCTCGTGGATAAAGTTGCTTGGTTTCGGACGGACCTGGACTCCAATCCCGCAGTACCAGCCGAGGCACCAAGGGATAATCTGGTAGAACATCACTGGATTGATTTTCAAGCTGTTACCCCTGAGGACGTGGACAAGGCCATGAAAGCTGTAAGTGCCTCCACATGTGTACTGGACCCGTGCCCCTCCTGGCTGGTTGTTAACAGCAGGGAGGTGACACGGGGCTGGATCCAGGTGGTCATTACCGCCTCTCTTCGGGAGAGGGTCTTTCCCCCCGCATTAAAGGCGGCGGTGGTGAGACCCCTCCTGAAGAAACCATCTTTGGATCCAGCCGTCCTAAACAACTATCGTCCAGTCTCCAACCTCCCTTTTGTGGGGAAGGTTGTTGAGAAGGTGGTGGCCTTTCAGCTGCAGCGGTCCTTGGAGGAAGCCAGTTATCTAGATCCTTTCCAGTCTGGCTTCAGGCCTGGCTACAGCACGGAAACCGCTTTGGTCGCGTTGACCGATGATCTCTGGAGAGCCAGGGATGGAGGTCATGCCTCCATCCTAGTACTCCTTGACCTCTCTGCGGCTTTCGATACCATCGACCATGGTATCCTTCTGCGACGACTGCGGGAGGTGGGGGTGGGAGGCACTGTTTTACGGTGGTTCTCCTCTTACCTCTCGGACAGGTCACAGTCGGTGTTAGTTGGAGGGCAGAGATCGACCCCTAGGCCCCTAACGTATGGGGTGCCGCAGGGTTCGGTCCTGTCCCCCCTCCTTTTTAATATCTACATGAAACCGCTGGGTGAGATCATTCGACGGCACGGGATAAAATACCACCAGTATGCGGACGATACACAGTTGTATCTGTCCGCCCCGTGCCAACTCAATGAAGCGATGGACGTGATGAGCCAGGGCCTGGAGGCTGTTAAGGACTGGATGGGGGTTAACAAGCTTGTTCTCAATCCAGATAAGACCGAGTGGCTGCTGTGCTTCCCTCCCACTAATTGGCCAAGTATTCCATCTCTCAGGCTGGGGGGTCAAATTGTACGCCTCTCAGATAGGGTCCGCAACTTGGGAGTCCTCCTGGACCCACAGCTGACTTTTGAACACCATTTGTCAGCTGTGACCAGGGGGGCATTTGCCCAGGTTCGCCTGGTTTACCAGTTGCACCCCTACCTGAACCGGGAGGCTCTCACAACAGTCACTCATGCCCTTGTGACCTCTAGGCTGGAGTACTGCAACGTGCTCTACATGGGGCTACCCTTGAAGAGTATTCGGCGACTGCAGCTTGTCCAGAATGCAGCCGCGCGAGCGATCGTGGGTGCGCCTCGTTTCACCCACGTAACACCTATCCTCCGCGAGCTGCACTGGCTGCCTGTTGGTCTCCGGATTCGCTTCAAGGTGCTAGTTGTCACCTACAAAGCCCTTCATGGTATTGGATCTGGATACTTGAGAGACCGCCTGCTGCCAATTACCTCCACTAGACCAATAAGATCCCACAGACTAGGCCTCCTCCGAATTCCATCAGCCGCCCAGTGCCGACTGGCGACTACCCGGAGGAGGGCCTTCTCTGTGGCTGCTCGGACCCTGTGGAACGAACTCCCCGTGGAGATTCGTACCCTCACCACCCTCCAGGCCTTCCGCACAGCCCTTAAAACCTGGCTGTTCCGGCAGGCCTGGGGCTAAAGACTCTCAGCCCCACTCCGAATGGTATGATTGTTGCGTTTTTAATAGTATATGGTCTTTGTTCTGTAATTTGTTTGTTTGTTTTCCCCCTCCCTTGAATTGTGAGCCGCCCTAAGTCCCCTCAGGGAAAAGGGCGGCATATAAATAAAGCAAATTCAATTCAATTCAAATTCAATCCACTCCTGGTCTCCATTCTTCATGCCAAAAGCTTTTTGCAAAGATGACCCGAACCGGCTGGGATTTACACAAACCAATCATGTCAGAGAAGCTGGAGAGGGCACAGTTCACTAGATTTTTGCAAGATAAGTGATCTTCTGTGGATATCTGGGTGGGGCGGGGGGGATAAGCAGAGTGAATGTTACAGTGTCTCTGCGATTGTTTGTAAGGGTGAACGACTGCCGTGGTGTTTTACAACATTTGTAACTTCGGGACTGTGTTGTAAGTTCTTAGGGGTGTGTGATGTTGTAACTTTGAATGGTTCCTAAGTGAACTGTTGTAACTTGATGATTACCCACCTGTATATCGTGACCCGTCAAAACCGCGGTAGACAAAAGCGCGCTCAACGAAAGCGCGTACCTGACGTCATCAGCAGCGCGCCGAAAAAAATTAAAAATAAATTAAATTGAAATTAAAATAAAATTAAACCAAGCCGATTCACATAAAGGTAAAGGTTAGGTTTAGGGTTAGAGTTAGGGTTAGGTTTAGGGTTACGTTAAGCGTTAGGGTTAGGTTTAGCGTTAGGTTAAGGGTTAGCGTTAGGTTTAGCATTAGGTTAAGGGTTAGGTTTAGGGTTAGGTTAAGGGTTAGGTTTAGGGTTAGGTTTGGGGGGGTTAGGGTAAGGTTTTTGCTTTAATTTTAAATTTACCGCTCACAGCGCGATGTTTTCGTCGCGCTGTGATGACGTCACGTACGCGCTTTCGTCGAGCGTGCTTTTGTCTACCGCGGTTTTGTGGTGGAACCCCTGTACATAACTCAAATAGAAAAGAATGAACTGAGTGCAGCATAGAAGGTTGTTTAAAAAGCTCATTAAAACTTTTAATTGAAAAAGTGTATCTTAACTCATTTTATAATAGTGGAGAAAGTGAAAATTGCAATTATCTATGGGAGAAAGACTATCTTAAAATGCCTCAATAGCCCTCTAGAAATGGAAAGATTTTTCAAAGGGTTGACATCTTAACATGTAAAATTTTAATGAGGAAATTAATCTCTTAGATAATTAAATAATAAAATATTAAATACAAAATTACACATAGTAATAATTTCATTAAATACTAACAAAATCTATTTCCAAATAGAATCCTTTAATTTTTTATGTAAACAATTAGTGATCGATATAATAACATAAGCCTTCCTGTTCTTTTCAGGATTTAAAAACTTTCTGGAGACTTGTTTCACATTCAACATAATGTACTAAAGCTCTAAACAGTACAGTATAAAATGATGCTACAGGGATGTAAAGTATGAAGCACCCAAACTTTACTTAACATTGTATGATTTAGAAAATAACTGATAGCAAAATAATTGATATCCTGAATTGCAGAGGTTTGAGGGTGTGACCTCATTCTCTTCTTTCAGCATTCCAATCACAAAACAATTTACTCTTCACCAAAGTGAAGACTGCAGTGAGCAGTTATGAACTGTCCTACAGATTGCAAATTCCTAGGTCTAAGAGAGCTTCTGCAATTTTCCTGTACTGCCAGGACAAATTGTGGCAGTCTAATTAAGCTCTAATTTGAGGCAGTCTTTTAAAGGTAATAAAACACTGCAGAAATTATCTACACAATTTGGCAGGGTATGGAAAAAATGAAAGTAGCTACAAATTATACAAACACCCTAAAAACTAGGAGGAATTTTCCATTTCAAACACATATACACATAATCTTTTTGATATTTCTGAAATAAAATCAATCAATCAATCAATCAATCAATCAATCTATCTATCTATCATCTATCTATCTATCATCTATATAAATGGTGCTGTGTGTGTGTGTGTGTGTGTGTGTGTGTGTGTGTGCGCACATTCCAGCATAACTCTGGAACACCTTGAGCAATTTCAACTAAACTTGGTATACAGATGACTTACCCCCTGGGGAAAAAATACTGTGGGGGTTAGACACCCCTAACACCCCTCAAGGTGTGTGTTCTGTTAGGATTCAACCTGGCTTCTACCAGGCTTCTACCATATTGCCAAAAAATGGCTTCTACTGTACAGCACAGTAGAGTTGCCAGGGGCTTCAGAGTACTCCACAAGGGGGCTCCCTCTGGTAAGGGGGAAAATCCAACATTAGAAATTACATTAGGCCCGGACATTTTCAACAAGGCTTTGAATATTTTTGAGAACAAATGTATGGCCATGCTCAATAAAACACGAGACCAACAGGACGTACCTCACTCAGATTGCATATAAGAAAAGAACTGCAATGTTGAACACCTTACTTCAAATATCGCGGACAAGAAGCCACTTATAAATCAAGATCAGAAAAAAGCATACCAAATGATCATAGCAAAATAGCAAGGTGGTATCACTTTTCTTGAGCTTCTGGGGGCACAGGGAAAACATTTGTAACTAATGTAATTGTTTAATTGTCGAAATCAGAGCTTTTCCTGTCTAATATAGGAGTAGGATAAATAAATACCTTGCAATGGGTATCAGCTAGTAAGTTGTAAACCATGGATAAGTGGGTCACATCCATTTCTACCAACCACACCTGTGTAGACATCTATTCCGATTTCATAATAGCATAAAACGTTGAAATGTAGTTCCTTATCGTTTTCAACATTGCAAAATCCACACCTGCACCAGGACACACTACACAGTTATTTGTGTTGAAGGCCAGGCAGGAAGATTTTGCATTTGAATATGAGGGCAAGTTAAGGTTTTTGATAGAAGATGGTGAAGCCTTATAATTAGAAATCAAAGAGAATCTGCTCTTTAATGGATACGCACCGACAGCAGAAATAGTGTGAAAAGTTGGAAGGAATACCAACAGGAAAGAACTAGATGCCCTGTGAAATTATGCCTACAGAGCAAGGTTTTATGCCAAATAGCAACCCAGTATGGGAGACTGCACAGTTATTGAGTTATTGAACTCCGATATAAACTGTGATTTCTGGTGGTTTTCTCAGGTCAGCACATTACAGTCATATGAGGATCTGTTTTGATTCCATTACATCTTATTTTTCCATAATGCGTTCCATCAGTTTTTCTACCCGCCTTGGGAACAGGCAAGCACAGTCGACGTCATTTTGACTTTCCATTTGGCGCACACGGTCCCAAGCCGAACCGAGAGAACCGCAACAACTCACCCTATTTAAGGCGGCTGCGGTTAGACTGACAACCGTTAACAAGCCTCCCGGACCTTCTGATCTTGTAACTTTAACCACGACCTGCTTGCTTCCCTTAAGGCGAAAGACGAAATAAACACAACCTATTTTAATATTTTTTTAAACGTGTAAATTCTACATTCCCCGGTATGTATATCAAACAATAGGGATTAGTAAAGAGATGAACAAAAGCGAAAATAGTTAATTAGACAGTCTAAAGCCTGCAGCAGAATTCCTGAGCGGATCGTTTTCCGCCAGGAAGTGGGCAGGGCGTCTAAACCGTTCGAAGAATGCGAGACATTATATTTAGAGTCATATGCAAAACCAGCGACGTTCTGCAAACTACGGATCAACTTTCCAGCGGAATAAACACAATTCACAGAACAGACGGTTGTCCTAAAGGTTGGAATCAGCTGCAAAAAGCAAGCTTTAAAAATGCCGCAGGAATGCGGTCGGCGTGGTGGGGGGTGGGGTTTGGTTCTTAAATTTAGGTTCTTCTCCCGGCAGTTAATATGACCTTGGCCGGCCCAGAGAGGTGCAGAACCGGGAATGAAAGAAACAAAAGGAGGAGGAGGAGGAGGGGAAATGGGCAGCAGAACAGAAGATCCCACCCACATCCTTAAAGGAAATTTCAAGCTGGGAAGACGCACAACTTTCGCATGACAAGTTGAAACCGGCTCTCCGGGGAGTTCCCTTTGCAGGGGGAGGGAAGAGGAAGCGAGATCTCCCCTGACCGACGGAGAGACTCGTAGCTCCCTTTGCGATCGGGGAAGCCCCGCCTCCTTCCTTCCTTCCTTTCCCTTCCCTCCCTCCCCCGCTTTGCACGGAGCACCTCTCGTACACGCACCGTCTGTCAAACAGCCACACGTTCGAGCCAGGGCTCTCGGGAACTGGATCTTCTGGTTCAGCCTACTTCCCCTCCCTTCCCTGGGACGCAATGGGGGATCCGATGACATCACTGGCTGAGCTCTCCCCTTGCTCTCTCCCCTTGTAACTTCTGTTCTGGGAAGTGGTGCCAGGAATAACCCTGCAGATCAGAGAGGCTCCTATCGTCCAGAAGGGAGGAAAAAATACAAACACTCGCACACGCAACCGAGCACTGCGGCCTCTCGGCGTTCGTCCTTTAAGGCTGATGTATTTATAGACATACCTACACATACGAATAGTATCTGTGTGCGGGTGTGTGCATGCACTTGTATATGGCACGGGAAAGACAGCACGGGTAGATATTTTTATTCTATTTAATCGAGGAGGATAAAAGAAGGAAGCGATTATCGATTTGAACAGAAACACACGAATCAGACATCCGCTGGCTTGTGGAATACCTGTCGCTATTTAAAGCAAAGCTGCACTCCAGACCCAGGCTTAGTAAGGGCGCAACAAGAAATAACACGCGGTGCAGGAGGCTTTCCTTCTCATTGACTCCCAGGTGAGCTTTTGCTGCAAAGATACCTACCTGCCTGCCTGTCTCCCCCTCTCACCTCGTTTATTTCCAATACCGAATCCTTCTCTTCAGGGGAACAACAACAACTGCTGATAGTTCTTTGACGTGATCCTTGTTACTGGAGCTACATTGGCCATAAAATAAGGAAGCGGAGAAGGGATCGGACTGATCCATTAGCTGCCTGCCTTTCGGGGTGTGTGGGGCGGGGACGCAATAGAAAAGCAAATGTTCGTACTTATAACAATGCGCTGCCCTGTGATGTCTTTTTGAGCAATAGTTGGAAAGATTGTTGGGTTGTCCAGTGAGGTGACCAAGGGAGTGGTCGGGACAGCGTCCGGCTCTGGGCTATTCAGTTCCTATGGGGGGGAGATAAGGAAGGTGTCAGTGTCTCTGAGAGGGAGGCAAGGCGTATGTGTAACGTCCCTCGTTTCGCTTGTCTTGTGGGTAACGGGGCTTGTCACAGAAGCCGCGCGTCGCAGAGAGCGTTTCTCTACCGCCTGCGATGCAGCGCGTATTTGACTAATGGAAACCGATCTTGCAGAGCCCCTAGCGAGCGTTGTCACATGCTGTTCCAGTGTGTGTGGCGCGTCTTGATTTGCATATTAGAAGTTCAGATCTGGCAACCTGACTTGAAAAGAAATGCTTCCCCTCCCTCCCTTCTGTTTTGTATGTGAATATATATCTGTGTATGTGTGCGCGCCTCAGCGCGCGCGAACGAGGTCCTTTTGCTCGTGGTCTAGTTAGGGAATGTGGGGAATACCCACCATGTAAGTGTATGCAGATTAAGGAGCAAAAGCGGGCTTGCGTAATCTCCTCCTGTGGGGAAGAAGTATGTGCATGGTTACTAATGAGCAGATTGAGGAGGCGGAGGAAGAGAGGACGCGGAGCTCAGAGAAGGAAGGGACGCGGTGCGGAGGTTGCTGCGGCCGCCGGGGTCCGGCTGAGGCATCGCTCTTTGCCCATTTCAAGGTAACTTAGCGGCGAGGTGGCGAAGAGGGCACGCGCGCAATGCTCGCGCGCGCTAGGGCTAGCTTGCGAAGGTTGTCGCGGTTTTTTTTTCCTTAGTCGGAAAGCGTTCCAAAGCGCTGGGCTTCCTGGGGGGGGGGAGAGGGGGGAAGGGTCGCCCGGGTGACTTGGCAACCGCCTGAGCTGGCTTCGTTAATACTTCTTGCGGGCTGTGGGGCGGAGGTGGCATGTGGGAGCCCCCCTAGTGGGGGCCGAGGAAAAAGCGCGTGGCGGCAGCAGCTGTGCGTGCGGGGGAGGAAGGGAGATGGATGTGCAGGGCGAACGGAGGAGAGAGAGGTGGTGGAGCGGGGGGGGGAGGGAGATGGCGGACAAGCCGAGGAGAAGGATATCTGTGTGTTGCGCCTTTATGTCTGTTCCCTGAAGTGGGTGGAACGTTGGCCCGTTCCGGGAATGTTCCATGACGTGTAAAAGCCACAGGAAGGGGGTTAACAAGGGGCTCTGCCTGCTGCTGCTGTGGCTGCGAGGGCTGCGAAAGCGAGGGCTGCGAAAGCAGATGTGATCTCCCTCTCTCCCCTCTTCTGCATGCTGGCTTCCTTAGGGGGTTTGCAACGAAATCTTGGCTTTCGCCTCCGCCCCCTTCCCCCTCTTGTAAAGAAATATCCCCCCACCCTTATATAATTGGTACGCATATGGATGTTTAGATAGGATTATGTAACCCACTCTCCCGCTCTCATCCTTGCTTGCTTGCTTGCTTGCTCCATGCAATCTTCGGCCCTTAAATGTCTGTGCGGAAGTGTGAAGAAGGGTGCGGGGCTGGAGGAGAGATTGAGAAGAGCCCTTTAAAGACTTGCCTGATATTGTCCTTGGGGAAACTGGAGTAGGAGGGAAGGGAGTAAAGCCTGTTCTTGCCCTCTCCCCCCAGCGTTTGTTGCCTGTGTACTTTAATGATGGGAAATCAACATTTGAAGGGGAAATCCCTGGTCCCCAACACCACCTCCACCCCCCCATCTTCATGAAATATTCAATACTTTCATACTTAAAACATTTCTCAGATATACCATTGCTGTTCCTTGCCTGGAAAACAGATGAACAATACAATGATGAGGAAAAAAAGATGTTATCTCTTCTGTTTTATGTAGCTCTACGGAAAATACTGTACATACAATTGTTTAGGACTAAGAACAGTGTCCTAGCGTCAGTCTTCATTTATTTGTTATAAGGGAGAAGATCTTGATATTTACTTTTTTCCACATTGTGCCCCTATATCACAGGGATGCCTGCTTTCTTTTAAATTGTGCATGTTCTCTAATAAAATGAGAGACCTATATGTCTATTAAGTCTGTAGTAATGCATAATGCATTACAAATAAAACTGTTTAGCAGTTTTTAGAATATGCTCATGTTTTGCTAATTAATCAGTTGACATTTTCCCCTGAACTTTTTAAAGGGCTTTTACAATTAATTCATTTAATAGAAAATATTGCCTGTTGCTATTAGGGTTAGAAAAAATGTTGTGCTTAGTAAGCTATCCATTCACAAATTTATAAAATTATTGGTTTATAGCATTGTATTCATTTCAGTGGAATGGCAAGAAAATACTTTTACAACCTTAGTCTTACTGTATTATGAGGGAGATACATAAGGGAGTTTACAAAGGGAAAATATGAATAAGACCCATGTTTTATTTTTGTTTTATTAAAAGAAATGTCTGTGCAATATGTCTCAAGCTTTGATTTTTCTCTACTTATGCTATTGAAATAATGCTATTCTGTGCAATAGAGTACATTCTATAAAACACTATGGAGCTTAATTTTCAGTATATATGTATCCATCTAGCTCTTTGTCAAAAAACTGCCATTCAATAAAGTCCCCATACTTTTAAAATTGATGCCAGTTTGCACAATTTCTACATAAATTAAAAATCAATTTTCTTTAAAAAGTTTCTGTTGTAAAGGGAAAATAGTCAGTTGTCATTTCATATACTGTACTCACATGAAATGTTGATAGTGCACCTGCATGTTACCAGTTTTTCGTATTTAGGAATAGTACTGGAAGTATTACTGATAATAAATGATAGAATGTATATAATGTTCTCTTGGCTCTGATTTTTGTCATAATCTCCATACTTTTTACTTATTTTTAGTATTTCTATATTGTGTGAAATTTGAAAAAGATTTATATGTTTTTTATGATAATAGTTTGGAGATTAAGAAGTTACAATTAAAATGCAATTATTATTTTTGTTTTAGTTTAGAATTATAAAATCTCAGTTGTGATAATTTTACCTCTTAAAACAAGGTCACAAGATAAATCCAATAAAGATTAGACATAGTTCTTGGCAAAACTTTAAAAAATAGCGGAGAAAGAACTATATGAATTGTATAAAGCAGTGGTTCCCAACCTTTTTTTGTCATGTTCCACCTAAGCATCTCTAAAATCCTGATGCTCCCCCGTGACATATAATTCTTACTTAACTCAAAAAACGAATGCTACTCACTTGGAGGAAGCCTAAAAGGCCATTAACTTGGTTTAAACAAGGCTCAAATTGCCCCCATTAAAAATCAAATCCCCCCCCCCCACGCTAACATTGGGAACCACTGGTATAAAGTGTGGTTTTGTTACTGAGGAGGGTTTGAATTTTCTCTTATGGTAAAGTCTTAACAAATACAGTTGGGAATTAGTTTTAATAAGTGATTTTAACTTCCCAAGAATTTCAACCTTGTACATGGCTTTGTTAACTATTGCCACTAGATTGGAATAAAGCTGTCCAGAATTACCTTAAGGTAAGATGGGTGACCTATACTTCTTATAAATAAATAAATACTTTTTGTTGGGCCTTATATAGTGTACCCTTTTCAGTAAGAATTTATTTTGAATATCAGGATGTTTGATATTCTATGTATTTACAAATACAGCTTCTGCATTGTAAGAGCTATCTGATCTTCATTTTAACTCAGAAATTGAATCTAGGTTTTCTCAAGCAGCATCACTGAGTAATCTCAGTTGATAGGAGATTATTCTGTTGGGTGGCAGGTTTTGTTGAAAAACTGTGGATGAAATAGCAGGTTAGGAAGTTAAAAAAAACCAAGACCTGGCTGTCAGCTTCAGTTTTTTTATGCCTTCCTACCCCGCCATCCAACTTTCATAATGGAAACAAACTGCCAATCAATTTAAGAAAGCTCTTATGATATCTGAGGACCAGAGAAAAATTAAATGTGCTACTGATAATATATGGAAACTAAAGCAGAATATGAGAGATACTAGAGATTGAAAGATATGAAATATATATGTCTGTCTGTCTCTATGTATGTATATGAGAGAATGTCAAAGAAAAATGAAATACTCTTGCACCACCTTGGAAAGGGGTGTGAACATTAAGAAGGTAAAGAGTATCAGGCTGATGAATTGAAAACCTTTTGATTTTCTGAAAAGCTGCTTTCATTTAAACAGTTATATACACCATCTTTAGAAAATTCATTGAGATCTGTATATCCTGTGATAATATAGACGCAACATAAAAATTTAAAATAGGTTTTTTCTTTAAGACTGTTTTATGTATACTCAAATGTGTCAGACAGAACCAATCTTCTAAATATAAACAACAAGCTCAGATTCTTTTAACGGGGGGCATCTAAGGATTAAGATAGCAACGTGAGTCCAGTGATAAAAGGAAATTTAATGAAGAAAGCTCAATCTTTAGAACAAGATTGGATATGTGTAGTTACTGAATTGATGGTGTGGGCATGTAAGATATAGTACAGGGATGGCGAACCTTGTGTGGAAACACCGGATTCACACGCTCATCAGGAAAGTGCTGAGGTTCTGGGTTCTACCACGCCTGCTCACCCGATGATCAGCTTGCTGGCACGCATGCACAGGCCGCATGCACAGGCACTGCCACTCGTATGAAGGGATCGTGCTCCAGAAAAGCCAAATTTCAGGGTTCTGGCATGCATGCGTACCCACCAATCAGGTGGCCAGCACACATGCGCACACCATTTTTTGGTACTGCCGTGTGCTCGAAGGACAGCTGATCATAGCATGGGCATGTGCACCAGAAACCCGGAAGACAAACAGGCAAGGCTGTGCATGCTGGGTGACATGGCTTTGCGTGCCACTTTGGGCACCCGTGCCATAGGTTTGCCATCACGGATATAGTAGCTAAAGGAATGAAGAGTCAGTCCAAATAGGACAAAGGTATATATTTTCATTACTGTTTACAATCTTTTCCCTTTATCAGTATGTCCCAATTTGACTTTAATTCAAGATAGCATTTTCTGTTTCTGATGAAGTGGATTTTGGTAAATAGTATATCATAATACATTTGTTAGTTTGCAAATGATTACAAGAGACTTTATTTGAGTTGCAATACATTCATGGAACTACTCTTCAAATATTTATTTGATGTAATCAGCCAAGCATTGGCTGGAAGTCTTAACAAAAAGTTTGGCTCAAGTGACCCTGGCTTTCCCTTTTCCATAATAGGTGTAGATGACCAAATGTAACTTATTTGAAGAAATGCTTTCTTAATACTTAATTTAAGCTGTAAGGCAATACAAGAAACAACTTAAAGGATTTCTAGATTACAACATTTTTACACGTGTCACATCTGTTTATAGAGTCCTTGTTACTATGAAGACAAAACAAAGCCAAAAAATTGCATTCATGTGCTTCTTGCTGAGTAATGATGCATGAATCTTCTCGGATCATCTTGTACTGATAATCAAGCTGACTTTCTACTAGTAATATGGTTTACTTTATGTCATTTAATTTAAAAAAATCTGAACAGATATAAATCAGTGATTTGGTCATTTGTAAGTCAAAGTAAGTCTTGGTTTTACAATCTTAAGAGATACCGTTGATATAATGGAAAGATTCTTCTTATATGGTCCAGTTGCTTTGATGGACGTGTTTTATTTTATAGTGAACACAAAGTTAACGTGTAAAACAGCAGGAAAGAAGTATCACCATTTTGTTTCTTTTCCTCTAGTCTAATTTCCTTATTCACCAAACAATAAATTGTAGAAATTATAGAAAAGGTACAAAATATAATTGTATTTTTTGGCAGAGTGGGGGTATGCAAACATGATAAAGAGAGCACAGTTTGGTTGCAATGATTGACAGTGGTAGAAATTGATCTTGATGACTGTTGACATTTTGTGTGTGTGTGTGTGTGTGTGTGTGTGTGTAACTTTACATCATACAAAATATAAAAACATAATAAAAACCTAAAAGAAAACAATAGATATACAGCTATACCATTTGTGGCATCTAATAATGGAAAAACCCAAGTCTGTCTCTATTTGTATGTTACAGATTGTTCCGATTCCCACAACACTTAAATCATAAAGTGGTTTGTTCCATTTTGATTGGGCATGTGTTAAACTGAAAAATTTGCTTTGTGATCATCTAAAGCTTGGGACCATGTTCAAACTTTACAAACTATTATTAATTTTACCAGTTAGATAATTTGTTAATTATTGGATGTTAGATAATTTCAAACTTGTGTTATTTAGCCGAACAGTTGTACAAATTGTGTTCCAGTTAAGAGTAATCACATATTATAAAGTGACAGCAAAGCTTTTTGTTTCCTGACATCGGGCCATACCATGAGGAGCTGCCTTTCTTGGGGGACAAAGTTACCCTCCATGCTAGTAAAGAGTTTTATCTCCCCTTCCACATTTTGCATTACCCTGAGGTTCTTACTTGAAAAGGGCTTTCCTTCTCCTACTCCTTTCAATGTTTTTTATTTCTTCCACTTTAATTACCTCTTTGCTTTCGTTTCCTTTGGGGCACTTGTAGGAACATGATATTTGCTTCCTTAGTTTTATAGCACCAGCAAAAGACCATAGATCAGTGATAGCTAACCTTTTTTTCTGCATGTGCCGAAAGCATGTGTACGCGCACCCATAATGCAATGCGCACATAGCCCCTGGGCACCCCCTGACCCCCATGCATACACCCCACCCTTGTGCATGTATATGTGACCCCCATGCATGCTCCCCGTGCATACACATTCCTCCCCATGCATGCACATGTATCTCCCGCATGTGTCCTGCACATGCACGGCAGAGACCCAAAAACCAGCTGGCTGGCGGGAGGCGCACGCACTTGCATGGTAGAGCTGAGCTGGGCGACTGCTCACATGCCCACAGAGAGAGCTCTGCGTGCCACCTGTGGCACAAGTGCCATAGGTTCGCCATCACAGCCATAGATAATCTCCATATTATACAACAACATATTAGTAGCCAGCCATATAGACCTTGCTCTGTGAAAATAATGGTTTCTACATTGCAGTTGTAGTGTATATGCTGGTATGTATTGTTTATTTCTTTTAACTTCAATTAGGTGGCAGAGTCCAGCTGATTGCTGGATGTCTAGAAATTAAGCAGGGACAGATCTGGTTAATCCTTGAGTAGGAAATGGCTATGGTTAATCCTTAGATAGGAGACCAGTAAGACATTTGAGGGCTATAGGCCAGAAGCAAGCAAGTACATGTGTATGTGTGTATGTAAAAAAAAAAAAGATCCAATTGTTCAGTCACACCACCTCATTTATATGCATAATTTACATACAAAAGAATCAGGGCATTATCATAGTCATCCTGACTTTTGAACCATCCTACAGATTTCCCTAATGTATACTAATCTGAGAAGCTCAATAAGAGGAAGACAACATCAAGTTACAAAAATTTATATAGCTATGCCATGTATATCATGGAATTCAGGTAGAAATGTATTTATTACTATATTTCTCATCATCTAGTAAGTAGTACTGTCTACCTATATAGAGAGAGTGCTGATAGAAACCCTTAATTAGACAGTTGTCCCTCTAAGCAAATGCAAACTGTTGTAAGAAAGGTATGTGGGCTGCATAGTTCAAAGTTTTTGGATTATATTTCTTAGTAGCATAAACGCTCTATTTAGTTGTAAACAAATATGGTTTATTTGTTATAGCAACCAATTAGTATACCTACTTATTCAGAAAATGAATTTGGTGTAGTCCAGTTTGGTCTACTGGAAGAGCCATCTTTAGTGATTAAGGCATCTGGCTGTAGAAACCAAGACAGAATGAGTTCTGGTCCCACCTTAGGTATGAATTTGTGTAACTTTGAGCCAGTCAACACATTCAGCACAATCCAGCTCATAGGACTGTTCTTGTGGGGAAAATAGGAGGAGGAAGGAATATATGGTATATTTGCTGCCTAATTGAGTTATTTATAAAAATAATAAAGGCAGGATAAACAAACCTAAAAATATTAATTTTATTTTAAATTAGTCCTGTTATCTTTATTTGTTGTATAAGCAATACATTCATAAGATTGTGATATAGAACATACTGTTAATATGAAACAAATTATTTTGAAGTTAAATGCAATGGTATTTCAGTTGAGACATTTTGAAAACTATTTAGATTTGTCATATTAGTAACAAACACTAGAAAATCTACCTGATTCTTATTTTTTATTAACTGAAAATTCAGAATTTTATTTTCCTCCTTTTTTGGGGGAGGAAATAATATAAATATTTCTTGAAGGGACTTTTGTAGTTGTAGGACTAATTAAATTTCTTGGAAGCCATTATTCCATTTGTACTCATTTACTGTATATACTTCTACATCTCACAATGCACTATATCTGCAGAAATATGTATCTTAATTGCCGAATGTGCAGCCCGTCACACAAACTGTATCAGCAGTTACTTTTGGAGCCCATGTGGGATTAATAATAAGTGCTTTGTGAGTTATTATTGTGCTAAGGCAATCTATTGTATTGAGCTAGTAGCATTGATGCCTCTCTGACTGTGATTGGCTGAAAATTGTTCATGGGCTAATTCGAAATTCGCAATTTAATGGGTTTATATGCCACCCAATCCTGGGGGACTCCGGGCGGCTTACAAATACGAAATGAAATAAAATAACACACAGGGGGAGAATACAAACAATACAAACAATTAAAAAAAACACAACATACATTCGGTTTAATTGTTGAACCTGATTTGAAAGTCAGCAACCCCAGGCCTGTCGGAACAGCCAGGTTTTGGTGGCTTTTTGGAAGGCCACGAGGGTGGGTGCTGGTAGCTCGTTCCACAGAGCCGGAGCAGCTACAGAAAAGGCTCTCCCCCAAGTGGTCGCCAGTCGGCATTGTCCGGTCGACGGCACCCGGAGGAGGCCTAGCCTGTGGGTTCTTATCGGACATTGGGAGGTGTGTAGCAGGAGAACGGTCTCTCAGATATCCAGGTTCAATGCCATGTAGGGCTTTAAAGGTAATCACCAGCACTTTGTAGCCCGTCCGGAGACTAATGGGGAGCCAGTACAGCTCGCGGAGGATAGGTGTAACATGGGTGTACCGAGGTACACCCGATATCGCTCGCGCAGCTGCATTCTGGACCAACTGCAGTCTCCAAACACTCTTCAAGAGCAGCCCCATGTAGAGTGCGTTGCAGTAGTCGAGCCTTGAGGTGACTAGGGTATGAGTGACCATTTGAAGTGCCTCCCAGTCCAGATAGGGTCGCAACTGGTGCACCAGGTGAACCTGGGCAAAAGCCCCCCTGGTCACAGCCGACAAATGGTGTTCTAAAGTCAGCTGCGGATCCAGAAGGACACCCAAGTTGTGGGCCCTCTCTAAGGGGTGTAAGCTTTCACCCCCCAGGCTAATAGATGGAAAATCCAGACTATCCTTGGGAGGAAACATCAAAAACCACTCGGTCTTGTCTGGATTGAGTGCCAACTTGTTTACTCCCATCCAGACCCTAACAGCCTCCAGGCACTGGCACATCACTTCCACTGCTTCGCTGAGTTGGCATGGGGCGGACAGATACAATTGAGTATCGTCCACATATTGGTGGTACTTGATCCCGTGCCGGCGAATGATCTCACCCAGAGGCTTCATGTAGATGTTAAATAGGAGGGGGGACAGGACCGAGCCCTGCGGCACCCCATATTTGAGGGGCCTAGGGGTCGACCCCTGTCCTCCAACCAACACCGACTGCGACCTGTCCGAGAGGTAAGAGGAGAACCACCGTAAAACGGTGCCTCCCACTCCCACCTCTCCCAGTCTTCGCAGAAGGATACCATGGTCGATGGTATCGAAGGCCGCTGAGAGGTCAAGAAGCATCAGGATAGAGGAAAATCCTCTATCCCTGGCCTGCCAGAGATCATCGGTCAGCGCGACCAAAGCAGTTTCGGTGGAGTAACCAGGCCTGAAACCCGACTGGAAGGGATCAAGATAGTTAGCTTCATCCAAGGACCGTCGGAATTGAAAGGCCACCACCTTCTCAACAACCTTCCCAACAAAGGGTAGGTTGGAGACAGGACAATAGTTATTAAGAATAGCTGGATCCAGAGAAGGTTTCTTAAGGAGGGGTCTCACCACCGCATCCTTTAGGGGCTGCGTGAAAGATCCCTCCTGTAGAGAGGTGTTAATAATTCTCTGGAACCAGCCTCGTGTAACCTCCTTGCTGGCGGAAACCAGCCAGGAGGGACATGGGTCCAATAGGCAGGTGGAAGCACTTACCGCTCCCATGGCCTTGTCCACATAAGAAAATGAAAGGAGTGGATCCCTTCTCACAAGAGAAGGAAAACATGGTGTAGTTGGCTATATTAAAATATTGTATTAGGTAGGCTGTGGACCAGGAAAGTCATAAGATGTGGTGTTTGAGGGCTAGTGATCTGAGCTAAAGAAGGGATACTGAATATTTTGGGAGCCAAGGCCACAGGCTGAACTCCAAAAAGGAGACTGGCCACCATAAAAAAGTAAAGGAATCCAGGATGCAAATTAAATTAAATTAAATTTAGATGTAAGATTAATTATATTAAATGCAATTAATATGATTACTCCCTATGACTAATTTTTTCTTTACTATACTATTAAAAATAGAATTTGGTGGCAATTTTGAGCTGAGGGAGCAAATCTGGAGGACAGGTACAACTCTAAGGCCCAAACAGGATAATAAAAAAGTATATAGAGATACTAAGATTTGAAGAGAAGGGAAAAACGGTTGCGAGAGAAAGAGCTAATTAGATTGCTGGATTTGCAGACATTTCATGGTATTTACAGCTTATAAATTTTAAGGCAACTTTTTATTGAATTTTACTATGGATGGACAGATGGACGGACTGATATTTGACCATCATTTATATCAGTGGTGGGTTCTGGCTGGTACGCCCTGGTATGGGCGTACTGGTGACAGCTGGGAACAATGCTTTGAAGGGCCCACCCACCCATCCTCGTTCCTTACCTCTATTTGAGCTAACTGGGCGATTTGCGCACAGGCCGAGCAGCTGGAGCATCGCAGGACGGTGGGTGGACAGACGGCCCTGTCGCAGCATACCGGTTACAACAGGATCCGGAACCCTCCACTGATTTATATGCCACTAATTTAGCAAGTATAGATGGAGTACAATATGCAGTCTAAAAATAATCATAAAGTAATACATAATTCAAAGATGCAATCAATAACATAGAAAACAGCATCTAATTAACATCTTCCTAAATGAATGCCTTTGGAAGAGGAATATTTTTATCAGTATTAAAAAAAAACAGGAGTGTTGGCTAGCTGGTCTGGGCTTTAGGAGACGTGTTTTTTTTCAGAGAGGGAGGAGAGCTGTATCTGAGGAGTTCATATTCAGGTTTCCAGTCCCCTGATCCCTTGTGAGGTGGACAGCCAAAGTGTCTAGATCATGTAGGGTAGACACATTCTACTTGAGGGTGGGGGCGTAGTGTTACAGTTCTAGTAGTAACAAAGGTCCAAGCCACTTACCACTGAACGTTATCTCTCTGTCTCTTAACATTGTTTCTTACTAGACAAGCATTTTGCATTCATATGAAGAATTAAAGCGCAAAATAGTGTCAAGACATTGTAAAATTTGAAAAACCACCTATTTGTGCAACCTTTGCAAAATTGGTCTTTTCATCTTTTGTACTTCTGATACAGAATACCTTTGTATTTTGCATTTTGTACCTTTCAAGTAGTGCCCTGCTCCCAACTTTCAACCAGCCAGTTTAGAAAAAGATGACACAGACCAGCTGATACAGGATTGTGGTGACAAGAAAACATTATAATCTCTTCAGTGGATTTACTTTCACTTTTAGTGTCATAAATACAGTACATCATAGCTTAGGATGTGTCTGTATTACACTGGGGATGCACAAGGCTTGCTGATAGGTTTCCATGATGTGCAGAAGATGCTTTTGGTCTCTATGTGTTTGTTAACAGCCGTACACTAAAAGGAATATAAAATTATTATTCTGTATTGGAGAATTGGCCGTGCAACTATCTCTCTTCCTGCAGAATTGTCTTCAGCTGTTGTGATGTGCTGAGGAATGGTAAATATAACTAGAGGTATCCATTGAGAAGCTGTAATAATTCAAAATGACACCATGTACATTATGACATGTGTTATGACATCATAGTTCAAATGACTGTAATGACATCTTTACATTTAACATAAATACTTAAATTCTATTGCATGTATGCAGGCAGCAAGGTACACATTCATTTTTCCCTCTTTCAGTCCCCCCCCCCCCACTTTGGAAGCCCATGTATCCTACTATCCATCCTTTTTACTTCTAAATAATGAAACATACTTGACATACCAAGCATTATTATGTTAAATTGATCTTTTTGCTTACTTCAGAGTAACCATGCCAGGAGATTATGCAACAAGAACTAGTTTGCTAAAGTGGAGCAGATTGGGGAGTGGGTATAGAACTGGCAAATGAAAAGGAGATCTGGAAAAAGAGAAACTAGAAATAGGCTGGAAAAAGCTGGATTTATTCTTCTGCTAGCATATCACTGCTATAAATGCCCATATCCCTTTTCTAGGAAACTTGAGCAAATATTTCTTCTCAGTACAAAATATTGAGTTTGACACAAGAAATAGGATGCAAAATGATTATCAGGTGAGCAGCTTCATTTTAAAGCTAAGTCTACCATTGATGGCAATTGGTAACTCGTGATAGGGATTATGGATACACATTTTGTTTTTTGTTCCTATCCCATTATCTGTTTTTTTCAGGAAACTGATGCCTGTGCCTTAAGGGATATGAAGTTATTGATGGGGAAATTATGTGCATTCTTGAAAGCAGTTTATGTAGTGCGTTGGCCTGATGCTATGAATTGAGCATTGCTCAGTTAAAAATTAACTTCTGATATGAAGACTTTAAGTGTCTTTTTAGTAACTCACTGGTTTCTTAGTTTTACTCTATTTCTTCTGCACAGCATAGGGATCCTCTGTATGACATTGTTACAGGGATTACTTAGAATCTATGTAGTGTACTTTGGATAGTCAAAGTGCTGAAAATTATCATCACTTAGCCTGGAAGTTAATTCTTTGACTACTACATGTTTTTAAAAACTTTATGGAATTTTATATATGATGATATTAAGTGTTGGAAATACCCAGTTTAATAAGAGCATTGTGATATTGTTTTTGCGAAAATTAATTTCCGTGATCTGTGTAGAAGATGTATGGCTGTTTTATAGAATGTGAAATGATGCATTCTTCTCATTGTGTTCCAAGGTCTCTATTTATATTTTAATTTTAACAACTACAATAATATGCAGATGTTAGATGTTTGCGTTCACAGAATGGCTTCCCCACCTGTATTTCATCATTCAGTTCTTTATTCATTGTCTGTCCCAAATTAGAACATGTGCAATATTGAATTTGAAATATTGCAAAGCATTTTTTAAAAGAGAGCCATTCAGTTGTTGCAAAATATATATTCAGGGAAGATATTGCTTTGAACACTTGTAATGGCAACCAAACAAAGAGATTGGCAGAAAATAAGATGTTTAGATGTTGCACTGATGACACTAGCTTGATTTTACAAGTTGCTGATAGTCCTGGCAAAATAAGGTCCATCGGGTCATGAAGAGTTGGAAACAACTGAGTGATTTAAAACAATAAAAGTGTAGTTTGGACTAACCAATGCATAGAGCGATATCAGGTCTAAATATTTTTCAGCTCTCAATTTATTTGGCATACAAAAGTCAGGTCAGATGAAATAAACACAACAGAAATGACTATCTTTCCAGGAATAATGGGAGTGAAAGCGCGTGTTGTCTCTTGCTACAGAAATCAGCACAACAGATTGAAGCAGATATAACTAATTATTTCTTTCAGTGCAAAAGCCTTCCCAATGATTGTAATAGTTTTGAACAGGAAAAAATTGGAGTTATCCCAATGTTCAGAGGAACCAATGTATCAACAAAAATGTGGCTTATACATGAATGCCTGTAAAAATATTATTTGTTATTCACTTGGTGATACTAACTCACCATATGAATTGCTTTGGAGCACTGTACAGTGTTGACTTTAGCTGTCTGTAGTAATGTGTAGTGGACAAATTTGGCATTTTTGTTTTACATGGTGAACACGCAAAATTGGTCTAACTGTTTCGGCTTGACAGCTGTGAACAGTTGGAAACTGCTAGTTCTTGCTTACTTCTCATTATGAGAATTAGGAACAAGTTTGCCATTTACCTATTCTTTAATTCTGTATTCAGTTGGAATGAATGGCAAAATACTATAATATTTCAGGTCGCTGCTTTCCAGGTTGTACTTAGAAAAAAAGGCCTCCATCCTTTGCAATCAGCTCACCAAAAGCAATTTATTAGAATATGAAATTAAGTGCAGCTTAAATAATTGAATAGTTTTTAAATTTAATTTAAGGATTTTTTTTTTAAAAAAAGTTGAAGCACCCACCTTATGGAACAACATTTCCCTGAAGTGAAGTTGCCTCTATCCCTGTTAATTTTTTGTAAGTCTCTCAAAATGCGAGTGTCATCAGGCTTTGGAGTCTCAAGGGAATGGGGAGTTGCTGAGGTGGCTCTATTACTATAATTTGTTATAGTATCTTCTTGCCTTTTAATCATAATTTTAATATTTCTAACTTGTTAACAGTTTCATTTGTTAGTCTATATTGCCAGAATCATGTTCTGTGAGATGGATGGCTATATAAATATGAGGAATAAACATACAAAGACAGAGAACTATAAAGATAGAGAACTTCTGTTTACAGTTGTTCAGCACAGTTTTGCTTTACAATATCTGCAGTTTGTCACTTGATCCTGGTTGATAGTTCATGTCTGTAAGCAGGCTATAACAGTGGAGGACAATTTGGATCACATGACATTGTCGACCAAGTGGATTGTGGATGGCAATCCACAGGAGGAATAAATAGACACTGGGATTATTTACAAGTATGTGTGCTGGAGCACAGAAGGCTCCCATATGTTTCAGGTTGATGCCGGGAAGACATTTAGAGAGAGAGTCTTGAGAGAAAGTTTGTAAATAGTGATATTTTTTCCTTTAAATATGCCCTGAAGGTTTAAGTGTAAATCTTGGGAAATTATGCAGAGTAAAAACATTTTTTAATCTTCTATTCTGTAATCTTGAGCTACTTTCCATAGACGGAGCTGCTTGTTCTTAATGGTTGTTTCTATTTCAGCTGCATCTCTCTTTCCAACTGTACTTCCTTTTCTTTTTAGGTGTGTGGATAGGGGGACTGACAAGTGTTTTGCAGCAGATTGGGTACTCTAGGTCTTGTGTATATAAAAGTTTTATCAAAAAGAACTGAACTTGTGAAGCGGTTGATTGACTTGTTGGTTGTTTGCTGTCACTTGCTACTTCTTAAAGCAGCTCCCCCCCTCTCTCTCCCTCCCTCCCTCCCTTCCCCCCTCTCTCTGGTGACCTCTTTCCAAAGCCATTCCAGAGAATTAAGGAATCCTCTGAAGTAATGCAGAATGGAGAATTGGTGCATTGCCATGGCATGCTGAATTGGCAAAACAATTTGTATTAGACATATTAAGGTGCAAGCAGCTTCTTTTCTCATATAGTTCTTTCTCCAAGCTTTTTGCATATACCTATTGGCTTATAATTAACTGTTGAGTAAGGGGCTGCTAGAGATTATATATGCTCTTTCACAGAAAGGTTTTTGAATGAATTAGGAGTTTCAAAAATAATCAACACATTTATTTTTAAAATATTGCCTATTTGGAAAAAAAATCATTGAAAACAGTTGTTTCTGAATATAGAGATAATGCAGAAGTTTAAACATAAGCTAACAAGCTGGCATAATGTCTGATAAACAGATTTCAAGAGGTGTTTACTATTTATGTGCAGATTTTTTTAGATTTAAAATAAGAAAACATTGAATATGGTAGCTGACACTTTTTTACTGAGTAGTTTGTAACACCTACTTTGATAAGAATAACAGCTTTCAAATGTTTCTTTTTGCCTTTCTATACTTATTTTTTTATATTTTCCCTACTCCTCCTTACAGAACTTTTCTAGGGTAGAAATATTCTTAGATCAGTTTGGATGAACTGCATGTTTGTGACCTTCCTACAGATCTTCATTATTAAAATCTGGGGACTAAGAAAGCCATTTCAAAATCTTTTATTTTTTCACCCCGATTTAAGTACTTTATGATCAATCTGAAGGGATGTTTTGCATAAGAACTGTGGTGGCACAGTGGTTAGAGTGCAGTACTGCAGGCTGTTTCTGCTAACTGTCGGCTGCCAGCAGTTGGGTAATTCGAGTCTCAGCGAGTCAAGGTTGACTCAGACTTCCATCCTTCCGAGGTCGGTAAAATGAAGACCCAGATTGTTGGAGGCAATATGATGACACTGTAAACTGCTTAGAGAGGGCTGTAAAGCACTATGAAGCGGTATATACCATAAGTATGCTATTGCTATTATTGTCTTGCTGAAAAATCTATTTTCAGATTTTATTGACTATGAGCTCTGCTGGTGCTGCCTGAAAAGGAATGTTGGTTCTTACCTGAACATTGCTTCTCATGACATTGGTGGGAGGTGCCACTGGTGAGCTGTTATCAGTGCTGATTGGTCCATAGGTTCCCTCAAGGGGATCTCCCATGATATCTCTGATGGCTGAGGGAGAGACTGAAGGAGAAGGAGATATGTCCATTCTATGTCTCCTACTGCTTCTAACCAGGGACAAGGCTGGGGAAGAATCAGGACCCTGGAAGCTAGATCTTCTATCCCTTTGGGCCTCCCACAGGCGTTCTGCCTGAGCGACCCGCTTCTCCAGGGCCTTCTGCCTGCATTGCTCATCACGCAGCCCTGGATGGGCGCTGAGCAGCCGGGATTTTACTGCTTGTGGTCCTGGTGGTTGGCCTAAACAACCCCTGCTCCTTCCCTTGGGTATCGGGTGCCAGCTCATCTCCTGATTTAGCATTTCTGGCAGCCGCCAGTTCTTCTCCCTTCGCTACTCACGGTACAGTTAGTTCAGATGGGGAACAGTGTCCTTTACGATGCCTGCAGCTCAAATATGCCCGTGACTAAATGCTGTGGCACGGCTTTTAGCCAGGCAGAATAGCCCCCTGGGGAGCAAAGGTGCAGGAGGATTATCCGTCGGGCCTCGTGGTGTTCCAACAAAATGGCCACCGCAAATTTTGCCCCTCAAAATGGCCAACCGACTCTCTAACCATTGATATCTCTGCCTGCCAATTCTTTGGTGCCAGGCAGTCACTTCCGCGATCAGGCGGCTTTGGCAATCCTTTTTTTAAGGCCAGCGATGGTCATCTGACCTTTTAAAAGCTGGTGGAGATCAGTTAGCTATGGGACTATATGCGTTGCTGTGGATCGGCGGCTGGCTGACTCGCTGAGGAAACACGCTGTCTGATGCAATCGCAACAAGTGGCGTTTCCCAATCGATGGGCTACGGCCACGCAAGCCTCTGCTGAAGATCTAGGTTTAAGCCAGCTGCACCAACCTCAAGAACAATCTTTTTCATTGTGGCAACCAGATCTCAACACTGGACCGGCGATCCAATTCCCTGTCAGGATAATTGCGCTAAACACCTCCTCTTCCATTCACAGCGTTAATAAATAGTAAAGTTGTAAATTTAGTTTAAAGTCTAATTCAATTCTAGAATAATTCTGAGTAATCTACACTAGAGAAAACGAATTATCAGCCTATTTGGGCCATAGACTTGAGAGGAACTGGGGCAGAAGGAGTAGAGGCGTGGCTGCAACACTTTCAATCTATGGACCAATTAGCAATGATAACAGCCCATCAGTGGCACCTCCCACACTATGTCATGGAGAACTAGACCTTTAGCAACACCGAACCCACAGATCATTTCAAATAATCTGTTAGAAAATTTAGCTGGCATTGAAGTAGTTGGCTACAGATCCATAATGCAGTGTTGCTTATACCATAATGATCTGCATGGGGCAGTCACCAGAAGAAATATTTTTTCCAGCTTCATCACAAAAATAATGGTCTAAACTAAAGTATGGAGAGGAAAATTTTGAAATATTTTGGAGGAAAGAACTTTGGACTGATGAACGGAAAAAAATATTTGTTACAACAATGTAAAATATATTTGGAGTAAAAAGGTGAATATTTGAAGAAAAGAACACATTGCCAAATGTTAAACCCAAGGTGCAGTGGTGGGATTCAGCCAGTTCACACCTATTCGGGAGAACCGGTTGGTAACTTTCTAAGTAGTTCAGAAAACCGATTGTTGGAAGAAATCTCCTTTTGTTTTTTCCCACTTTACAGGGCTAATCCTGTAAGGAAGGCAGGAAGGAAACATACCTAGTGTTGATTCTAGCCTAATCTTTATTGACCTGCTTACAGAAACTGCCTCTCCAGTTAACCCTTATTACATTGTAACAGCTAAGGTGAAGTGCCCATTGACCTGAGTGACCTTGAGTTGGCACGCCCACCCAGTCACATGACCACTGATGGTCATTAGGGCAGAGAACCGGTTGTTAAATTATTTGAATCCCACCATTGTCAAGGTGGCTTTATTGTACTTTAAGATTATTTGGAAGCCTGTTGCTCAGAATATACTACGTAGGTGGAAGGAAGAATGGATTTGACTATATATCCATATGTTCTAAAGTTCCATAGTTAGGAAAGAAATTAAAGCTGAAAAGTGGTTGGATATTTCATCAAGACAAGTCTACTAACCATACCTCCAAATCAACCATATTTGCACTTAACAAGAAAGCAAAATAATGGCTTTGGAAATTAAAATATATAAATGGGGCTGGAAAATATTTGAATTTTATTAGAAAAAAATGTTGGTAACCAGAATTTGAAGAAGCCATTGTTAATGAATAATTAATATAAATTAGAGATAATGGTGAAGTTAAATCTGTAATAATTATGGTGTTCTATATTAAGATACCTTCTTAAAGTACCTAGAATTGTTGAGAATCAGATGGCATCCAAGTTTAATAAATTATTATTTAATAATAAGACATGGTTTGCAAGATAAATATGTCTTAGATGGCATTCATAGCAGCTTGTGAGCTATGTGGAAGAATAAAAAATATGTATAGGTGTCCATACAAACTGCACCAATTTATTCTGTGTCTTCATTAAAGGTGTATGTATGTGTGTTAAAAGTTAATATTCACACCTTAGTAACATGATAATTCTAATTTCAATTCTGCTACCTAGGCAAAGTCTGTTCAACAGACTTTTTAAAAGTGTTAAGTTATATCTGTTTGGATGACAAAGAAAGCATTTTATTTAGCTTTTCCTCTAGAAAAAGAAAACTTTTCATGAATATACTAGGAAATTATATTTTTACTGAAGAAATATGTTAAACTTGTAAGCCATTCCAACAACTCTAGAAAATTTGGAATATGAGCAAGAGAAACATGGATTGAGACATGACTGTTCTGATTGCTATCTGATTGCTGTCATAGTTGCTTTAAATCTCATATATTCAACTTCTAATTTTAATAGATATATTTACCCACTCAACCAAGGCAGCTTGCTCTCAATAGCAAAGTTAATGATAAGTTTTCAATTTCATCCTAAAAAAAAATTCCAGCAGTTTTCCCATTGAAGTATGTCAGAGGTGGTATTCAGCAGGTTCTGACCAGTTTTGGAGAACTGGTAGTGAAAATTTTGAGTAGTTTGGAGAACTGGTAAATGCCACCTCTGGCTGGCCATGCCCCCATCTATTCTCTGCCTCCCAAGTCCCAGCTGATTGGGAGGAAATGGGGATTTTGCAGTAACCTTCCCCTGGATTAGGGTGGGAATGGAGATTTTATAGTATCCTTCCCCTGCCATGCCCTCCAAGCCACACCACACCCACAGAACTAGAAGTAAAATTTTTTGAATCCCACCACTGAAGTATGTTGAATAACGCATTAAGCTAGTCAGTGTGCCTTGTTCAATTAATCATGGTTAAAATATACCAGGACTTAGCACAAAATACAAACCTAACCAGTAGACTTAATGGGAAGTAGGAACAGGTGATTATTCACCTTATGCTAGAAGGAAATACTCTGGAATACATGAAAATATTATAACCTTGGGCAAAAGATGTGAGTTAACAAAACACATTATTGAGTAACCCGATTATGTGATAAGGATCACTTGTAGGACTTGTACTGAGTTTGTGAACATTCTTTTAGTATGTTCCTTATTGCATAGGTACAAATATGTGTACACTATGTAGTAATTGCAAATTGTGGAGCTCACTGGATTATTAATAAATGATTTATTTCTACAGTTACAATCTTCATATCTTCAGGGATCCTCTAGATATCCTAAAAAATCTAAATGTTTTTTTAGTAGTATAATACACTAATTCATCTTCTAATAGTATATATTATTTATATTATTTATACTTAATCAGTAAATAGTAGAAATACCGAAACAGTATTTCAGTAGCTGGAATCAGTAGGATCAGCCAGTTCCTAATACAGTTGTGTAAGGGGTATAATTTTGTATGAAATTCTGAAAGTAAAACTATTCTGTACAGAAACCTCACTGGAAGTTATTGAGAATTGAGGACTTGTGCTGCTATGGCATTCTCCTGTGCATCGCTTGGAGAGTCCAAGCAATGGGTTATTTCAGTCTGCTTGCCCTGGACTGAGAAGTCTTTTCCCTGGCCACGCCTCCTTGCGTGGCTACGTTCTCCTGTGCACCGCTTGGAGAGTCCAAGCAGTGGGTTATTTCAGTATGGTTGCCCTGGAAACTGAGCAAGACTTTTCCTTGGCCACGCCTCCAGGTGTGCCTAATCCCCAGAAATTTTCCTCAGTTTGGCCCGTTTGGAAGCTTGTTTGGGAGCTCCAGCTGAAATAACTCTTTGGCTTGGACTCTCTTATCTCTTCCTGACTTTTCCTTTCTGAGAACTTTTCCCCTTCAGGCAATTTTTGCCTCTTCTCAACTGACTAACATTTCTATTGACTACAAGCCTCCAGGAGGCAAGGAGGTAAGCGTGCTGCTGGGGGAAGGGCCTCCTATCCCGATCTCCTCAGGCCGGTTTTGGAGGCTTGCCGCGCGTTTTAAAACGGCGCGCTGCGGCGGCAGAGAGGCTTTAGCAAGCCAGCGATCCCCTCGTGGTCCCTGTTAATGTTTTCTTGCGAGTTTTTTCGTTTTCTTCTGTCCCTTGAACGTTAGACCTGCTGTGGAGGCATGCATGATCGTCTGACGACTAGGGCGATCGCCGCATGGCCTCCTAGTTCTCCTCATTGCGCGGCAGCCATTTTAGGCGTGTTTTCGCGCCGTTCAGGCCTAGCTGCAGGCCGCGCAGCCACGCTACATCAGGGACCGCTGGGAGGCAGAGGGCCAGCCACGGGGGTGCCCACTGGCTCCTGCCCCCCCTCCATTTCTTTTTTGCTATTCACAAGCGGCACTGGGGCTCTGGTCTATTCAAAGGCCACCGCCCCGACCTTGGGGAGGCCTCACTCAATCCGGACCTGCCTTTTGGGCCTAGGCCTCCTCTCATCCCTGCATAGCCTACCAGCCATTGGCTACAGGCCTCATCCTCCAGATCAGGCACTAACAGGGCTATCTATCATATCTTGTATCATGCCTTACATGTATGTGACCTGATTTAGAGACAGATGAAATGAAAGTGAGGATGGTGTTGATGTCCTTGGAGAAGAAGGCAGCCAAATGGATGGTTGGCCTACACAAATGCAATTCCCCTCTCCTGAGGAATTTTAATGACTTTATGGCAGCCATAAAAAGGAGGTTTGATGACCCATTGACCGAGAGACGCGGGCGCCTGAAATTTATGGCTCTGAAGCAGGGAAACAAATCTGTGCCAGATTATGTCCAGGAATTTCAAGAGTTGTCAGCTTTTATGAGGGGGTGGTCAGAAGAGGCTTTGCTGGGCTTCCGATTTGAGATTGCTTGCTGATGGGAGCTGATCGTTTCGGCTCCAGAATCTTGGACACGTTTAACTGTCAGATGAGCCATCCATCAGCCATCTGACAGCTTGTTTACCTTTTTCTTCGGGCCAGAAGATAAGGTGAGCTTTCTGCCGGGCATTGTGCCAACCAATTCTTGCAGTTTGTTTCTGGGGGGTGGGGGGGTGGGAGGCCAGCCGACGGCAGAATTGCCTCCGTACCAGGAATTCCTGCTGCATTAGCAGCACAAAGCAACACTCAAATCCTCAGAACAAAACTTGATTTATTGATTCCAAGACGAGCGGATGCCGTACATGTGAATTTTTAATTGTTTGTATCAATTCTTAGCTTCAGTTTTTGTTTTTACAAGAACTTCTGATATCTTGCTTTCTAAAGAGATACTCAAAATGGCGCCGAGCAGCTTTGTAACACTGCTCGAGTTTTGAATTTCTACGGAGTTTAAAACCTCAAAGGGAAGGAGTGATTTAATACTAAACTAATCAGTAACAGCTGCACAACTGACTAGCACAGGCTTATTAATTGGTTGAAGAACATTAAGATCTGGAATGGCTTTTAAGGAACCCCCCACCCCCCCGGCTTCAAAAGTTTGTTTGTCCTTGGCACGAAACCACAGCCTTCACTTCCTCCCCCCAACAGGCGAGCTACTGACTAAAGAATTTTTTCAGAAGGAGCTGGCCGAGGCATTTAAAAATTTTGCAGCTACGATGGAAATAAAACTTAAGGAGGAGATATTGGTTGCGCATAAAGATCTGTCTGATAAACTTGAGACTCAGGTTCAGAAGATCAGGGATGATATGCTGGGGGTTGTTAATTTGTTAACAGAATATGTCTCGGAAATTGAAGACAGATTAGAAGATCTTAATGATGCCAAGATTTATATGGTATCAAAAATAGACGTGGTGCAACAAAAAGTTGGAAATGCTGAAAAAGAAATTATTATGCTACAGTATAGACAAATGGAGTTTGCTTTAAGAATAAGAGGTTTGCGTGAAAACAGGAGAATTTGAAACAGCTTCTCTCAGAACCCTTTGATAATCTGTTGGGAAGGCCAGGGGGAAATTATGATTGGCAAATTGATAAGGTTTATCGTCCTAACGTCTGGCTGGCGAAACAGAAGCAGCTCCCAAGGGACATTATGATTTACTTTACTACAAGAGACATGAGGAATATGATATTGCAAGAGTCCTATAAAACTAAGCTTCAAATTGGGGGTCAGGAAGTGATTGTTCTGAAAGAGATACCACCTCAAATGCTAAGATCCAGGAAAGACTATGTTTTTTTAGTTGAAGAGCTTAAAAATTGTCAGCTACAGTTCAGATGGGAGGCACCAGTTGGACTATCATTCATCTTTGAGGGGCAAAGATACCATCTTAAATCAGTAGGGGAAGCTCAAGACTTTTACCATAATATCTTGAAGGCCGGTCATCCTGCCCCACCTGTACCTAGAGAAAGAGAACAAGAAGGACAAGATAGACTGCAAACTACACAACTATCAACAAGGATGGATCACCTCTCTTCCTCAGAAGTACAAGGCGCCAAGGAACAAAGTCAAAACCGTGTGATTACCAAACGAATGGATCAGCAATTAAAAAAAACAACAATCAACTAATTACCAATGATTTGTTTTCTAGGGTGAAGAAGATAAAGATATGTGCCAGAGTTTCATCAGTTCATAACCCAGTTTGGATGGAGTTGGGAGGGGTGACGCAATCAAGAAGGGGTTGGGAGATTGAATGAAAATTTACTTAGACATGAGAAATATACTAATGAATGTAAAAATTGTTAGGAGAATACTTCGTTTTTAATATGAATAAGGGTACATCTATGGACTGAATGTACAGCTGTAGAGATTAATTTGACTTTGCACTTAATAACTCTAGTTAGATTGTCGGTGGTGCAATAATGGAAGAAGAAAGACTTGCCTATAATTCAAGAAAGGACACTGAAAGTCACAAATTTAGTCGAGATGGCTAAAATACCTGCATATCTTAAGCACCAATTAAACGAGAGATATAAATGTGACTGGGCAAAATGGATTGATTATATACAAAATAAATATGGATAAACGAGATGGGGAAAAATGGATTGATTATATTCAAAATAAATACGGGACTAAGAAATTCCAGATAGCTTATGATTAACACCAGGACTGATATAAATTGTTTAAAGTTAGTTTAGCAAGGAGGAGCTAAGCTCAATGTAAAGAAGTTATCAATTTTCTATTCTTTTTTCCAATATATTTTAGACTGTTTTTGTTAAAGATTTATACCGTGTATGGGATCTGGGAAGTCGGGGGAGGGAAGGCTGGGGGGGAGGGTAGGAGGGAGGGAGGTTTGACGAGGGGTGTTAAATTTTTATGTAATATGATTGCACATGTATACTGTTTTCTCTTATTTTTTCTTTAAAACTACGATATGTTAAGTATATTGTTATGGAAGTATAAATACTGTCAACATAGATTGGAGTTTGCTCAGAAGCGGAAATACACCAATGAGAGGAAGAGTGGGAAACGGAAGGGAGATGGGAAGAGAGGGAGAGGAGAGGGTAAGGGGGGAAGATGAGGATAAGGAGGAGTGGAATGTAGAGAGAAAGATGGGAAGAGAGGGATAGGAGAGAGGGTAAGGGGGGAAGATGAGGATGAGGATAAGGAGGAGTGGAATGTAGAGAGAGGAGAAGGAGAAGGGAAGGGGAAGTAGAGTAGGAAAGGATGATGGAGGGAAAATAGGAAGTAGGAGAGAGGTAGAAGAAAGAGGTATATATATGGAGAGCAGAAGAGCTAATAATGGGTTTTTATTTTTTTGGGTGTTGATGACAAGAGGAACTGATGTAATCATTATTTATTACTATATGATACTGGCTATGTATAGTATACATGTGATTGTATGTTATGAAAATGGAAATAAGAAAAAACATGTTAAAAAAAGAAGAGGCTTTGCTGGATCAGTTTGCTGAGGGATTGATTGAAAAAATATACCAACAGTACATAAACAGACGCCTTCCCCGCCGTGTAACTGCTTGGTATGAACACGCGGCAGACGTTGAGTTGGATTTTGCCAGGCTTCAATGCATGAAGGAGGGAGAGGTGGAGAAATCCCCCCCAGAAGCCCCCCAAACTCCCCTCCATCCCAGGAGTGAGGGAAAAGGGGGTTTCACAGGCAAAGCCAAGCCTTTCACTAGCTTCCGCTGTGGGAAGGAAGGCCATTGTGCCGTGAATTGCCGCGTAAAATTGGCTCAGACCGCCCCACCCCCTCCCCGGAAAGAGGGAAGAGCAATGAAGGCCCTGGGCAAGAAGAGGGAAGCTGCGTTCACCGCTGAAAATGTTCCCCAGCATTTCCAGCCGGAGGAGGAGGGAGGCGTCAGCCCCAGCTTGTCTGACAAATCGGATGAGGAGGAGTCTCATCGCTGGGTAAGTTCCAGAAAGGGCCCCATGCTTATCCCAATTGCACTGAGAGTGCCATCTTCTGGCGCGACTGAAAAACTTTTAGCTCTCCTTGATTCCGGCTGTTCTCGCTGTATGATAAGTCCTGAAATGGTGGAGATACTTGGCTTAAAATTGAGGACTTTGAAAACCCCTATTGTTTTTTGCGAAATTGATGGTTCTATTGCGGGAGGCGGCCCTGCTCATTTTTCTACTGAGCCCATAGAGATGAAAATGGGGACCCATCAGGAGTTAATAACTTTTATTGTGGCACCTGGCATGGACCGGCCCCTTATTTTGGGACTCCCCTGGCTTCGTAAATGGAACCCTTGCATTAACTGGAGAAAGGGTTGGTTGCGTATTCGCACAAACATACCCCCTGAACGGGAGGTTGAGACTCCAGATTCTGCCGCATCTTCACTAAGTTGGACTTAAGGGAAGCATATTATAGAGTCCATATTAAGGAGACAGATGAGTGGAAAACGGCTTTCAACTGCCCCCTTGGCTGTTTCCAATTTCGTGTGATGCCGTTTGGCCTACAGGGGGCGCCAGCGGTCTTTATGCAGATAATTAATGAGGTTTTACATGACCATCTTTACAAGGGCGTTATCGTATATTTAGATGATATCCTTATTTACACGGAAACACGTGAGGAGCACGTAAAACTGGTTCGTACCGTGCTGAAGAAACTTTGGGCAGCTGAGCTTTACGCCAAATTGTCCAAATGTGAATTCCATCAGGAGAAGGTTGACTACCTGGGCTATCGTATCTCCCACGCGGGTGTTGAGATGGACCCCGCTAAAGTAAAAGCGGTCACTGAGTGGGAGGCCCCCCCGTACACGCTGGCAATTGCAAAAAAATTTGGGTTTTGCCAATTTCTATCGCCAGTTCATCCCCTCTTTTGCTAAGATAGCTCTTCCCATAACTAAACTTCTGAAGTCCAAAGGTGGGGCGAAACACAAGCCTAGCAAGCCGTTGGATTGGACCATGGAATGTCAAGCTGCCTTCGAGAAGTTAAAGCGGCTTTTTGCAGAGGAACCAGTCCTCGAACACCCGGACATGGACGCACCTTTTGTGGTTCAAGCTGACGCCAGTGACGTGGCTGTGGGGGCCATATTGCTTCAAGCTAATAGTCAAGGTAACTTCCAACCCTGCGCATACACCTCTCGCAAACTAACTGACACGGAGAGACGTTGGGCCATTTGGGAGAAAGAAGCGTTTGCTGTTCGTTGGGCTTTGGTCACTTGGCGCCATTTTCTGGAAGGCGCCAAACACCCGTTTGAGGTGTGGATTGACCATAAGAATTTGGAAGCTTTGAGAACTCCCAGAAAACTTTCTCCTAAACAGATGCGCTGGGCTCAGCATTTCAATCGGTTTAATTTCACCCTGAAATATATTCCAGGGGGGAAAAAAATTTATGGCTGATGCTTTATCCAGGCTTCCTCAGTACAACTGCTCTAAACTCAGTGTGGTCCAGCCTGTCATTCCCATGACAAGCCTCGCTGCTCCAGTTGTTATTCGGAATCAAGCACATTCTAAAGTAGAGGTGTCTCAAGACTTTCTTTCCAACCTGAAGAAAGCCCTCCCTGATGATGATTGGTTCCAGCAGCATGTGAATGAATGCACTATGAGAGATGAGTTGCCCTGGATTGGGGCGAAACTTTACGTTCCTGCGTCTCTTCGACTCATTGTTCTTCAGCGGGCTCATGATTCCCGAATGGCTGGGCATTTTGGTTTCGTTAAAATGCTCCATCTCGTCAAGAGACAGTTTTGGTGGCCTTCTTTGAAAAAGGACATTGAACGATATGTTGCCAGTTGTCCTGTTTGTGCTGCTGCTAAATCCCCGCCGGGAAAACCACAGGGAGTGCTCCAGGCTGTAGCTCGCGCTGTCGCCCCTTGGAAGGAGATCTCTATGGATTTCATTGTCGAACTTCCTGAGAGTCAGGGACACACTGTTATCTGGGTTGTTACCGACTTGTTCTCCAAGCAGGTCCATTTCATCCCTTGCTCCAAGATTCCTTCTGCTAAGACTCTTGCTAAGATCTTCATCTCCCACATTTATCGCTTACATGGGGTGCCCGCCAGCATCATTTCGGACAGAGGTGTGCAATTCACCTCCGTTTTCTGGAAGGAGTTTCTAAAGTGGATTGGCTCCACCCAGGGATTAAGCTCCGCCCACCAGCCTCAGACTAATGGGGCTTGTGAGAGGACTAATTCTGTACTAGAACAATATTTACATTGTTTCATCAACTACGAGCAAGATAATTAGGTGGATTTGTTGCCGCACGCGGAGGTGGCTTATAATAATTCTGTGCATAGCAGCACTGGGTTCACCCCTTTCCATGTGGTGTTTGGCCAAGATTTTGTGCCTATTCCTGAAGTTCCTCGTGAGCAGCCCCAAGTGTCGTCACTGTCCGAGTGGAGTGACCGCCTTCGGCGTGTTTGGCCTTTAGCTCTCCAAACTTTGGATGCTGCACATCGCGCTCATAAGAAACAGGCTGATAAGAAACGGACTAAACCCTGTGATTACAAAGTTGGTGATCAGGTTTATCTGTCTACCAGATTTCTTCAAACTCCACAAATGTCGAAGAAGTTGGGGCCTAAATATGTTGGCCCATTTCCCATTATCAAGATCATCAACCCTGTTTCTGTCAAGCTGCAGCTGCCTAAACACCTCAACCGGGTTTACCCTGTTTTTCATGTTAACCTCCTGAAACCTGTCTGCACTTCATCATTGCGTTCGCCTATTCCTCCTTCATCTGCTCCGCTTTTGATTGAGGGTGAGCAACATTTCGAAGTTCGCGAGATTTTGGACTCTTGTAAATGTCGGAACCGTGTCCAGTACCTTTTGGCTTGGAAGCATTTTCCCCTCTCTCACGCCGAATGGGTTGATGGGTCCCATGTTCGGGCCCCTCGGTTACTCTGCAAGTTCTATTCTACTTATCCTGACAGGCCCTGAATTGGCCATTCTCCTAAAAATTTTCTCTCTCTCTTCCTCTCCCCTTTTCCCCTTTCATGTCTTGTTGTTCGTCTGTTTGTTTGTGCTTTCTCGTTTCTGCAGGTCTGACCACCCTTTTCTGGAGGAGGGCCGGATGTCAGCGTCTGCTTTGCTACTGCTTCGACTGCCATTGAAACGGGGAGGGGGGCATGGTATTTGGGAGGGGAATCATTGCTGTGCTGGAGGAAGTTTCTAGACACTGAACTGACCACCTTACTGCGCATGTGGAGGAGGGGTGTTTCCCGCCAAGGCCAACGGTCCAGCATTCCATCCTGGTGATGCCTTTCGAAGTTATCTCACACCTGACAATTGGGGGAAATATGATTGGACTGTGCATGGGGATGCCAAGGGGAGGGGAATGAATTATACATTATATTATTAGCTTTTGCGCCTAATTAACCAGACTCAGCTTAGCTTTACAACTGTTCATTTATAATTAGTAAAACTACACTTGATTTCAATACAAATAGAGTCCAGTGGTTTTCTTTCCTGATTACTGAATGAAGTGATGCTGACAGTCCTCCTCTCCCAGCTGTTGGGGAAGATGATATCCTGCCTGTCAATCGTCCCCTGGGCTTGCCTCCACTCTAGAGCCCTGCATTGGCTTCTCCTACCTCACCAGAGGGCCAACAGGAGCAACTCGCCAAGGCTGATTCCAGTGCCTTAGTCCGTCAAAAGGTCCCTTCGGTGGTGGACATCTCCCGCACTACTCAAGGGACACCTGTTCAAGGAGCCCGACCGGCTGGTCATTACCACCGACGCCAGTCTCACCGGTTGGGGAGCACACATGGATCATCTCGTGGTCCAGGGCAGGTGGTCCCCAGCGGAGTCTCGTTGCAGCATCAATCTTCTGGAGCTGTGTGCTGCGAGGTTAGACCTTCGTCATTTCCATCGGTCCATACGTCACCATCATGTCTTATTATGACGGACAATATGGCCACGAAGGCGCACATCAACCGCCAGGGCAGTACCAAATCCAAAGGACTGATGGTGGAGGCGGAGACCTTGGGACTCTGGGCGGAGTGGCACCTGGAGTCGATCCGCTCCGACCACATCTCCGGCATGGACAATACCCAGGCGGACTGGCTGAGCAGGACCACCACTGACTCTGCGGAATGGCGGCTGGATCCTGCTCTGTTCCATCAACTGTCCCACAGATTCGAACACCCTCAAGTCGATCTCTTTGCGACAAAAGCCAACGCACAACTACCACGCTTCTTCTCCCGCTTCCACAGTCCGGGAGCTGAGGGAACGGACGCCCTTTGCTGCAGCGGGCCACAGGGCCTCCTCTACGCGTTTCCACCTCTTCCTCTCCTTCCCCGTCTTCTACTCAAGATCATAGAAGAGAGGGCGGAAGTGCTACTTTTGGCGCTATATTGGCCCCGGAGGTCTTGGTTTGCTGACTTGGTCAGCCTGTCACTGTCCCCACCGTGGCGGATTCCCCCGGACCAGGTCTCACTCAGCCAGGGGGCCATTGTCCATCCAGAGCCCCAGTGGCTTCAGTTGGCCATCTGGCACTTGAGGGGGACCTGCTAAGGGCTGAAGGTCTATCAGACGGCGTTGTCAGTACTAGCGGCCTGACGTCCCTTGACAATGAGGATCTATGACTCGGGCTACTTTCGCCCAGTGGTGCGAGGACTTACGACTCGACCCAGTCACTGTGCCAGTGTCTCGGGTGCTGGACTTTTTGCAAGGGGGTCTTTAGTGGGGTCTTGCCCCAGCCACGCTCTGTTGCCAGGTGGTGGCCCTGTACACCGTCTGGTCCGGTGATCCCTTCTTCCCGCTCAGCAGGATTCCTAGGGTGCGTTACTTTCTCAAGGGCGCCTCTAACATCCGGCCTCCCACGGTCCACTGCTACCCTACATGGCAGCTTTCAGTTGTACTGCAGGCTCTCACTGCACCACCTTTCGAGCCTCTACAAACAGCTTCTCTCAGACATCTCTCTCTGAAAACATCATTCCTTATCGCCATTACTTCCGCCTGTTGAATATCGGAATGGCGGCCCTGTCGGTTTGCCAGGACTTATGTGTCGTCCACCCCGACAGGGTCGTTTTACGTCTTGATCCGACCTTTCTTCCCAAGGTCAACACCTGGTATCATAGGGCGCAGGAGATTATCTTGCCGAACTTTTGCCCTCGTCCTTCCCATCCGAGCAAGCGCAAGTGGTACAAGCTTGATGTGCAACGGGCCCTGAAGATCTATATCCATCGCACCTCAGAATTCCGGAGATCCGTGGACCTCTTCATCTCTTTCCAGTCCGGGTCTTTGGGCAAGAAGGTTTCTTCTTCTACTGTTGGCAGATGGCTCAGGGCCTGTATCGCTTCTGCGTACGAGCTACAGTCGAGGGCGGTGCCTCAACATATAACTGCACACTCAACGCGCGGTGCTGCTACCTCAGCGGCTTGGGCCACGCAAGCCCCGATCGAGGAAATCTGCAGGGCAGCCGCATGGTCTACACCATCACCATTTGTCAGACATTATAGACTGGACACATTTGCCTCGGCTGAGGTGGCCTTTGGCAGGCGGGTGCTACAGGCAGTGACCTCTTCTGTCGTATCCCAGGACTCTGCTTCTGCCCGCCCAGATGGACATTAACTTGGGCATGTCCCACTGCTTGGACTCTCCAAGCGGTGCACAGGAGAAAGACCATTGGGCTTACCTGAAGGGTCCTTCTCTGTGTACCGTGGGAGAGTCCAACCCACCCTGGTCTGTCCGGGGATACGAAGTCGTCGTGTCAACACGGTTCTACTCATCGGTCGTCTTCAGCTGCAGCTCAACGGCCAAAGTGTCTCAAATTTCTGGGGATTAGGCATACCTGGAGGCATGGCCAAGGAAAAGTCTTCCTCAGTTTCCAGGGCAACCAGACTGAAATAACCCACTGCTTGGACTCTCTCAAGGTGCACAGAGAAGGACCCTTCAGGTAGGACCCAATGGTCTTTCTCCAGAAAAAATTCTCAGTCCAGCCCGATCGGATTGAATTCTGTGAGCTCCAGCTATTTGGTTTTTTTCCCTTTGGCTTGGACTCTCCATTCTGTCCTTTTCCCTTTTCAAATCTTTTTCCTTTTCTTCCTCCTTCTTCCTTTGTACTTGGGCAGCCTAGATTTTTGCGTTTGAGCCTCTCAGTGGCTGGGAGGCAGACGGTGAGTGGGAGAGGGCCCTCCAGGCTGCACTTTCTCAGCCGGCTTCGGAGGCCTGCCACTTGTCTTTTAAAAGCACAGCGATCAGCGGCAAGGCTTCTAGGCACGCAGCGAGGCTGCGTTTTCCATTTTTGTTGTTTTCTCGCAGTTTTTTCGGTTTCTGGCCTTAGAAATGATCTAGCCTGCTGCGGAGGTGAGCGAGACCGGCGGTTTATTTATTTATTATTTATTATTAAAATTTATATGCCACCCAATCCCAAAGGACTCCAGGCAGCTTACAAAAAAAGGAAGAGAAGAAAAAAAAAATAAGAGAAAAATAAGAAAACGACAGTTTAAAAACACAACACATGCATTCGTTCTAATCGGGGCTGGACCTCAACAATGAGGTCAACAGCCCCAGGCCTGCCGGAACAGCCAGGTTTTAACAGCTTTCCTGAAGGCCATGAGAGTGGGTAAGGTCCGGATCTCTGGGGGTAGCTGATCCCAAAGGGCCGGAGCAGCCACAGAGAAGGCTCTCCTCCGGGGGCCCACCAGCTGACACTGTCTGGCTGACGGCATCTGAAGGAGGCCCAATCTGTGGGATCTTACCGGCCGCTGGGAGGTATGTGGTAATAGGCGGTCTCGCAGGTATGCTTGCCCTAAGCCATGTAGGGCTTTAAAGGTAATAACCAACACCTTGAATTGCGTCCGGAGACCAATTGGTAGCCAGTGTATCTCGCGGAGGACAGGTGTAACGTGGGTGTACCTCAGTACACCCAATATTGCTCGCGCAGCCGCATTCTGGACTAGCTGCAGTCTACGAACGCTTTTCAAGGGTAGCCCCATATAGAGCGCGTTGCAATAATCCAGCCTTGAGGTGACAAGGGCGTGAGTGACTGTTTGAAGTGCCTCCCGATCCAAATAGGGCCGCAATTGGTGCACCAGGCGAACCTGGGCAAAGGCCCCCCTGGTTACAGCCGACAGATGGTGTTCCAGTGTCAGCTGCGAATCCAGGAGAACCCCCAAATTGCGGGCCCTCTCTGAGGGGTGTAAATTTTCAGCCCCCAGGGTTAAGGATGGACTGTCTGGGCTGTCCTTCGGGGGCAGCATCCAAAGCCACTCAGTCTTATCGGGATTGAGTACAAGTTTGTTCACCCCTATCCAGATCCTGACAGCTTCCAGGCATTGGCACATCACGTCCGCCGCTACACTGAGCTGGCATGGGGCAGAGAGATACAGTTGTGTATCATCTGCGTACTGGTGGTACTTTATCCGGTGCTGTCGTATGATCTCACCCAGCGGCTTCATGTAGATGTTAAATAGGAGGGGGGACAAGACCGAACCCTGCGGCACACCACATTTGAGAGGCCTAGGGGTCGACCTTTGCTCCCCGACCAACACCGACTGTGACCTGTCAGAGAGGTAAGAGGAGAACCACCGTAAAACGGTGCCTCCTACTCCCACCTCCTCCAGGCGTCGCAGAAGGATACCATGGTCGATAGTATCGAAGGTATCGAGGTCAAGAAGCACCAGGATAGAGGAATGTCCTCTATCCCTAGCCCGCCAGAGATCATTGGTCAGTGCAACCAAAGCGGTTTCTGTGCTGTACCCAGGCCTGAAACCAGACTGAAAGGAGTCTAGATAATCTGCTTCATTCAAGGTCTGTCGTAGTTTAGCCGCATTCACTCCATGCTCGTCCTCCTTTCCTCCCACGCTGTTGCGGCGTCCATTTTGGGCGAAGGTTTTTTGCGCCCTTTTATGCCCAGGTCCACCGCATCAGCCCCATCTCATCGGGCAGCCGCTGGGTGAACAGGGGGTACAGCGGGGGGGGGCTCAACTGTCCCTCTGCCATCCTCATCGATCGCCATGCTAGTGCCAGTGCCGTCCATGGTCTGCGCTCTGGCACAGAGAGGCACCCGGGGCCTGCATGATTGGACAGTTTATATTTCCCCCTTTTTTCTTTGCCAGGCGCCTGGGCTTTTCTCTGGTTCCCCAATTGATCTTGCGGTTTGCACTGCAGATCCCTTGGCCTCCATCTCCTCTGCTCTCTTTGGCACTGTCTTTCTGTACCATGTATACATGTTTATGTGATTTTTGGTTCTTTAGAGTGCCTCAACTTATGTTTCCTTTTTGTCCCTTTGTTGCAGAGTAGCCAGTCAGAGCATCCAGTTCTCCTGCCGCCTCCCTGCACTTGTCTGATCTATCTGTGTGATCATTCACCATGGATCCCTCTACGTCAGGTTCTTTCGCTGGTAGACAGGGTCCTCCGCAGGTTCCAAGCGAGGTTTCCCCCCCGCTAAGGATAATGGCTCAGGCAGGGTTAGGGTGGTCAGCCAGGGTAAACACCCCAAGATCCCCTCTGTGGCTGAGGCTAGGGATGCTAAAAGGCGCCAGAGAGCCCTTGACAAGCAGTTTGAAAGGGCAAGGCGCCTGGCTGAGAAGGAACTCCCCCCATCTTCTACTCCTGGGGGATCCTCAGCCCTGTCCCCTCCCAGGGAGGACCCCGCGGCCTTGTTGGCCAAGGAGGTTGAGTCACAGGATTTATCTCCTAGCAGATCCTTGGCACTCTTCCCCAACTCCTTCCTGGTCTTATGGTCAGGAACCTGCCCCTGTGGAACCTTCCAGGTCCAATCCTCCTGAAGGTCTTTTTCCTCTTCAAGGGGACCCTGCTGATCAGGAGCTGGATTCGGATCCCCTCATATGCAAGGGGTGGTGGCCCAGGCCATTGCAAAGGGCATCGAGACTGCCATGCAGAAGCGCAAACTTACATCCTCAGGTCCTTCTCAGCCCGCTCAGGCTGGCCCTCTCCTGCCAAAGCGTGTGCGCCATCCCTCTCTTGAGTCTTCCGTGGTCAGTGAGGCCTCTGCCCTTGAGGACCCTGGCCAGGATTTCCATCAGATGTCTGATGATGAGGACCTCCCTCCCGACGCCCCGGCTTTTTCGGGCCTTTTCAAGCCCAGCCTGTTCAAGTCAATCCTACACAAAGTGAAGGTGGCTACCGGAGAAGGGGTTAAACCCAAGCCAGCTCAAGCCCCATCGGTGGCTGCTCCGGTGAATCCCAATGCAGCCATGTTTAAGGTTCCGCTTTCACACCAGGAGTTGGTGCCAATTCCCAAACTCTTCCTTGACCTTATACAACGTCAGTGGAGTCAACCAGCCACCTCATCTTCCCCCAGTGGGGTGGACAAACAGCTGTATACAATGGAGCCCACCCTGGAGGACCTCTTGATCCACCAGAGGTGGATCCTCCTATCGCGGCTCTCACCTCTAACACGCCCCTTCCCGCGGACCTTTTAGAAGGGCTCAAAGCGGAGGACAAAAAGGTGGAGAAGGCCTGCCACAAGACCCATCTTGCGGGGCCTGGGCCATTAGGGTGGCTTCCTCTGCCTCATTCTTTAATAGGGCTGTTGTGATCTGGCTGCGGTAGCTCCAAAACAAACTCCTGGTAGATGATGCTCGTCTTCACCAAGACGTGGCTAAGACGGTTGTGGCGGCCCAGTATGCCGCGGACGCTTCAGTTAATGCTACCAAATTTGCGTCCAGGGCCCTGGCGTCGAATGTCACTTCCCGATACCTCATTTGGCTCCGCCATTGGCAGGCGGACCAAAAACACAAATGGAAGCTGGCTGCTGCGCCCTTCAAGGGAGCAAAGCTATTCGGGGAGGCATTGGACCCCTTCCTCATAGAGTCCAAGGACAAGAGAAAGGTCTTGCCCTCTACTTCCAAAAAGCAGGACCGTAAATCCGCCCATTACCATAGGAGGCAGTCCTTTCGTGCCTCCGAGCCCTCCACATCTGCCTCCTTTAATCCTTCCAACAGACCCTCGGGCCAGTCGGGGGAGAGGGCACAAGGGAGGTCTTCCTTTCGAGACAGACGGAGGCAGCAATACGGGTTCCGTAAATTCAACCAGCAAGTCCAAGTGACTCCCCAATGTCGTCTCCCATAAGGGGCCAACTCCAGTTGTTCGCCTCCCGTTGGGCCTAGACAGCGGAGGACACCTGGGTGCTTCAGACCATCAGGGAGGGTCTCTCCCTGGAATTCCTTTCCCTTCCTCCCAGGAACTTCTTCAGGTGCCCCACTCCCTCCTGCCCCGTGAAGAGGGCGCGGATGGATCAGGAGGTCCTTCACCTCCTCGAGATAAACGCAATAGAGCAGGTGGCCCCCGGGCAGGAGGGGAGGGGATATTATTCCATCCTCTTCCTGCTGCCCAAGAACTCGGGAGGGGGGGTGAAGGGCCATCTTGGACCTCAAGAATCTCAACTGGCACATTGCCTACCGGAGGTTCAAGATGCAGTCCCTCCAGTCCATCCTTCCGGGGATCTGCCAGGGAGACCTCCTGACTTCTATCGATCTAAAGGAGGCGTATCTCCATATTGCCATCCGTCCTCAGCACAGGAGGTTCCTACGCTGCTTCTATGCCAGCCGACATTTTCAATACAGGGCCCTTCCATTCGGCCTGTCGTCGGCTCCCAGGACCTTAACAAAGGTCCTGGCGGTAGTGGCTGCCCACCTCCGGCGCAGACCCATATGGCTCCAATGCTACCTGGACGACATCATCATTCAGTCATCGTCCAGGCCGCAGGCCGTGCGGGACCTTCGCATCACCACGAGGACCTCAGAAACCACGGCTTTTCTCTCAACTTGGAGAAGAGCCACCTTACTCCTTCCACCAGAATCAACCACCTGGGGGTGGTGATAGATTCCTCTTCATGCAGGATATTCCTATCCCATGACAGGGTAGAGGTTCTGAGGTCCTTGACACACAAGGTGATCCGTGCGAGGCAGGTCCAGGTGGTTCTCTTGTCATAGTTGCTGGGGAAGATGATTTCGTGCCTGTCGATTGTTCCCTGGGCCCATCTCCACTCAAGGGCTCTGCAGTGGCTGCTCCTGCCCCACCAGAGAGCCAACAGGAGCAACTCGACCATGCTGATTCCCATGCTTCCGGCCGTGAAGAGGTCCCTCCGATGGTGGACATCGCCTGCGATCTTCAAGGGACACCTCTTCAGGGAGCCCGACAGGGTGGTCATCACCACAGATGCCAGTCTCTCCGGCTGGGGAGCGCATCTGGGCCAACTCGTGGTCCAAGGCAAATGGTCCGCGTCAGAGTTCCTTTGCAGCATCAATCTTCTAGAACTGAGGGCGGCGATGTTGGCCCTTTGTCATTTCCATCTGTCGATTTGCTGACATCACGTCCTCCTGATGATGAATGACGTGGCCGCCAAGGCGCACATCAACCGCCAGGGTGGCATCAGATCCAAATGGCTGATGGCAGAGGCGGAAGGGCTGGGCCACTGGGCAGAGTGCCACCTGGAGTCCATCCGCTCCGATCACATCTCGGGCGTCGACAACACCCACGCGGACTGGCTCAGCAGGACTACCATCGACCCTGCCGAGTGGCAACTCGACCCGGCCCTCTTCCGCCGCCTGACCTGCAGGTTCGGTCTGCCACTGATAGACCTCTTCGCCACCAGGGAGAACGCCCAACTGGAGAGGTTCTTCTCCTGATTCCTGACCCCAGGGGTGGAAGGAACGGGCGCTTTGCGGTGCCATTGGCCCCGGGGTATGCTCTACGCCTTTCCTCCTCTTCCTCTCTTGCTGCAAGTCCTATCCAAGATCATTGCGGAGGAGGCGGAAGTGATTCTCGTGGCTCCCCATTGGCCCCGGAGATCGTGGTTCGCCGACCTAGTCAGCCTGTCGGTGTCACCTCCGTGGCAGATCCCTCTGAGTCAGGTCTCCCTCTTCCAAGGGGTCGTTGTCCACCCGGAACCCCAGTGGCTTCAATTGGCCGTCTGGCACTTGAGGGGGACCTGCTGAGGAACGAAGGTCTATCGGACGAGGAGGTATGCACCATACAAGCTGCTCGGCATCCCTCCATGACGAGAATCTACAATGCCACGTGGGCCTCCATTGATCCGGTTACTGCGCCTGTGTGCAGGGGGCCTGTGTACAAGGGGGCCTTGAGAAGGGGTTGTCCCCGAATACGCTGCGGCGCCAGGTGGCGGCCTTGTCCACTGTCTGGTCTAGGGATCCCTCCTTGTCTCTCAGCAAGATCCCCAGGGTACACTGTTTCCTGAAGAGCGCCTCGAACCTAAGTCCGCCCACCATCCATCGATACCCTGGCAGCTGTCCGTGGTGCTCCAAGCGCTCACTGCTCCACCTTTCGAGCCACTGCATTGCATTTCTCTACGACACCTCACGCTGAAGATGGCCTTCCTGATAGCCATCACCTCCGCCCACCGTATCTCCAAGTTGGCGGCCTTGTCGGTTCGTCAGGACCTTTGCATTGTGCATCCCGACAGGGTCGTCTTATGACTCGATCCTTCCTTCATTCCGAAGGTCAACACCCCTTTCATAGGGCGCAAGAAGTCATCTTGGCGAGTTTTTGCCCGCGCCCTTCCCACGCGCAGGAGCATTCTTGGCACACACTGGATATTCAGCGGGCCCTAAAAGGCTACCTCCACCAGACCTCGGACTTCCGTCAGTCTGAGGCCTTGTTCATATCTTTCCAGCCTGGTTCTCTGGGCAAGAAGCTCACCACCACCACCATGGGAAGATGGTTGAGGGCATGCATTGCCTCCGCCTACGAAGACGAATCTCGGGTGGTTCTTCACCTTCTCCTTTCGTCAGACATTACAAAGTAGATGTTTTTGCCTCAGCTGAGGCGGCCTTCGGCAGGAGAGTGCTCCCGGTGGTTGTTTCTGCCCGCCCCGATGGATAGTAACTTGGGTATGTCACATTGCTTGGACTCTCCAAGTGTTGCACAGGAGAAAGGCTTATCTGAAGGGTCCTTCTCTGTGCACCGCGGGAGAGTCCAACCCACCCAGTTTTGTCCCGGGATACGTGAAGGCATTGTCTCCTGACTTGGACTCTTTTTATGCCATCCTCACGGTCTAGACTATTCTATTTTTTCTGGTGAACATAGCCATGCAAGGAGGCGTGGCCAGGGAAAAGACTTCTCAGTCCAGGGCAAGCAGACTGAAATATCCCATTGCTTGGACTCTCCCGCGGTGCACAGAGAAGGGCCCTTCAGGTAAGCCAATGGTCTTTTCCTACCATTTGTTTTCAAGATGATTCTCTCATGAAGAGGCAGTGCGGGCTTTGTTTTACAGTACCAAGAAATTTAAAAATTCTTACTAGTAATTATGTTGATTCTGGTCATTTGGTATAATTGCAGATATACAATTGTGCTAGACGCCATAGTTTTTACTTTATCCAGTTTTGGTTTTTTGGCAGTAGGTTTTCATAGTGTATCTCTGTGGTTACTCTAATGTGCTTTCTACTCAGAACAGATGGTATATTATGTTGAATGTTTGCAATGCTGACTGATTTTATCCTTTTGATTTCCACAAAAGATGCTACGCTTATCTGCAAGGATTCATTTTTGGTCAGATGTTGTGTTTCACAGATGACAATAATTTCAAATCATTCACAAGCCTGATTCAAACTATTGGTATCAGAACTACTTGGGCCTTCAGGAAAGAGTTGAGTCTTTTTTTGGAATAGTCCAAACAAATGTGCTTGTTCATCAATTCAAGGCAAAGCAATGAAACATAATGGAAACTATGCTACCAACAGTTGAAGATAATGCTTGAATCTGTAATCATAGATGGGCATTTATTTTCATTGCTCTATTTTCGGTGGAGAGAAACAAAAATTGTACCATTGCAAAAACTTAGAAAACCAGACATTGGAGATGTTTTAGTTTCCCAGGGTAGTTCCAGATCAGGCTTTTCTGGAGCAATCAACCTGCCTTTAACAGAATTTTTATTTTGGAGTACAGAAAAAAGAATAATTATGACTTTTCATTTATAAATCTTCTTAGTTTTCTCACCGCTTCATTCTTTAAGGATAAAACAAGAGGAAAGTAAAAAAGTTCTGGTTGATAGATATCACTAATAATCACCCTGAATGTATGGGAGGCAATCTGGGTTGTTTCGGGGGAGGGGGGAACATTTTCTCAAATACAGACTCCATATTTTCATTTAAAAAAATCAAGAAAGAAGTAGGAACTAACTTGCTTATTTTCAGCACTTATTAATCGTATTTATTCTTGTGCACAATTCTGTAAATTCCTATTGAATTCATTGCACTGTATGCAAATATCTATTCTGGCATTTTGCTTTTCATGATGGTTTATGATATATTTCCGAGAAATCTACATACAGAACATAAATTCTCTTGGGTCATCATATCTATCTTCTGCCATTTGATGCATGCTGCCTGTGAATCTGGAGACTGCAGACAAACATCATCGATAACAATCATAGTTTGACAGTATGAATCTGTTTAATCCTTATTAAACCCACTTAGGCCTGTGACCTTCACACATCCTATAGCAGTTAGTTGCCTAATAAATTAATTATGTATTGTGCACTCTGTTCCAAAAAGTCTGGTGGAATTTTTGTAGCTACCATTTGATAAAGGATTAAGAGCTATAGTCAGAATAGAAAATTTAGAGAGGCCCTGTGTCTTTTAATTATTTATTCACATATATTTTGAATAGACCTCTTTATATTGAACACTCCAGGCTGTTTACAATAAACAGTCAAATACAATTCCAAGCAGAAAATAAAAAAAGTTACTATTTTCTAAACCAAAGAGGTGAGAATAATTGTTGAAAGTTTAGTGTCGTTTTTACCAATTATTAAAAGGCTATAATATTCAAGAGCAAATCCAACTTCTCTTAAGAAGAGAATCCCAGGCTATAGTATTGCAGATGACTTTTTAATTCTGCCTAGGATATTTAAGATTTCAGGCGAATGAAAAACCAAGGTTCTGATTTAGTATATAGAAGCTCTTGAGTGTAGACCAAATACAGAATAAGTGACCTTCTATAATTATATTACAATTGATAAACATAGACTCACATTGAGGAATAAAAGATAAACGCATGCCATGGTATAATATCCATACAAGGACATTTAACTTTTTTCTTATTTCTAACATAATGCAAAAGTGCGCAGCCTCAGATCCCAGGCTAATATACCTTAGGGAATGTGGTGTTTGCTCAGGAGAAAGTGTTATACTTGACTAAAAGGAGGAAAAAGATTTTTGTTTAGGGGTTGTAAAATTATCCATATTCTTTTGGCAGAGTGGTCTCTGAAGGAAGGCCTTCTGCTAATTATTAGACCAAAGCCTGTTGGTAAGAAGCTATGGGCTCTTCAATTTGATTCTTGCAAGAACTTTTGACTTGGCTTGCCCATGCTCACATGCCTTCCTGCTATGACATTCACCTAAGAGCTAAATCATAACATGTTTGCTTAAATGCAGTTCTCTCTGTTCAACCAATCCAGTTGATATAGTCCAGAGTCTTCTGTTGTTGTTTTCTTTCTATAGTGATACAAAGGAAGGATAAACTCAAAATGTTTATTAATGCACATATAAGTGATCTTACCTCCTCCTTTGCACCCCTTCAAATATCACAGCTATAAAACTGGTTTTTCTATAGGTATTATATTATTTTAAATATATCATTTGGCCATTTTCAGTAAAAATGACCTGGATCCTTTTAATATTATTGCTGCTTAGCTTATTGTTGAATCTCTTGGCATCGCTTCTAGAATAGTGACCCTTTTTGTAAACGTGTGCTAAAATTATGTATGCGCGATAGTATGCACGTGCGTGGGCCACACCCACAATGTAATGCACACCCCTCCTGTGCATGGACATGCAACCCTGCGCATGCACATGCAACCCTGCGCATGCACGCATGACACCCCCCCTCCCTGCGGGTCATGTGTTTTTTTCCTCCGGTTGGCCTGTTGGGCCCTCTGGAAGCCAGAAACTGATTGTTTCTGAACTTCTGGTTGGCCAATTGGGCCCATTTTTGCCCTCTCCAGACTCCGGAGGCTTTCCTGGAGCCTGGGGAGGGCAAAAACAACCTCCCCTGGCCCTCCAGAAGGCCAAAAATCAGTTGGCCGGTGCACGCATGCGCACCGGAGCTGAGGCTTGCATGCCGGCAGATATGGCTCTGTGTGCCACCAGTAGCACATGTGCCATAGATTCGCCATCACAGTTCTAGGACAGTGATTATCCTCCTTAATTTTTCTGTGGGGTTTTCTCATTGTTTCCTCGAATGAAAATTTAAATAAATATTGTAAGTTCAATATAAGAGAGGGTCATTTTATCACAAGGGGTTTTAGCTTTTGTTTTGAAATCTGTTCTTCTGTAGTTGAAAGATGAAAGCCCTTTTGGCAATTTTGTTGTTCTTCAGTTTTCAACTCTTCAATCTCTGCTTTCTTTTTAAAAAAAATACTCTTATAGCTCATATGCACAAGAATTGTTCATATTCAGGAATTTTAAAAAAAATCAAACTACATAAAAGTGAAAGATATATGGCCTCATTTTCTTGTGCTTTCTTCATGAAAATTGTGATAAATTCATTGGCAGCATCTGCACTAAAAAGTTTGTATCAACTTGTTTTTAGAGAACCCAAATGCAGGGAGGAGCATAGTAGTGCCACCACAACCATTTTGCTGGAACAGAGCACCCTTGCTTTTGGCAGCTGGGTGTGGCAGGAAAGAAATTCTGTGGTAAACCACATTTTGTTGGTCCCTGAAGGCTTTATCCAAATCCTGTTGAAGTTTATAAAAGAGTTTGCTTTATCTTCTCCTGAAGTTAGATTATATTGCTTTATAAACATACCCACATTCTCTTCACCCAAAACACACATATAATTCATCTTCATTAGAAATTACTGTTGCAAACCAAAAGCCACTAATTGGAGCTCACTGCAGATATTAAGAGGATAAAAGACAATCACTTCTTCCTGGTGATACTGTTATTTTATTTTGATTTTTTATTTAATTTTTTAAAAATTCATATCACAATTTTATTATTTATATGAATAACTCAAAGTAGTGAACGTATCTAACACATACCTTTTTCCTCCTATTTCCTCAGAATGACAACTCTGTGAGGTTAGTTGGGCTGAGAGAAAGTGACTAGCCCAAAGCCACTCATATGGTTTTCGTGGGTAAGGCAGGACTAGAACTCACAGTCTTTGGCTTTCTAGCCTGGTGCGTGAACTACTAGACCAATAGGAATGTTCCTTTTGTCTCTTGTTTTCGCTTGTCTCTTGATTGCATTGCATTGCATTGCATTGCATTGCATTGCATTGCACTCTACTGTACTCTACTCTACTCAACTCAACTCAACTCAACTCAACTTGGACTTCCAGAGACAAAATGGCAGATTGAAGACAGCTGTTAAAAAATGGAGCCAAAGATCATGGTGGAATATAGCCCGTGAATAAGCTGGCTTTTCATAATTCTTCTCTAGATAAGGAGAGGACTTGACATTGCTCACAAAGATTTCAGACAGCTACTTCTCATGAGATCATAAGATATCATTCTCTGGTGGCATTAGAACTCTGGGAGACAAAGTAGTACCCATCATGGTTGAAGCCTTCCAAAGGTCATTGGGCTCACCTACATCCTTTTCTAATCATTTCTTTATTTTTTTAACTACAATCTTATTTTGTATTTTCTGTATTTTTAGTTTTTGCATTTTTAGTTTTTCCTATTTTTTTAGTTTGTATTATTTAACTATGTAATTATACTTTTTAATAAAAATACTGTTAAAAAAGATTTTATATGAGCAGGAAAAGGGAGGAAAAGTTCCACTATTACCTTATCTCTCTGTTCCTGTGCTTAGAGATGACTTGAAATTTTCCACACTCCCTAAGAAAAAATGCTCCTCTCCCTCCACAGGGTAGATAAAAACGATGTTTTTTTTTAAAAAAAAATTAAAAATATTTTAAAATTTTAAATCTGATTTTTAAAATATTAGATCTATTTTAATAAAATGCTTTTGGAGTAAAAATCTACTATCTAAAGATAGTTTTCTATTTAAGATACATTAATAATTTAGTTTATTCAGCATGAAATGGAGCTTAGTTATGTAGCATGAGGCTGTATATTTTGCACTATTGGGACTTTTGGTGAGTCAACAGCAGATCAGGAGAAGCTGCTGCGGGAGAGAGCTGACAGTTACTCTTTAAAAATTATGATTTAAATTGAGTTGATTTCAATCAAGCCTTTTTACTAAGTGCTTTAAATTGTGATTTAAATTGTTATTTAAATCGACTTGATTTAAATTGTAATTTAAATCGACTTGATTTAAATCAAATCCACCCTGACATGTGGATTTATTCATTTGTGAATAACTGTTCTACTTCTGATTCGATTGTTCCTTTGTTAAATATATATTCAGAAAAGACTAAATTCAGTTATGAAGTGTCAAATTTTAGATTAGGTTTGTAACCAGACATTCATTTGTTTCTGACATCATTTTTAAAATGGCCTACTTAGCCTATAGTGGAAAACCTCCCAATGAAGCCCTTGATTGAATGGATATTAGAAAATGTTGCTCATTTGAAGTACAGTATAATTAATCTGCTATTTTAAGATAAAAATTTCCACATAATTCTTCTGTAACAGGGAAGGGTAGACCCCCTTTCATTGATACACAGATTATTATAGTACCAGAGACAGCAGAAACAGATCTAAAAAGGTGTGGGAATTCAATTTCTCTATAGAGACCCACAAAAATAGAATATGCAAATGATTGGATACAACATATTAATAGATTGGATAAAATAGTACATCAGGTTGCTAGTGAGGTAAGGATAATGAGATAATGAAGGTGATATTGCAAAGACAATGATGCATTGAGCAGACAAAGGATGGGTTATGTGGAATAAAAATTACAATTGATGTGTTATTGACAAAATGACCTTGCTTTCCAGAGCTGTTTTTGCTTCCCAGCATCCTTTTACAATTTTAATTTGTGTCTAAATGCTGTATGATTTGATCCAACAGTTTTGCTTTTCCCTGAGAAATAAGGTATGAAGAAGAGTGATTTGCTTGCCCTAACAATCTCTTATTGTTCTTGCAGTATCATAAACTACATCACAGTTGTCAGACTGTAAGGTCAGTACCACAAGTGATCCAAGATGTTTATGAAATCCTCTTCTAGTTGTTAAGGAATCATTTAAAAACAGGTTTTAGACAAAATTTCTTCTACTTCAATGAAATCCAATTATAACCCTCTAGGACAAGTAGTCTTTTCTTCAAGAATATAATATGCCATAGCATCTCAACTCCCAATAGTGTAAGACCATCCAGCAATAGTAAAACTAATATTTCAAGAGAAGTTCTATTTGACACCCTAAAATCAAAATAGGTTTGCATAGCTCAACATAGGCAATTAGAAGCTTATATGAGTTGCATTGCAGTTTTGGAGACCACCAGATTGGTTAGCTTCTATTTGCTGGTTTTCAGACTGTAACAGTGGACCATCAATGAAGATGGCCGCTGCTTATTTTAAGGCTCTGGCAAGTTCATACAGATGTATAAAATAAAGTGCCCCAATCTGTTTAGATCTTTAAAAGCCCAAGCTAGCTCTTTGATTTGGGATTGAAAATACCTTTCTAACCATTTGATTAATAAACTGTATATTACAAAAAGCTTTACCCTTTTAATAACATTTCTTAGTTAGAAAAGGTGCTATAAATGTGTTCTGATTCTGTCACCATAAACTAACATGGCTCTATTTCTACATTTTCTAATTGGTATAATTGTTATGCTGTGGCTAAGTTAATACATGGTGTCATCTTCCTTCCTTCCTTCCTTCCTTCCTTCCTTCCTTCCTTCCTTCCTTCCTTCCCTCCCTCCCTCCCTCCCTCCCTCCCTCCCCCCCCTCCTGCAGGCCAGTCTAAACTAACATAATTCTGAGTGGATTACGTTGTCCTCCTAAAATAAAACTTAAAATATAAAAATGATATAATAAAATGAGAAACACAGAATAATAACAATAAAGCTACTAAAGAAACTCAGAGGACAAAACATCCAACTATAGCCCAGGATGGGGGGAGATTTAATCTATAATAGATTCCTCCTAAAACCTTCTTAAAAAACCAGGTTTTAGTGACTGTCCTAAAATTTAACAAGATGGGGGATAGTCTGATCTTGGGTTATAGGCTATTCCCCCGAAGTGATGTTGTAACAGACTAAAATTACAACTTCAAAAAGTTGTGGTTTTACTTGTGATAGCAAATGGGTTTTATTTATTTATTTGGTAGAACCTCAAAACCTGCAGTTTTAAAAGACTGGGTAATACAATAAAAAATGTAAAAAATATAAAACAAGAAAACAGTGAGAAAGGAAAAACAATCGGACAAAAACAAAAATAAGTATTTTAATGGTGCCAAAGGGTCATTTAAACATGAACTATGTGAGAGTTGCTCGTACTTCAAAGTGGGGACTACAGCAAAGAGGTTTCTTATCTCCCAACACCTCATATACCTCATGGGGTGGTGGGACTTCGATGTCTAGCTGACTGGACTGGTTGAGCTGATTCAGTTCTTTCAAGGCTGGTGTTTCCCAGTGCTGTACTGCGGTTTTAGCCTAAAAATCTTGTGACCCAAGAAAGACAGTATCATTTTAAAAAGATATTTAGTACTCAGTATAGCATGTTTCAACCATTTAGCCTGAATAAATATTTGAATGTACACCATCTTTACCAGTTTAAATTGCAGAATTTGCTTTAAAGGCGAGTCAGTGCATTACAGGAATCTGTTCAGATTCTGGATGTACTAAATCCATGCATGATGGAGATTTGGTTTTCCTTTTCTAAATAGACTGCAGTTCTAGTGGATTATAACTATCCTTGATATTAGTCATGGTTGTTTGGATACTATTGTATAAGGTTCAAGATTCATATTTTGCTGTGACAAGCAGATGGTGTTTTTCCTTTGCCAGATCTATGCCAAGATGGTTTAATACAGTTCTTCCAATGACATAGATGAACAAGAGATAATTACCAAAAGCTTAACATTCAGCACAGGCTTATTTGTACCACAGTTTACTATATTTTGTGATTAAAAAGTGTGGTGTTAGAGTAATGAATCTGAACAGATACAGCCCAGGTAGTTTTTATTACTGTGTACTGTTGTGCAATGAAGTCTTCTATGCATGTGTTTCTCTTGCCTTTCTAAGGGCAAATGATTCTTTCTCTTCGTGTTATATATGAGATTCTTTGACTTTCAGCTGTTCTGATTTAAATTGTGTGTAGTGTTGGACCTATGTGATCTTTGTGGGTCTTGTAGGCCTTTTAAAAGAACACCTTCCTTTTGCTATATAGATGAATTCTATACCTTTATGGAAAAATGACCGATGATATACTTCAATATGTGTGTGTATGTGTGTATGTGTGTATGTGTATATATATATATGTGTGTGTGTGTGTGTGTGTGTGTGTATATGTATGCATGTATATATGTATGTATGTATGTGTATATATATATATATATATATATATATATATATATATATATGTGCGTGTGTATATATATATACATATATGTGTGTGTGTGTGTGTATGTATATATATATATATACATATATATACATATATATGTATATATACACACACACACAAATACACACACACACACACACACACACACACACACACCGGTATGCCCAAATATGGGAGGAAGATCACTACTTCCATTCTCTGTCCTTCGGCTCGTCACAAGAGACCATCCAGACAGAAACCCAATATTTTTACTGTTGCCTTTTTGTTACATTTGTTGTATTTGTGCTGATAAATAAATAAAGGGAGACTAGTATAGATCTATTTCAAGCTATTTAGCTCTCATCAGCTAGCCATACCCTTACTGGGAATTGAACCTGTGCTGTATTGCATCTTAGGCAGATGTGTTAACCATTGAGCCACAGAGTTCGACTCCTTATCAGCCAAGCCAGGGTGAAAGGTATCTATTTAGATTTACAACCCCCGGTATGCCCAAATATGGGAGGAAGATCACTACTTCCATTCTCTGTCCTTCGGCTCGTCACAAGAGACATCCAGACAGAAACCCAATATTTTTACTGTTGCCTTTTTGCTACATTTTTTTTGTTACATTTTGTTACATACATAACATACATACATACATACATACATACATACATGTTTTTTGAGGTTTTCGCGGGTGTTAGTATGTAGGTCTTTGGTTATTCGGGTTTTCTCCCACGTAAAATTGGAAGTGTCTTGGTGACATTTCGACGAAATCTCATTCGTCATCTTCAGGCTTGTTTGCTCAGCTTCGTGCTTCCAGGAGCAATGTGAGATCTCAGCTGTTTCTTCCTTTTAACTGCCAGTGGGGGTTTGAGCTGATTGGGTGGGAGCTTGGCTGTGTTCTGATTGGGTGGAGTGTGTTCTGATTGGTTGGGGCTTTGTGCTTCATGTAAAGATTGGAGAGGTTTAAAGTGGCTAATGGTGCAGTTGCAGTCTGGCCTCTGGTCCTTGGTGGTGCCTCATCATCAGTGTGGGTTTGAGTCTGCTTTCTGTGTGGATGTGTGGTGGTGACATCCTGTGTGGCTCTTGTGAGTGTGGGTCTGGTGTCATTCCTCATGTTAGGGACTCGTTTGTCAATAAGGGCGAGTTTCCAAATGGCTGGTAGGCGGGAGGTATCGTCTCGTTTGTTCATGCTGTGTGGGCGTTTTTCTATCTCAATGGCTTCTCTGATTATTCTGTTGTTAAAAGGTTCAGCTTTGGCAATAGTTCTGGTCTTTTTAAAGTCAATTTTATGTCCTGTGGCTTTAAGGTGTTGGACCAGGGAAGATGTTGGTTCCTCTTTTCTGATTGCGTTCTTGTGTTCTTCAATGCGTGCACTTATTCTTCTGTTGGTTTGTCCGATGTATGTGGTGGTGCAGGTGGTACATGGGATTTCATATACTCCTTGATTTTCTAACTCAATTTTGTCTTTGGGGTTTTTTAGGATGGTGGATATTCTTGACAAACGAGTCCCTAACATGAGGAATGACACCAGACCCACACTGTGCCCAAGATGACGAATAAGATTTCGTCGAAACGTCGCCAAGACACTTCCAATTTTACGTGGGAGAAAACCCGAATAACCAAAGACCATATATACTGCTTTTTTATGTTCTTAATAAATATGGTAAAATATATATACTAAATAAATTGAGAAAAAGAATGTAAGAATACACACACACACGCACACGCACAGACAGACAGACAGACAGACAGACAGATATATATAATTTTTTATCTTCTTACATTATTTTTCTCAATTTATTTAGTATATATATTTTACCATATAAAGAACATAAAAAAGCAGTTGTCCTATTTAAATAATTGTTTTTAAGGATCTAAATACATGGCAATCTTTTGTTTAGGGATGCAATTGATTATGGTTCTGTATTTAAAGGTATGTTTTTTTCTTACCCGTTGCTTTTTTCCAAATGTTTACATGTACAACAGAAGACAGAGCTATAAGGTTGTCGTACTGTGGATTTGGATCTTCATAAAGACATACGTATATCTGCACAGAAAAACATAGAAGCACATTCTTCTGTTTCCTGTCTCATGTCTTAGAAACACAAGAGATGATGTTAAAAAACAGTAATTTCTTCTTAAAACACTTTCTGTTTTCTCCTCCTTCACCACCTGGATATGCATATAAGATATCTATGAAATACTTATTTCATAGAGCCTTCAAAACAGGCTTTTAATGCCTCAGATCAGGTACAGGAAATAGGAATGTAGGTATGGGCTCTCTGGAAATTGGGCATTCTCTGCATAAATTCAAATGCATCCTGAGGGGAAATCGTAGGTTTCATCACTGAGCTTTTGATGTATCCAAATGCACATACCATTGTTGCTTTTGTGTAGGTGTCAATACATGAGTCTGGCAAAGACAGAAAAAAGAAAAAAACATACACACTCTTGTGGCCATTGTATTGGACATGATTGAACGTTGACCCTTAATTTGCTGACAACCTACAGGAGCATAAAGGCAATGACGTCTTTGCTTGTTTCATCTGCATAACAGGAAATGTTCATAGCCTCCCGTTCTTCCTGCTATGAGAAAATAGTGTTCTTTTTTAACCTCTGAGTGGTGGTTGGGACTTAATTTCAGGTTTGCATTCTATAGTGGACCTGCATTGCTGGCATACTATTTTGATTGAAGTCTCTATCCAGTACTAACAGCCAGACAGCTTGTAGCAGTAATGATGAGAAATCTAATTTTTGTCTCTTCCCTTCCTTTGCTAAATTTGACAAAATGACAACAGTTGTTTTACAAAACTACAAGCCATTGCTTATCTTGAAGAAATGTTTGGGAAGAAGAATATTTAGAGAGATTGTATTACAGGCAGCCACAGCAACCAGCATTTCATTACGAGGGCATTACAATATGGTCTAAAAACGCAAAGGTTATTGAATACATATATGGATACATAATGACTTTTTGAAGCTATGATGGCATAGTGAGCCGTGGTGGCTTAGTGGTTAGAATGCAGTATTGCAGACCAGTTCTGTTGAGTGGCGACTGCCAGCACTCTAGCAGTTTGAATTTCACCTGGCTCAAGATTGACTCAGCCTTTCATCCTTCTGAGGTGGGTAAAATGAGGACCCAGATTGTTGGGGGCAATATGCTAACTCTGTAAATCGCCTAGAGAAGACTGCAAAGCATTATGAAGCGGTATGAAATGCTATTGGTATGTTGAATTTCGAAAGAGCTATTTATAACCCATCCTTAAAGTTACATATTTTGATAACTGACAGATTTTGTATTTTGGTAACTGACTCGCATGTATCACTGGTTGCAGTGTCCCATGGTCATATGACCCTCATTTATGAACAGCAGAGAACAGTAAAAAATGTTCATTGGATATGCTGTTTTCACTTAAAAATCACATACGTCCCTTAATGGGAAGGTCCATTGGACTTACCTGAAGGGTCGTTTTCAGGACGCTGCGAAGGAGAGTCCAAGCAAGGGTTAAATACAGCCAAACTGCCCAGAACTGAATTGAAATTTTAAGCCCCGCCTCTGGTGCTGATTATGCTCAGATTTTTGAAATGAAGACGTGGCACCGTTGCGCGCTGAGAAGTCCAACAAGTAATCCAACGATCACACAACAAACAAGTCCAACTGGAACTTCAACTGAACATGAAACAGCAGAGCCAGACCCCTGGCCACGGTGGACTGTCCTTCGCAGCGCCCTGAAAACGACCCTTCAGGTAAGTCCAATGGTCCTTTTCCAGGATGCTACTCAGGAGAGTCCAAGCAAGGGACATACCCAAGCTAAATGTCACTAGGGCGGGAAGCAGAAGCAGTCAGGGTCTCTCTGCTGGAATGAATACCCTGCAGCACACGCCTCCCAAAGGCTCTTTCCGCTGAAGCAAACTTGTCCAACTTATAATGCCGCACAAACGGAGACAAGGAAGTCCAGGTAGCCGCTCTGCAAATTTCCTCAATTGGATGCTGCCATGGTGGGATGAAGTGTTGACTTCTAGTCGAATGTGCTGTGATGCGATGGGGCACCGGTTTAGACTGCAGAACATGAGCAAGGGCAATGCATACCCTAAGCCAACCGCCAATGGTAGACAAGGATACCTTCCGACCTTGAGAAGATGGCTGGTAGGAGACGAACAGCGACTCAGAACGCCAGAAGCTGGCCGTGCGCTTGATGTATCTACGAAGCATCCTGCGGACACCCAACTTGTGCCCGCTTCTCACGGGGATACCTGGGATGCGGGCAGAAGTCAGGAAGGATGACCTCCTGAGCCCGATGAAACCAAGAATTAATCTTGGAGATGAAAGACGGATCCAGTCTGAGGATAACTCTGTCTTGTTGAATCAGGCACAAGTCCTCACGGACCGACAAGGCAGCGAGTTCACAAATACGCCTAGTCGAAGTGATGGCGATGAGGAACACAGTCTTAAACATCAAATGCTTCATGCTGGCCATCCGGAGGGGCTTGAAAGGAGACTCGACAAGGGCACGTAAGACCACGTTAAGGTCCCAAGTCAGATACCTGTGAACTGTAGGAGGGCTCAGGTTAGCAGCCCCCCGGAGAAAACTGTGGATGGTGGGATGACGACCAAGGGATGACAGACTGTCAGGGGCCAGGATGGTGGAAAGTGCCGCCACCACTGTTCCCTCTAAGGTGCGCGGCTGCACGGCCGCGCACATGGCAAGAAACCCCCGCGCAGCAGTTTCTAACTGCCGCGCAGAGATTTCTTTCAAAGCAAACGTGGGGAAGTCCTTTGCAGGCGGCTAGAACTGGCCGCCCGCAAAGGACCTCCCCAAACTTGTTTCAGCGGCAGCTCTCAGCCTACGGCGGCAGCGTCACGCAGGCTGTGGAAGGAGGGGGAGGAGAAGGGAACCAAAGAGAGGCTTTTACCGGGTCTGCGCCCCACAGCCAGGATTGTCCATGCGCCTCAAGCCGTGTTTCTTCCTGCAAAGCCCTTCTGGCGTCAGCCCGAAGGGCTTTGCAGGAAGAAACGCGGCTTGAGGCGCAAGGACGGTCCTGGCTGTGGGGCGCAGACCCGGTAAAAGCCTCTCTTTGGTTTCTTCCTCCTCCTTCCACAGCCTGCGTGACGCTACCGCCGTAGGCTGAGAGCTGCCGCTGCCGCTGCTGCACAACTGAGGGAGGGAGAGCGAAAGCAGAGGTAGCCTCAAATTTAATTTAAATTCTTTTAAGGAATTTTTGGATTTCTCCTCACCAAACCTTTAAGACTGAAAGTTTTTCCTAACATGAACTTGAGCTAATATACTTAATATGAGAAAGGTGCAGCAATTAACACTGCTTTTTAAAAAGAACAATATTTCTCAATTGTTTATCTGTATGAAGTCTGCCTATCTTAAGTTCCTACTATACAAAAGGTATTACCTTCTAAAGCAACCTGTATACAATACATTACATTGCTCCTAATGACAAAATTAGAGCTGTGTTAAGCCTATGAAAAAAATCCCAAATGAATAAAATCATTATTAAGACCCAATGAAAAAATTACAAAAATTATGCATAAACTTTCATGTTCCCCAAATTTCCAATCCAAAACTTAACCCAGATTCTTTAGACATAGATTTGTAATTCAGAGTCAGACTCGATTATTAGAATGAATGCATTAATCAGGGGTGAATAATGTTGGTGAAATCTCATCTAACCTTCCATAATAATAACATACATACACAAATAGCTGACAGCCACATCTCTGAAACACTATTAAATCTGAACTAAATGTTTATCTAGAACTCAAATAAATAGCTGCTTTTTGGTTTTATTTTTTTAAATATTTATCAGTCTCTCTTTTATTCCATACTTCTGGTTGAAAGACTATTCTATGTCATGCTAAACAAATGCATATTCTAGTGGCGGTGGGGGCTCGTTGGCATCTTCAGCAGCAGCCCTGCCTCCTGTGAAAAAACCCGAAGATGGAGCAGATCCACGCAGATGACGTTGCTGCAACATGACTGGAGGAGGAATTCTGGGAGTTGAAGTCAGCAAGGCTTAAAGCTGTCAGGTTTGAAGACCCCTGGGGTTTTTTTTCCTAAAGGGTTAGGGGTGCAAGGGTCTTGTAACTTGACAGCTTTAAGACTTGCGTGCTTCAATGCCAGAGTTTCTGAGCCAACATTTTGGTTGCTAAGCAGGACCGTTGTTAAGTGATACTGATATTATATAACACTTTTAATTAAGCGGGTACCTTGAATAAACATAACTGAGTTTCAAATAACACTGATTTCGTTGTTGTCTTAGGTGACATCTGTGAAAAAAATTCAGGTGCTCAGGCATGAAAATGTGCCGCTCAAACACTATACTTTTCTGCTCACACTGAAAAAAAATTAGAGGGAACATTGGCCGCCACCTGACATTGGAGCGTGTTGGGTGCCAAACTTTTGTCAAGTCCGTCCTGCAGAAAGTCCAGAATGACAGGAATCGACGCAAGGGGAGCCGAAGTCCCACAAGAAGCGCACCAACCAACAAAGGCCCTCCAAGTAGCGTCGTAGATCCAAGTCGTAGAAGGACGATGGGATGCCTGGATGATAGAAATCACCTTGGTGGAAAGGTTGTCCCTGCTCAGGAGATCCCTCTCAAGTGCCAGACGGCTAGCTGCAGCCACTGGGGCTCCGGATGTTGAAGGGCCCTTTGACTAAGAGATCTCCTGTGGCGGGATCCGCCATGGATCTTTGACGGAAAGACTTAACAGGTCGGCAAACCAGGTCCTCCTGGGCCAGAAAGGAGCCACCAGCAGGATCTCCGCCCTCCGCCAGGATCTTCCGGATGACTCGGGGAAGCAGCGGTAACGGTGGGAAGGCGTAGAGTAGGACCTGGGGCCAAGGGCAGTGGAGGGCGTTGACCCCTTCAGCCCTTGGGTCATGAAATCTCGTGAAAAACCTGGGAAGGTGCGAATTGGCTGCCGTGGCAAACAGGTCCACCTGAGGGTAACCGAACCTCTGAACCAGGCGCTGGAACAGCCATGGATGAAGGTGCCACTCCGAGTGATCGACTCTGGCCTTGCTCAGCCAGTCCGCTTGGATGTTGATCGTGCTGGAGATGTGCTCTGCCTGAATGGAGAGAAGATGTTTCTCCACCCACTGACCTAGGTCGTCGGCCTCTGACATCAGGGACCTGGAGCCCGTACCCCCTTGGTGGTTGATGTGCGCCTTCGTCGCGATGTTGTCCGTCAACACCCTCACGTGATGACCCTGAATGCCAACCTGAAAGCGAATCAGGGCCAACGGGACTGCTCTCAGCTCCAGCCAGTTGATGCTGTGCGATGCCTCAGCCGAGGACCACCTGTCTTAAGCAATCTGATTGCGGAAATGCCCCCCCAACCGTACAGGCTGGCATCCATCGTGATGGTGAGCCAGGTCGGCTCCTTGAATGGAGACCCTTTCGTCAGGGCTGGAGACATCCACCACCTGAGCGAACGACGTACCTTCATGGAAACTAGGATGAACCTTGGTGAACTGCTTTCGTTGGCTCTTTGGTAAGGGAGCAGGAGCCATCGGAGAGGGCGAGAATGAAGTCGTGCCCATGGGACGATGGACAGGCACGAGATCATCTTGCCTAGGAGCTGTGACAGCTGAACGACCTTGGCCTGGGAGGATCGCTGCACTTGTGCGACCTTCTCCCTGAGGCTCGCCACCCTCTCTGGTGACAAGAAGACCTGGTAGGCGATGGTGTAGATGATGGCCCCTAGGTGTTGCAGCCTGGTCGTCGGATGAAAGTGGCTCTTTTCCAGGTTGATGGAGAAACCGTGGTCTTGAAGTATCTGCATTGTGTATTGCAGGTCTCGGACTGCCTGCTGGTGGGATGATGACTGAAGGAGGACATCATCCAGGTAACAGTGCAGCCACACTGGATGGGATCTGAGGAAAGCAGCGACTGCTGTGAGGATCTTCGTAAATGTCCTGGGGGCCGATGACAGGCCGAACGGCAGGGCTCGGTATTGGTAGTGCTGACCTGCGTAGGTGAACCTCAGGAACCTGCGATGGGCTTTGCGAATGGGAACGTGGAGGTAGGCCTCTTTGAGATCTATGGAGATTAAGATGTCTCCCGGCCTGATGCAGCCCAGAATAGATTGGAGGGACTGCATCTTGAACCTCCGATAGGTGATGTGATGGTTCAACCTCTTTAGATCTAGGATCTCCACCCCCCGGAGCTTTTGGGAACCAGGAACAGGATAGAATAAAACCCTGACCTCTCCTGTCCTGCTGGAACTGGCTCTATGGCCCTGATATCCCTGAGGTGCCTGACTTCCTGCTCCATTAGGGACTGTTTGACTGGGCATGAGGGAACGGGGCACCTGATGAAGTGATGAGGGGGGAGGAGAGGAACTCCAAGGTGAGTCCCAGCCGGATCATTTTGAGGACCCACTGATCCAACGTGATCTGCTCCCACTGGGCGTGAAACAACTGGAGCCGCCCTCCAATGGGAGCTGACCAGCGACAGTCATTTATACCTCCTGAAGGGGCGGGAATCAGAGCCCCCTCGAAAGGGGCGACGGGAATAGTGCTTCTGGTGACCTGTGTCCTGGAAAGACTGGCGATCCTGGACCTTATCTGACTGCTGGTTAAAAGGCCTCTGCAACTGAGCGGAACCGGAGGAAGTAGGAGTAAAAACCCTTCTTGTCGGATCTCTTGGTAACCGACAGCATCACCTCCTTTTTGTCCTTGTTTTCAATTAGGACCGGATCCAGGACCTCCCCGAAAAGCTTGTCACCCTTGAAGGGAGCAGACACCAACTTCCACTTGGAACGCATGTCAATGTTCCAGTGCCTCAGCCACAAGAGACGCCTGGTGGTAACATTAGAAGCCAGGGCCCGAGAGGCAAACTTAGCTGCACTTAGGGTGGCATCTGCAGTGTACTCCGTGGCCGCGATGATCTTATTAATGTCCTGGTGCAACTTGGTGTCCCTAACTGGAACTCTGGCCATGAGCTGCCTCAACCAGAGAAGGTCGGCCCTGGAGAGAAAGGAGGCAGAGGCGGATGTCTTAATCGCCCATGCAGCAGCCTGATGTGTCTTGTGGCAGGCATTTTCAGTCTTTTTATCCTCAGCCTTGAGACCTTCCAGAAGGTCAGGCGGGAGCACGGAGGTCGAGGTTAGCGCCGCCACAGGAGGATCGATGGAGGGCAGCTTAAGTACATCCTCCAGACTAGCATCCACCGTGTACAGCCTCTTATCATTGTTACTGGGGGTAGCCATAGTGGCTGTTTGAGCCCACTGCTTCTGAACCAAATTTAGAAGAAGTTTGGGGACAGGCACGATTTCCTGAGCTGAAACAGGGTCCTCAAACAAATCCTCAGATAAATCCTCCAGATCAGCAGTAGCTTGAACCGGGGGTAGACCCCATGTGGGTGCCTAACTTAGCCTTATCAAAAATGGTTTTGAAATTGCCAATTTAAAAAGTCCCAACGACGTGGGCTTTTCGGTGGTGGCACCTTCCTCCCCAGAGAACTCAGCCTCCTCTCTAGGAAGAATGTCCTCCCTCTCCTCCCAGTCTGAATCCTCAGAAACCAAAGAGGAATGGGGGGAATGAGATATAAGTGGAGGAGATGCGGCCCTGGCAACTGACTGGGGCTGGAGGTGCTTGGTTTTGCGGGTACGTTTGCCCGTATGCATCATGCCCGCTTCAATGCCCCGGGAAATGGCTCTGTTAATAACCTCCTGCATCTCAACTGACAAGTCAGGCCCTAGATCTTCCCTGGGGTGAGCCCTGGGGTCGGGCCTGGGAGATGGGTGTTGAGGAGCCAAGGGCCCCGGGGCTGAAACCTCCTCACGATCCGAAGGACAAGCAAAAAGATCAGCCTGATCTACCATTGAAGGCCCCGGAGAAACTGGCATTGCCATGGAGGCCGTGGGTGAAAACTCCCATTCGTCCTCCTCACTATCTGAAATAGGCCTTGACTGAGCTGGTGGAACCTCCAAAGAGGGCTCCTCAGGAGACAACGAATGGGAGGTCTGTGCCTGGTGCTGGGCCTTGGAGAATTGTTTTTCAAGGGTCTTCTGGTGACGCAATGAGTCCTTGTCTGGGCCCTCTCCCTGCTTAGGCCCCGACCTAGAGTATGGCTTTGATCCCCTGATGGCCTCCTGGGCAGCCATGCCGGCCTGCCTGGAGAAAGCCCTGGATGACCCCCCTGCTTGGCTAGGGTCCTCTGGCACCTGATTGGCCATGTAGAATACTGTGGATGATGAAAGGGATTTCCTCCATTCACCACCTTGCAAAGCCCTCCGCAGACCTGAAATGCTCAAGAGAGATGCAGGAGGTCGTAGCACCTGAGTCAGGCAATTTGGTAATAAGCGCGAGCATTAAATGCTCCCAGCGCCTGCAGGAATAGAGGCCTGTGACCAGGAGGCCCCAATCCTTGCCGCTCTGAGAGAAGGATAAGTCGAATTGCCAGCCAGGCCGGACAAGAAAGGCAACACGCGGCTCCTGCTGAGTCAGGGTGCAGGCAGCTGCAGCACGCAGTATGCTAAACCGAAATCGAAACTGCAAAATGGCTCGAAAATGGCATCCGGAGCTTCCTGGTGCTTTAAAAGCTTCCCGCCAAGTTTAAATAGGAGCCCTGAGGAGCTGCACCACACACCGGCCACCAGGAGGCACGAACGATGGCAACGAAGCCTCAGCGGGGATTCCCCCTCTCAACGGGGATCTCAGCAGCGCTGGCTCCAGCTATCCGACCCACGCACCCCCCATTAGCTGCCTGAGTTCCCCACGACGCCTGTGTGTAAAGTAGGACGCCGGGGAAACAAGTGAGATCCAGAAATTAAGCACTTAAAACAGTCAAGTCTCACTAAGCCTGCTCACAATTTAAAGGGAAACTACTCACAATGAGCTCAAGAGAGTCCAAGCAAAAACTTTCAGAATGAAGAGAAACTCTAAGCGTGTCTACTGGGCTAGCTGAATTGAAAAAATTGGGGGATAATCAGCACCAAAGGCGTGGCTTAAAGTTTCAATTCAGTTCTGGGCAGTTTGGCTGTATTTAACCCTTCCTTGGAGTCTCCTGAGCAGCGCCCTGGAAAATGTGATTCACTTAAGGGCTACAGTGACATCCTTACTACATTTCTAGACTCCATTCTGATTGTAAGTGAAAATCTTACCATACTGAGTTTTATTTTCCTGGTTGGGAGGTTTTTTAAAATATAATTGTTTGAAAAACTGCCAGATAGTATTTACCTGTAATATAAAAGCATGATGTTAGTAATAACACTTTGGATAAATAGAATCTTGGAAAGTTTAGTGGGATAATGTGTTTTTCTATTATGTACTTGTAATTTGTTCTTTGATTTAATTAAATTGACTATACAATTCACTGCAGTTGTGTATACAGTTAGTCTTTCTTATGCTCGTACCTCATTTACTGACTCTTCACAATTATGATGATGAAAGCAAAAGGAAAGCTGAAACAAGATCATAAGCACAGTTGTGGTTCAGGGGTGAGTTTCAAATTTTTTACTACTGGTTTGGTGGGCATGGCTAGATGGCATGAGACTGAATGGGTGTGGCCAACTTTTCATCACTCACACTCAAGTCACATGACCACTCCCCACCAAGCCACAGCTAATTAAACAGTAGCGAAAATTTTTGATGGGGGGGGCACCGGGCTGGGGCTCCTCGCTGTCTCACAGACGACGCTGGGGGCAAGCCAAACAGCCTGTTCTTGAAGTGACAGCTGTGGCCAATGGGCTTGGCCCTGGGCTCGCATTCCGTCTGACCGGGATGCTCCATTTGCCCCATCTGCCTGGGATATGCAGGCTGGGGAGGAAGGAAACAGCCGTTCAGGTGGTCTCAGGGCTCCCTGAACGGCCCATGTGCGCAGGGAGATTGGCTTGCTGGAGGAGGCGGTAGTTGCAAAGCCTTGGGGCTACTTGCACCCAAGGTGCCACTGCAACTACCGCCTCCTCCAGCTCGGGCATAGCTGGAGCCAGCTGAGTGCCCTGAACACATGGGCCAACTTGCTGGGCTGCCTGTCACAGCTGCAATGGTTGCGGCTTTGGAAGACACTGGGTGGTGCGGAGACGGGGGGGGGGGGAGGAGGCAAGCCCCGCTCTGCAACACACAGGAGGCTCTCTGCCCTCGTCAAGCTGCAGCTGAGCCCGCTGCCTTGAGCCTGTGGATGGAGGCACCTCAGGGTGCGGCTGGGAGTGCGCTTACCTTGCCCTCCCCACCGCCACTGCCCTCTCCCACCGCCCTCTCCTTCTGCCGCCACTGCTCTTTCTTCCTGCCTCTCTCCAGCATGTAAGCTTGCTGGGCTGCAACGGCGGTGGCTTGATGCTGGCTGGTGGGGAGAGGGGGGCTAGGCTAGTGCAAATGTTGCTCACCTGCAGCAGAGGAGGCAGTTGGGTGAATGCACGTGGCGAAGACAAGGCAGAATGAACGTCTGAGTGTCCCAGTTTGGGGGCATGGCCAGCCAGCCATCACTACTGGGTTGGTGACCCACGCCGAATTGCCACTACCAGTTCTCCTGAACTGGTCTGAACCAGGAGAAACACATCTTTGTTGTAGTTTCATTTAGCGACCATTCTATTTGATGACCAAATTACTTATCCCAATTGTGGTTGCTAAATGAAGACTACTTGAACTTTTCCTCCTCAGGAAAGTGAACTAGAGAGTTTAATAATGAGAAATGAGAGAATTGCAAATATACTTTTGGTCTTAGTTTTCATTATACTTTAGATGAGATTACAACATTATATGGTTACCTCTATCCATGCTCAGTTACATTTGCTTCCTGATTTTCATCTGTGTTACTCCAGGTGTTTCTTCTGGTGCTTCATCTCCTGAGGTTCCTTGATAAATCAAGGAGTCCTGCCGGACTGATTAGGGGGAGTCCTGTTTGCAGTGGTTGATAAGGGACCTTGTCAGTTCCAGATTGATTGAAGCATCAACTAGGGCCACAACAGAGTTTTCCTCTTGACTTTTGTGGCACCAAGCACCGTCTGGAAATCTATTGGGTACAGAAGATAGTTTGGTGGATTGTTCAAATTGGTTTATCCTCCTTGGGCCTTTTTGGACACCAGTCTCTGATGACCTGGGATAAGCTCACAGTTGTGATAGCAGCCATAAAATTCTAATTTCCACTGTTATTTGTCTTTGTGGGAATTAATGTGTCCTCCAAAAAAGATTCCACCTTGTACCACAGTAGCTTCTGGCCCTCAATGCTGGATCTGCCATTTACAAGCAGGTCATAAAGATGATGAGATAAACACTATTTCTGAGGAAAATATTGTATTTTTATTATTATATTTTGTTCCTCAGCAGAACCAAAAGTTTTTAAAAGGTAAGTATTTGAATCCAGAAACAAATGCATTTTTCTTGCTTTTTTGTTTTTTGACAGAAATTAAAAGGTAAAAGTAAAGGTTTACCCTGTCCAGCTGTGTCCAACTCTAAGTAGTGGTGCTCATCTCCATTTCTTAGCCGAGGGAGCCAGTGGTATCCAAAGACCACTGGCCTGGTCTGTGGTCATCTGGCCAGCATGACTATATTCCGAGGTGCACAGAACACTGTTACCATCTCACCAAAGTGCTAACTATTTTATCTATTTGCATTTGCAGGTTTTTGAACGGCTAGGTGGGTAAAGTAACGAGAGCTCACACACTGAGCAGTGTTGTCAGCTTTCCAACTGAGCCATCTCACCCCCTTGACAAAAATGAGAAATTATGGCAAAATGCCAGAACATAGCCCAATTTTCCTCATTTTTTTTTAAAAAAAGGACGCATGAAACATCTGATAAATTTAATACATTTATTTATTTTAAAAGTCCATCAGATACCTAAAAAGTCCTGGATATTCTAATACCATTCGTTTGGTTTTATGTCACTATATATCTTTTTCTGCGATTAATTAATTCCGAATTCCGAAACCCCAAGATGCTTTTTCATCAACTAAGTTCTTGACTGTGTCTGATTGTTTCTCTAGTTTCCCATGTATTTTTACAGAGCAACAGAGCAAAAGCAGTGCTAAAGATCTCAAATGTTACTTTTTTGTACCTGCTGTGACACTTATGATAATTGGCACTTATTACTTGAATGAAAACTATCCAGCTGAATGGGGTAGAGATATTAAGCTTTGTTCATAGCTAGAGGCATAGGTTCAGGTCTTGTGTGATATCTACAAGAGCCATTAATGTTTCCATAAGGAAAGTTGTAAAAATTAACCCATTTTAAAATAATGGATAACTTTTATGGTCATTAGAGGTTGCCAGTAATCATAAAGATAAGTCTCCTAATCACCACTATTGTACAATAGATTTAAAAATGAAATGAACAGAGGAGCACAACTGTAGTTCTGTGTGGATGACATTCTTTTGCTACGCCTTTTCTTTCGTTCCTTTGTTCTGTTCTGGCCTTTTTACTAGGGTATTTGTTTTTGTAATGTTTCCTTTTCACAATTTGCATTAACAGTTAAAACCAGAATGGTAAACTTCCTCTCTCACGTTTCCAATTTCTCAAACTTTGTTCAATAGGCTTAACTTGTTTTATATAGTTCTTACTTGGTGAACCTACTGTATCTGATATATCGTGTTTCCCTGAAAATAAAACAGGGTTTTATTTTCTTTTGACCCCTGAAATAAGCACTTGACCTTATTTTCAGGGAGGTCTTATTATTATTGTTGTTGAGGTGCAGGAGGTGGCAAGCGTGGTAACCTCATGGCTGCTGTTGTGTTGCAATATTTTTGAGAGGGGCTTATTTTCGGGGGAGGGCTTATTTTAGTGCATGCTCTCAAAAGCCTGATTGGGCTTATTATCCGGGGAGTACTTATTTTCAGGGAAACAGGGTATTAAATAAAATGTTGGTTTTGCCTGGAAAACAATATTTGAACTTGTAAGCTGTGATATTTACATTTTGATCATTAACTTGATAACAGTGTTACATTGCTACAATCAGCAATATGGAGTTTTTATTTTTGTGCCTTCAAGCCATTATTGACCCTTGGCAACTGCCTGGACTAGTTCAAGTAAATTTTTGTAAATATTATAAATTGATATATTATGATTTATTGATCATTAATTATATGCTATCAAGTTGTTTTAACTCATAGCAACCATGTAGATAGATTTTCTCCATGAAAATCTAACTATAACCTGTCTTCTAACTGTGTACTCAATGAAATAGTAACTGAACCCATTCATCCTGCTTTCTTCCTCTTTCCTTCCATTTTTCCCAGTATTAATGCCTTCTTCAAAGAGATAAGGTAAAGGTAAAGGTTCCCCTCACACATAAGTACTAGTCATTCCCAACTCTAGGGGGCAGTGCTCATCTCCGTTTCAAAGCTGAAGAGCCAGTGCTGTCCGAAGAGGTCTCCATAGTCATGTGGCCAGCATTACTAAACACCGAAGGCATATGGAATGCTGTTACCTTCCCACCAAAGGTGTTTCCTATTATTCTACTTGCATTTTTACATGCTTTTGAACTGCTAGGTTGGCAGAAGCTGGGACAAGTAATGGGAGCTCACTCCATTACTCGGCACTAGGGATTCGAACCGCTGAGCTGCCAACCTTCTGATCGACAAGCTCAGTTTTTTAGCCACTGAGCCACCAAGTGTACTCATTGAGTACACCATTTTGTATATACTACACTGTCTATACTACACTGTGTACTCAATGAAATAATAACTGAATCCATCCATCTTGCTTTCTTCCTCTTTCCTTCCATCTTTCCCAGTATTAGAACCTCCTCCAAAGAGATAAGTCTTTGCATATAAGGTGTCTGAAGTAAGATAAACTGAGCTTGGTCATTTGTGGCAAAACTCTGGGCTGTCTTGTTTTCTTTTCTTTTTTAGCTGCCCACAGTGTATTATAGCAAAATTTAGCCAAAATGATTTTAAATGCTTCCCAGACCTAAAGCAAGAATTTACGTGAGAGGGCGACTCTTGACGTTGCAACGACATGACATGCAATCTTGGGGCTCCAGGATTGCTGTTGATATCTCTGTTCCTGGACGGTCCTTTTGGACCTAAACTGTTCTGAAGGAAGAGAAGAGCATGTCCTGCTGATCTCAGGGGCATCGCAAAGCCCCTGATTGTTTCCAGGAGAAAGCTCTTTTTGTCAGCTATAAGAGAAGCAACCAAAATGCCTGCAGAAGGTTGGGACAAGCCTCTGAAACAGAAGTAGTACAGGAGTGGTGTTGAATTGGTGAGAAAATTTTTTATGATTAGAAAAGGGAAAACCCAAAAGAATTGGAATTTAAAATAAAATTTAAAATAAAATTGAAGACAAGAAAATAAGCGGTGAATTAACTCTGGTTTAAGACAATCGTGTTATCTTTTCTACCTTAACATTGTTTGTTTTCTATGGATGGATTCTTTACAAATGCCTCTTACTTTTAAACTGGACTGGTCTCTTTTTTTTCCTTCTTCCTCTATACTTTCTCCATTTTTTGTATTCGTGGATTAAAAGCTTCTTCATTTGTATACAAGTATATTAGATTGATGATACTAATAATGGGGGGAAAACATGGAATTGAAAATTATTAGAGAATATGAATGCTAAAATAATAGAATGATGTTACAATAAATTTAGTTAAATATAGTTAAATTTTGAGTGCTATGTACAACGTAATAACAGCTATAGTCAAAAATGATTAATAATGATAACAAAGAATTTATATATATACTAGATTGATAATATGAAATCTTATACAAACTGTAAGTGAGGATCATGGAGATGATGTTGAAAAGCCTTTTTATAAAAGATAAACAATTTTATATAGAATAGAATATAAAGATGTAATATCATTGGATGATTTCAGGGTGATGCAATAAAATGTCATAATATAAATTTACTTCAAATTTAATATGCCTTATGTTGAAAGGATGTAATAATAGCTAGGCTTAATGGATGTTTAATAATTATAACAATTTGTATACATGTATATTAGATTGATGATACTAATAATGGGAAAAAACATGGAATTGGAAATTATTAGAGAATGTTATCAATGCTAAAATAATTAAATGACTTAGAATAGGAGGAAGCATAATAACAATGTATACAAAGATATCTTGATTGTCAGTATGTGAATTTTGATAAAATTCAAGTGAGGACTACGGAAAGGACACAGAAAGACTTTGTAACCAATCAACACATTGTGTGTAATTGAAAAGGCTTTTACCTTATATGTGTTGTGTGTTTGTGTTTGTCTGAAAATAAAAATTTTATTAAAAAAAAAGAATTTACATGATGTACTGAAGATTATGTAACGAATAGGCAGAATTCTAAGCACTCTATATAGTCCTAGGCCTAAATTAAAATGAGATCAAGAATATATATGTGGAACTCAATTATTTCTTGTCCAGAAAGGGCAATAATCTATTTCCCCCTAAAATGGGAGTCTGCAGCTATAATGAGATTAATTGGAGGGTAAGCCCTAATTAGAGAGCTAGTCTGGTAAAGTGATTAAGGTACCTGGCTAGAAATTGAGAGACAATGAGTTGAGGTCTCTACTTAGGTCCGCTGGGCAACCTTTATTCTCCCTCAGCCCTAGAAGAACGTTAATAGAAAATCACTTCTGAAAGTCTTGTGATAGAAAATAGATTTATCAGAACACTTATCTGCTACTTTTCCAGGCTCTCTTTCCTCAGGATATTTCCTATAACTCTGGCTTGCTTTTGTCTTTTTTTTTAAACAGATGGGCATATTTCCAATTGGAGCAATGGTTTATAATCTCCCATCATTGTTATTTTCTAACCAGAAGGGTTTTAGACTAGTCTGGAGGAAACCTGGGGAATAAATATAATGTCAAAGATTTAGTTTTCAATTTGCAATAGCCAATTCTCATTAAAAAAAAAACAATGACTTTTTTAAAATTTAAAAATTGGATGGGCAGGAGACCTAATGAGAAAACTCAGACATAGTGACCTTAGGGTTTTCTTTTGTGAAGTAATTTTAATTAGATGGGCTTTCTCATGTGGTAGTACTTATCAAAGAAACAGTCTGATTAGTGGAGGAAAATGTTTCCCTCTTACTTCATTTTATGAAATAAATAATAGCAGCGCCGCCACTACTACTACTACTACTACTATTACTACTACTACTACTACTACTACTACTCTGAACTAAATGGAAATGCTTGTGTTTTGATAATGTCCGAGTGCATCAGGCCACTCATGATGCTGTTGTAGGATATGGCAAGAAGAGGCAAGGGTTCCTTCTCCCCCACCCCCATCCCAAGATTCAGTACATTTTGGCAAAAATGATCTTGCCAAGAGGTTCAGGATTTTTAAAATAGATGTTTCCTTTACATGAAATCTGCTTTTGAACTTAAGGAGAGGTGGCTAATCATGCTCTCTGATCTGAACTTGAAAATGTTGTATTTAAAAATCACCCCTCTTTTTGTGTGTTTAATGCTAGGATTCCACTGTGAAAGCTGAAATAATTCATCTCAATTATACACTACCATTTACCAGCTTAAAATCCTGTAAAAATATAATTTTCACTAACTACTTAGTTGCACAGGATGCACTGCATGGAAATTAGCAGGTGCAAATGAAGTCAGTTTAAAGAGGGCGGGAAGACATTTCTGTGTGCATTTCTTAGCTATTCTGTATGAAAGTAGTTTAGAGTGAAAGGTAAATGAAATTTCGGTTTAGTCGGGATCAGAAGGCAGAATTTTTATTACAGTCATTAAGATTTGACTGTATTGTAGTGTTAAACTTTGATTTGTTGTTGCAAAAAGGTGATTTGAAGGGTGTTATTTTTCACATATGTATTTCCTCCAATTAATTTTTAATATTACATTTTAGTTTTGTTTGTTAACTCTATTTGTATTTTATTCTTTATCACATTAAACACTATTCTTGGTAGAAACCTGAGGCTCATATCTTCTTACCTCCTAATCCTACCTAAACTTCTTAACCCCATGATTCATTTGAAGTTCTTTATATATTTATTTGAAGATCCTCAAATGACTATTGGGGTAGGAAGATTGGATAGCAATTGAAAACTTTTTTTTTCTTTTTCTCTTAGTATGATTTTTATATCTGGTGGATTGAAAACACCAGCAAAATAGCCCTAGGCATCACTTTGCACTCTGAAGGGTAAGAAAAATTCGCTGAAGTTTATATGTTATTCTTAAAGAGTAGTAGCATCTCTCATGGAAGTTCTCTTATTTAGACTATAAAATAGAATTGAAGATTAGGTGACTCAAACTTTCCCCATAATTGTGCATTCCTGAGCTGCAGGCTTCATTCTACCTGATGAATAAATCTGAAAAAGTTGATACATGCCTAGAAAGCAGAAGTGTTAGAACAATTCATCAGTGGAACAGCTTGCCTTCAGAAGTTATGAATGCTCCAATACTGGAAATTTTAAAGAAGATATTGGACAACCATTTGTCTGAAATGGTACAGGGCTTCCTGCCTAGCTCCAAAATCCCTTCCAACTCTGTTATTCTGTATTCCCATATCATATCATCATATCAGTGGTGGGTTTCAATTTTGTTCGCTACTGGTTCGCTCGTGCAGGTGAGCCTCCATCCACTGCCACTACCGGTTCGCCCAATCCGGGCCGAACCGGGAGCAACCCACCACTGCATCATATATCTCCTCTGCTCTCGTCTCTTCTCCTCTGCTCTCTTCTGCTCTTCTCATACATTAGATCATATATCTCATCTCATCTCGTGTCTTGTGTCATATATCATATTTTCTTTGCTTTGGCCACCATAATTTAGGTGAGAACTACTAGCAAGCTAACTGGTAGAGTCCCTTCCCCCAATGCTGTTGATGTGTTCATAATATATGGGCATTGAGGGAGTTTCCTGTTAGACTGATTAGATATTGGTTGAAGTACAACATCTCGATGCAGAACTTTCAAGTTTGATGGAGATGGAGACATACTGCTACTGTCTCATTTCCATAGCTGATGTTTAGAGGCACACTGCCCACAATCTTTTCAGGAGTAATAGCTATTAAGAGATAAATTGGTCCTCTTTTAAAGCCATCCAAATTAATGACTGCCCCTACATCTTGTAGCAATTAATTAAATACTTTGATTACATGCTGCATGAAGTAGTATTTAATTTTTACTATTCTGAATCTTCTTCTCATCAGGATCCCTAGATGACCCATGATCCTAGTATTTTGAGAGAGAGAGAGAGAGAGAGAGAGAAACCTGTCCTTACCCACTTTCTCTACGCTATACATGATTCTGCATATATGATCCAAGTTTTTCTCAATGACATTGTTTCCAAGCTAAATACACCCAAATATTCTGGCCTTTTTTTAGTAAGGAAAGTCTTTAAACCTTCTGATAATTTTGGATGCTGTTTTCTGCATTTTCCCCAGAATTGTTAATAGTCCCCCTCCCCAAATAGCAATCAAACCTTTGCATAATATTCCAGATGTAAACATACCAGGTTTGTACAAGGACATTACATTGTTGACAATTCTATTTTCAACCGATTTCCTAGTGATCCATAGCATGGAATTTGCTCTTTTCACATCTGCTGCACAGAGTCAACAAATTCATTGAGCTATCTACTGTAGCCCAAGATCTTTTCCCTGGATAGTGTCAAACTGCTCAGATCCCATCAGGATACATGTGAAGTAAAGCATCACCTTCCATTTTCTGAAATTCAAACACATGTGTCAATTTTGATTTAAATAGTTCTTTCTTCACAATTACTTATATGGTAAAGATATAACACCACTGAAAAAAAGTGGCTCATGTGATCACCTTTTGCGACCTTCTGACAAGCAAAGTCAATGGGAAAGGGAGATTCACTTAACAAACGTATTACTAACTTAACTGCAGTGATTTAACAACTGTGCCAAGAAAGGACATAAAATGGGGCAAAATTCACTTAACAAGTATCTCATTTAGCAACAGAAATTTTGGGCTCAATGGTGGTTGGAAGTCAAGGCCTACCTGTACTTATAGTTTAATATCATCCACAGCTTGGGCAAAATATTGCTTTCTCTTATGACAAGAGCATTTATGGACATATTTAAAAGCATTGTTCCAAAAAGATCATGAAGGGGACTACAGTTATTATTTTTCTTCATTAAGAAAATTGACCAATTATTCTTACTGTTCTTACTTTTTGCTTTTTAACCTGTTAGCCATTCATAAAGAAAATGTATCTTGTTTTATGACTGCAGAGTTTATTTGAAAGCCTTTGATGAGAAACCTTGCTAGGTGTTTTTTTTTGTAATCGAAGTACAGTGTTGACAGGATCATCTCTATCTCTATGCCTGTTGACACTCTCAAAACCCACTTGTTCTCTAACAATCTGATGCCATGACAACTCTTGAGCTCTGAATGTTGCTTTTTCCAGACGGTTATGCCATTTGTGTATCTGTTTGTGTATGCGTATGCGTATGTATATGCATAGATGTTCATGATGATACCTAGTTTGGGTAATGAATCATCTGCAAGAAAACAATCAAGCTCCGAGAGCACTAAGGACTCCTTAATTCATCCCAGAGCTACAAATACTCTCTTTTATTGATACACATCTCTTTTTAATTTTCTTTATAATTAGCTTATCTCCTTCCTCAGTGTACAAGTCCAAATTAGCATCTTCAAGATATGATTGTCCACCTTGCTTGCTTATTTATTTATTGAACAAATTTATATTACCTCTCAATTCATACATAGGTGACTGGGCAGTTTTATTTTTTTTAAAAATCCACATATAATAAAAACCTTTGAAACCCCCCCCCCCGAGTTTTTTTAACATGTCCAATAAAGGTAGCCCATCACTTGTAAACAAGACATGATTGTAACATGTTCCATTGGTAGAATTGGTATAGCAATACATTATTTTACTTTTATGATGACTTTAGCCAGCAGTCTATTAACCATGTTAATATATGTATATGGATGTGTTTGTTTTCCTTCTTTTAACTGCACACATTAGAAACAATATATCTACAGCCTGAGTGTACTGCAAATATAAGTGGAGAGGTGTTACTGGATATGGATGTAGGCACTAGGGCAGAGGTCCCCAATTCCTGGTTTGTTGACCAGGAGCAGGCTGTGGTATGCCAGAAACTGGGCTACGGAAAACAAGTGAAACCCCATTGGCGGATGCAGGCAACACACGGAGCCACACCCTCTCCGGTCCTCTTTCTATGGAACGGTCCCTAGTTCCCAGAAGGTTGAGGGCCGCTGCACTAAGAGACATGATTGGAACTCAACCATTCATGAAAAATCCTAAGTGTTCATGCACTTTAAATTATTCAATAACTTTAAATAGCAAGGCAGGATTTGATTAAAGGGATGGCATTTTAGAATATAAAATTGGCAGCTGTTGCAGCATGGAATGCTTCTGTTACAAAGAGAGTCTGGGTAAGACCCCATTGAGTAAACCTATTGCTGGAGTCAATTTGCAAGATCTGACCCTTTTTTCCAACATTTTTTTAAACAGTCTTCTGTTATACATAAATTTGCTGCTTTGAAATCAAGCATGACAGAGTTAGACTTCTTCAGAAATTATCCACCTGCAGTTGTATAGAATGTAATAGCTTTATGGTCACTGTTTCCAGATGGTTTAATAATTTTAGGTTTGGGTTATGATTTTATGCTCTTCTAAGGAAAATAAGCTCAGATTTATTTCTCCTCTTGTTGGTGTCTTGACAGATATCCTAGAACACAGCCATTCATTTGTTTAGAGTATCATCTTTATAAACAATAGGGGTATTTCTGTGTCAGTTAGAAAAATAGAATGGTCTCTGAAATTATGATAACTAGCAGATTCTGAAATTGGGATATATCTATGTTCCTACTTAAATGGGGATATAAATATTTTTCTGTTGTGTAGAAACAGCTATGTCACCATTCAAGAGTGGCAATTAGGACATGAAGTAGTGAAAAACGGGAATTTGGCTTATGGATTACAGAGGTATTTGGTGGATAAAAATAGTAGCACAAATGCAACCTGTGTTGTGAATAATTGCTTTTGGTTTTTCAACCTTGTGTTTGCCTCTTGTGTAGCCAGTGGTATCTGGGTGTAGTTTTGTCTCTTGTTAATATTCACGTAATTATTTTCTGCTTCAGACAGATTGCCTTTTTGCTCTTCTTCTTTTTTTTCCGCCCTCCTCCTCTATGTCTCACACCTACTTTTGTGCTTTAAGAAATTATTCCTATTGCGATTTCAGAACCTCAATGCATACAATTACATTTGATGACATTTTCCATTTAAAGCTGTTCTCTCTTGCTGATCACCCTAGATATTTTAGCCCATAGCTGTTCCTCCTTCAGAGACCTCTGCTGTTGAGTGGGTGTGGGTGTATGACCTTATATCACCTGAGCTTTCACACCAGGACTTTGCACTGGTATCTAGATCTTCAGGAAATGTTTGCTGCCTGCAGTTTCTTCTGCTATTGCTTCCCCCTCTTTTTTTTGGGGGGGGGATCCTTGATCCTGAACAGCTTATTAAAAAAAAAGGAAAAGGTTATAATACGCCCCCCTTGCCATTTACAGAATCAAGCATATATGTTTACATGCTTTTCAAAGCATGTAATTAGCTTTTCAAAGTAAGGGTGAAGATGAGTTGACAAGAAAAACAGTGTTGCATTTTGGATTCTGTTGTTTTTCTTAGCATGTTGAGTCATTTTCATTAATAATTCTCTAGTTGAGCCAGGAATACTGAGCATACAAGGAAGGCAGAGATCCATCTCATATTCAATTATTTCTTAGAATGGTGTATATTGTCCAGCTTAGGTACTGAGAGAAGTATGGATGTTTACATAATTCATGCCCTCTATGTAAGGTTTACATGATTTATAGTCCCATTGTTGGCATGTGTGTGTGTCTATTTTTACACAATGTGCATTTGGTGTAGTAGTTATACTTCTATTGACAATCATGTTCAGAATAGTATGTTTCCTATTGAGATAGTCAACTATTTTTCTCTTTGGCCTATATCCCAGGTTTTTGTTTTATGACTGGTTGACCAGCTTTGTTTACCGAGTGAAACATAGAAACTAAATCAAAGTGGACACATATCTTTAGACTTGTAATGGCTACTGTTGCAGACATTACATTTCCTTTCCGCACATGCTCAGTTGAAAAAGGATGCTGATGATGAGAACCGATATAGTTTGTGATGTAAGATGTAGCATTATACATAAATAATAAATATATGTTATAATCAGTGGCTTAATAAGGCAATTTTTTTTCTACATTTCATCTACTAACCTTTTTGAAATATATTTTATTCCTAAACTGTAAAATACATTATAAAATTATTGGGTTGTTCCAAACTGCATTAGAGTACTGAATTACTGCTTTTAGCATCCTTAGCAAAGATAGGTGCTAGCTTTAAGTAACAGGTGAAAGGTAACTTAGACTGATGTGAATGGAGGAAAAGTTGATGGAGGTTGATTAAGACTGATAAAATGGAGGAAAAAATTACGATAACATAAAGACTCATATTGAATAGGTAGCTGAAGCTAGCCAGGAAAAAAATATCTAAAGAAAATAGGGAGCAAATCTAGTCCAATAAAAATAATAATAGCAAAAGAAAACAGTATTTTTTTTTAATTATGACACATTTCAAAATAAATTTTTATCTCAAGCAAATTAGATCTTCCTTTTTGATATTTGTGGTCCAAAACTTCTTGTTCAAATCAAGGCAATAATTTTTATGAATCCATAGATTCATCATAAACATACATACATACATACATACATACATACATACATACATACATATATATATATATATATATACATACACATACATACATACATACATACACACATACACATACACATATACATATACATATACATATACATATACATATACATATACATATATATATTTGGTTTGAATGGTATTCCTGAGGATAGGACCAGTTTTCAACTTCCTTGCTTTAACAATTATTGGAGAATGTCAGAAAAAAGCACTTCTAAGCAACTGATTTGCTTCTTCATCCTGCATTTTTGCATATATGCATAGACATACAAATATACAATTTGATACTTTAAAGGCTCTGAATTAATGAATGTGTGTAATCTCTTATGAATGAAGTCAATATATAATAATGCAGCTGCTGTGATTGGCAGATGGTCTGGACAGAAGTCTAGGTCTGTAGGTTTAGCTTCTCAAAACTTACTTTGGGCTTGCAAGTCTGTTCCTGGTCTGCTCAGGGAAAGTGGGAACAAGTTTAAACAGGACTCCCTCTATACCTGAGAAAACTCAATCAGCTTTAAAAATAATAATAATAAGAACAATGGAGTTTTATGTAACTTGAGAATACCCATGGTTTGAGGACACTGGTTATATATCATTAACACCCCTGACCATGATGCCTTTTTAATAGTATTTAATAGGTATTTGGAATAAAACAATAACAAAGCAAAAACAGAAATAATGTCACACACCCCCAACTCCAAACACTTTTATTTTTTTAATTTGAATTATATAGCTGTCCATCCCCCACATGTGACTTTGAGTGATTTACAGAAATTAAAACCAGAAAACCCATCACATATGAAACCCAACACCTACAGATAAATAATAAGCCCACTTCACTTCCCTCCAACAAAACAGAAACAAAACAAAATCCACATCAGTAATAGTTAATCTATTCACCTGCTCCAAATGGTTGGGGAAACATTTGTTTGTTTATGTGAGTTATAACTTGATTTTTGTCCAATGGAGACGCATAAAGTGTATATGCATTTGCAAAAAAATAAAAATAAAAATACAGGCCACTAAAATTGCAACAAAATAAAGATTAAAAAAAAGTTTTGGAAGTCTACGGGTAGTTTTATTGCATGTCCAAAACCTTGTAGGAAGGATTTCACATTTTTCAGAAAAATCTTGCCTGGTTCATGGTCAGTCTAGTCCTGGCTCAATGTTGGTGTGTTTGTATTGTTTGTATGTTGTGTTTCTTTCTATAGGTAGGTATTTTCTTACACAGATGCTGATTCTTTTCACGGTTTTTCTTTATAGCAGCTTTTCTGTGTATCTTGGTAATGATTTTATACATGCATGAGGACCTGCCTGAGAACTTAATTTATTGCCTATGTTTATATCTTGTCTTTTCCTCCAAGGAGCTGAGTCATCTCTCTATTCCATCTTTATCCAAGTATCTTGTATAAGGTGACCAGATTTTCAGATTGGTAAAGAGGGACACCATTGACCCGGGGTGGGGGCTTGATTAAAAATTTTATATTTTGTCAAAAGGTCACAAAAGGCGATTACATGACCCCAGGATACTGAAACCATCATAAATACGAATCTGTTGCCAAACATCAAATTTTGATCACGTGACCATGAGGATGCTGCAATGGTCGCTAAGTGTGAAAATGGTCATTAAGTGTGAAAATGGTCGTCAGTCACTTTTTCCAATGCCATTGTAACTTTGGTCACTAAATGAACTGTTTGAAAGTTAAGGCTAGCTTGCATTATAATGCCTTATGCTAGCTTACATTTTCAAGAGAGAGAAGCTAAACTCCTTATTAGAATTGAAATAGAAATGAATAGAGTAGAGTAGAGTAAAGTAGAATAGAATAGTTTATTAGCCAAGTGTAATTGGACACACAAGGAATTTGTCTTTGGTGAATATGCTCAGTGTACATTAAAAAAAAATAGTAGGATAGTGGGATCCTTGCTGCACCAAGCTCAGAAAGCAGCGATCCCACCGTCTCCCCCACCCCACACCTCCTCTTTCTGAAAAATAGTAGGATAGTGGGATCCTTGCTGCACCAAGCTCAGAAAGCAGCGATCTCACCGTCTCCCCCACACCTCCTTCTCCCTCTCGTTCTCTTTTTGGGGGGAAGGAGGAGAAAGGAGAAAGAGGGAGAAATGGCTGCAGGGAGAGCGGCGCCCAAGAGAAGCGAGCAAAAAAAAAAAAAAAAAAACCTTCCGATGGCTGAGCCGCTTGGCCCAGGACCGAGCCTCCTCCTCGCCGTGCCTCCAGAAAGCACTCACTCTCCCTGCAGAAAAACGGCACGTGTCGGCGCGCGCATGCACAGGAGGGGAGGGAGCTTTGCCCCTCGTCGGAGCCGAGCGGAGAGAGGGAAACCACTGCCCTCTAAAGGCCACATCGGGAACGACACTTCAGAGAAATAAAAACTTTTTTTTTAACGGCGTCCTTTTAAAAATTGTTTTCTTTCTTTTGGAAAATCGGGACTTTTTGAACATGCTTCAGGACACGGGACAAATTATTAAAAATCGTGACTGTCCCACCAAAAGCGGGACGTCTGGTCACCTTAATCTTGTAGGTTGAGTAACATCAACATGATCAAATTAGAAGTCACAACTGATGAAGCTTCTTGGATGAGAAGCAAAAACGTCCTCTTCTTAAGGAAAAAGAACATCTAATTGCCTTTTGAAAAAGTACCTTTGATCAAACTAGGCTTATCTACGGGAATGTTCCTAGTGCTAGTGCAGCATTCTTAACTACTATGAGTTAGAGACAGAGTTTGTTTTCTGTATATTTGTATCATCAAACAATGAGATTCAAAAGAGCAGAATGAGAACCACTAGTAAAATGAAGAATTTACACATAACAACAAGAATTAACCAAAGATTAATAACAAGAGGATACATTTCAAAAGCAGATTTCAATTGTAGAGAGCTTTGAAAATATTTAAAACAAATGTAACAAAAAGTTTATAGCTTAACTACTGTATATTGTTACTTCCTCATTTCATGTTTGAAAGAAAAGCATTTTAAAAAGCAAGGTGTTTAAAGGTGCTCTTTTGTAATGCTTTCTGTCCTCTCTTCCCTTTTCTAGTAAACTCACTGTGTTAGTGGAAGAGTTTAAATAAAATATTTTATTTATTCATATAAAAAAGAACATGTGAAATTCTCCAGAACAGGAAGGGCCTAAGACAGTATTTAGTATGGAGTATGAGGTTACCTAAGGATAGCACGGAAACAAGTAAAAGCAAGCTAGATCTTCTTACTTAAGAAAACTGAAATCATGTTGGTATGTATCTGTTGCCAATGAGGCAATACATAAGGGCTTTGAACAGGAGGGCCAAAAGTTCTGTGATTGTAGCTGTCTCCTGTAGAGATAAAACATTAAACATAGAGAGTTCTCACCATTTTGAATCTCTTCAGCACTGATAGATTGACCAGAATATTGTAAATCAATGATTCTCAATCTTTTCTTCACCACAGACCCCCTTTAAATACCCTTTATGACCATGGACCATGGCCACAGACCCTAAAGACTTAACTCAAGATTTAAATCATAACATTTCTTAGAGCCTTCACAGATCCCATGATGACATCATGTGTTCCCCCACCCCAGGATCTGCATTTTTTTTGTTTTGAAAAACAAACAAAAAAAAAATGCTTGGGTTTCTCATAAAACCGTAATTGCACCTTCCAGGAAAATATTTTGGAACTATATGGGTATAGATATAAGCGTGTACCTCTGTCAATCTGAATTGCAGCAGATATGCATATATTTTGGATCACAGTTGATGTGATTCCAAAATATATGTTTCTCTGCTGCAATTTGTCTCTCTCCCCTTCATTCTCATAATAACAATGCAGTGTTAAAGGCCTGATTATACACACACTATGCTATATTGCCATAATACAGTTTTGGGCTTTGATTTAATGGTATATATCAATTGATACATGATAGCTTAACGTTATGTATGAATTAAATCACTCTGATTTGGTGAACTCTGGCTAAATAAAAGCAGTCATTTGTGATTAAAATGGACCTAAAAAGAGAATCAAATATTTCTGAACCTAGCATCAAAAGAAACTGTGGTGTGTGCAAACTATATTTTGCCACTTATTAAAACCAAGGTCCCAGTTTTTTTGCTTCTTTAGTTTTTCTTGCTAAATAGCTAAAAGCATTGCCTTTGGTGCTCCCTCTGTTCTGACTCACGACCCGACATACGATTTATCAACTATCTTGATTATGATTAAATACTATTCTACATTTGTTCAGATTGCCATCTCTGACCAAAATTGGAACAAGATAACTTTCATTATGTAAGCGACCAATTATTTAGATTAGCTATGGGGGGGAAGGAGGGGGAGACAGAAAGAGAGAGATAGAGAGCGCAGGAGAGAGAATAAATTATACTTCAGATTCCTTTTGTTAATGATAAAGATTATTCTTTTGTAGTGTGAGAAATGATAATAATTAATATGGGATTAAATATATGTCTTGATTGTAAGGTCTAATAGTTGGCTTTTATCTGTTGCCTGCCGAGATGATGTCATATCAAGAAAGAGGCCTTTAGCATAAATTTATATTTAAGAGGAAACCAGATGCAGAGAGTATAATTTGAGGATATTTGCTTTCAGCCAGCTGTGTTGTTAAGCAGATGGTATGAAGACTATCATACCTGCTGCATTTTTTCTTTTGGTTAGGGTTCATTTTAGGTCTTAACGATAAGAAGTTACATAAAGGTACAAAAGAAAAAGTTTGTATGCTGCATATTTAACAGGTTGTATAAAACTCACTCTCTTGAATTTTGTTTCTCTCCTTTTTCAGAATGTTTGTTCTCTTTTTCTAACAATATTATCCTGCACAAGTTTTGTTTTGTTTTCAAAATCATGCTTGGTTTATTTTATTGAAATTAAGTGTCTGAAATAATTTCACTTTAGGAGAGTTTCTTACTAAATTACAATTTATGCCATGCCTAAAGAAAGTTTACCCATTTGTTGAAATCACAACACAATAATGAGCTATGTTTGTATTCTATCAATATTTCACATAACTATAAAGTTAAACTGCCTTTAAATTGAACCCAACTCCTGGTGATTTAATGGAGACATCCATTCATTTCCTTGGCACTAATAAGGAAATAGTTTGTCATTGTTTTTTTTTTCCTAGCATGAGGAATCCCAGTCTATCCTACAGCTCTGGTTTTAATTTTCCCATCCAGATTGTAACTGGACCCAGTCCGCCTTAGTTTCTGATCCCAGATAAGGTCAGCCAGACACTGCTACTTGCTGAGAGGATGTTTGCTCAATGAGGATGTTTAATAAAGAATTAGTTTTCCACAGAACATACAAGTATGTAACACAGGATGATAGAATCTAGCATGACGAAATGATTGAGAATGTGTTCCACCCCCTCTTTTATTTTTATATTTCTCATTGGAAATAGGAAGCAAAAGAACCAAGCTTGTTCAGCATATCAAGTAGCAGATTGTGTGTTTGATATGATGGCTGCATATCTCCTCTCTGCGATATAACATGATTTCTGCCTAACTTATTTCAGAGGTGGGATTCACTAAGTCTGCAGTTTATGACAGTTATCTGGTCCATGTAAAGCACATCTGCTTAGGAAACTGCAATTCTAGAAAGAGAATTATAATTTACACAGGAAAAGCAAACAACAACAACAACCACCAGTGGCTACACATTTCATGTTTACTTCTCCCATTTCTGATTCTGAGACATTAATTTTTTTTTCACAGTGACCTCTCTTGAACTATCTCCAATTATACAGTCTGATTGAACCGATACTTGTCTTGGTTTATAATCCCACTGTATTAAAAAAAAATAGGTCTGACCTGACCTTGGCTTTTCATTTGATTTGGGTGTTGAGGTGCTTTCGTTCTCTTGTACAGCTTGCTAAGGATCTACCTTCTTATGTAGAATTTCATATAATAGCTCAAGTATTTCCTCCAGAAAAACAGTATATGAAGCCATCAGTTCTCATCTGCTCATGAAAATTATGAAAATTTGGATTATGGGAATTTATAGTACAATGTGTCTGGGGAACACTGACTCAGGAAGTCTAGTTTTGGGAGAAGTGCATGTAGAATGGCTGAAACGGATTCATTTTACAAGGAAACTTCACTAATTTCTTGATCCAGCCTGCTCGTTCTGCTTTTTCTACCATTCTCCTATCAAGAATGGTAGCCATCCTTGTCCAAGAACTTCAGATCTCAGTTATTCATTGAGTGGAATGGGGCTAGTTAAAGAATGCACTGTCCCCATCAGGGGAGAGCAAAGTACTAACTGTCTTAATTAGGTGATCAACATGGTTAAATGGAGTTTCAGTTATAGGTACGAAAATGAGAATTGTATTCTTCTTGATGCTATATATACCATAAAATTTGGAAAACATTACAAGACCCCCATTAAAATGCACTTGGCATCACTGTAGCTGCAAGATGACATAGTCTGCTTCTGCTTTTTTTCCTCAGGGTGTTTAATTTGATTTCTGGAGGGGGGAGGGAAGAAAAGGGTATGGAAAAGAAGAAATGAGGGAAGAGAAGAGGGAGGGAAGGAATAAGATACCTAACCTTTGATGTTTATATGATTTGATAGTATGGGAATATCTCGAAATGTAGTTGTATTGTTTTTTACAAGTTATGGATGTTGTATTTTCGTTTTACCAATAAAATCTTATTTATTAAAAAAAAAAAAGACAGGCACAGCATGCTTAGACATTGCTTACTGAGGCAGAAGACAAAGGAGGGAAACGTGTAAAATGTGCAGACAAGAGTGTGTGATACTAAAGGAGTTAATGTTATGCAGTGATGTTACCTCTGTGATAGGAAGTGTAGGAACAGTGTTCTCCATGGAATGCATCACCATCTGAGCTGCAAAGGTTTCAGTTCCATGGCAACACAGAAGAGCCAATTGTGTTCAAGGTGTAGATTCAGAAAGAGGAGTTGGGACTGTGCACACGATGTGGCATGGAATGAAAAGTAAGCACTCTGAATCTTTTTGGCTTTTAAAAAAATATTAAGACTTAGAAAAACGTGCATGTATTTTGAAAGATCTCTGGTTCAGTAGTGTCACCGAAAAAGGAAGGATTCAACACCGCACAATATTCTTCTGTTGTCATTGGTCCCCCCCCCCTTCTGTTCTTTAAGGATAAAGTACAAATAAGGACATGATGAAGTGGTCTACAAATCTTCAGCCCCGTAAATGTTAATAGAATAACAGAGTTGAGCTATAGAATGAAATACTGGATCAAGATAACAAAAACAGTCTCTGTGATCATAGGTTGTTGACCAAATGATGTAGGTTTAGGTGAGGGCATGCAGCAGAACTTACTTTCCGCAAGACACAAATGTTTTCCTGCTGATTATTATTTCTCCTCCTCCTCTGTTTACCTCGTCCTCCGTTTACCTCCTGCAGACTTCCTCTTGCCATCCCTGACTGAAAAGTGGAGAACTCTTTTTTTTATTGCAGTCACAAAAGCACTGGAAGATGAGAGGAAGCTATGAACTGTTTTTCTGTTTTCCATGGTCTGCTGTTGTGCTGCACAGCATCTGCAGAGGTAAGATGTGCTGGGAATGTCGGTGTTTCAAAACAGCCAGATGGAGAATCTCTGCATTTGCAGCAGCAGCAGCAGCCATGGAGGCAGTTCAGCATCTGGAGTGCCTGAGCTGGTGGGTTAACCAGGCAGCCATAAATCAGTCTTGGTTGAGTGAATAAAGATGTATTTGCATCTGGTTTGCACTAGAATGTGTAATAAAAGAGAATATGACAATTTGTTTTCCTTAGGGCCACACAAGTGTTAGCACGTGAAGAATAGGAACGCTTGTATTTTGTGTACTTTGAAAAGAATCTGTTGCTATATATGTCCCTCAAAATAAAATCAGTCACCAAGTTTCTATTGTTGTTGGCTTTTGTTTAAAAAGAATAATATTAGAAAACATAACAGACTAATTCTGATGTAGTGTCTTGCACAGAGGGATTTGGATTTTAAGAGAGCAGAGGGACTTGGATTTTAAGAGAGCTTGAGAATATGATACCAGTACTGAGTAAAATAACACTTCTGCAGGTGAATATGCAAATGTCACTGCATAGGAACACCTGACTCTCTGTGTGTATCTTTGGAATGTATCCCCATATTTGTGTATAAAGTTGTAGAAGCAACTTGCCCAGTCATCTCTGATGAACCAAATGTATTTATCAACAACTAGCAGAGGTGATTGAGTCACCATGGTGTAACACTTCCAAGTGTTGGACTAGAATTAGGGACGCCCAAGTTTAAGTCCATTCTTATCTATGGTAGGTCTGGGTTGCTGCCGGCGTTACTGCCGGTTCGGTGAGTGTGGTTTAAAGGCATGTTCAGATGCCTGTAAATAGGTCTGTGCATGCGCAGAAGATTAAAAATGCAACCCCCCCCCCCAAAAAAAACCATACAGCAACCAGGGGCATGGCGATCCTGCTGTCCCTACCAGTTTGGCAACCCAGTCACAATTTCCACTACCAGTTCGCCCGAACCGGTAGCAATCCACCTCTGATCTATGGCTACTCATTTTGGATGACTTTAAGCCAAGTAATTTAACCTCTGAGCCCAACCTACCTCACTGGATGGTTGTGAGGAAAAATGAATGAGTAACTGCTACACTTCTCAAGTTAGGCTCCTGAAAAAAACCTGGGATATACATCTATCAAATAAAAATGGGACTGCTTAAGTCTCTTTTAAGACCACATAGTATTTACATACAGGGTTAAATATTTGGTACAGTTGTAACTTTTGTAGGGATATGTATTGACAGGCTTATTTGAGAAAGGATGCAGTTGTGAGCAGAAACATAAGTCTTTGCTTGCCCCCTCTTTTCTTGAAGTATATAGTACATCTGTACTTGGATTCAAAGCACCAAAACCCCATGGTTTTTAGCCAGAAACTGAGCCCATATATTAATAAAGTCTTAAATCAGTGATGGCTAACCCTTTTCTCCTCGCGTGCTGAAATGGTGTGCGCGCGCTACCGCACATGTGTGTGTGCCTACACCCACAATGCAATGCACTCACCCCCTGCATATTTGTCCCCCCTCCCATGTAAATGTGTCCCCGCACGGACTACTCGGCCTCCTGCACCAGGAGGGTCTTTTTCACTCTCCCCAGACTCCGGAGGCCCTCCCTAAAGCATCCTGTTACCAAAAACGGAGCAGCCCGCCCCGCACACACTGCAACCCCCCCCACATGCATGTGTGTCTCCCACATGCGTGGCAGAGACCTGAAAAACAGTTGGCCGGTGGGAGGGGCACGTCCATGCGCAGTGGAGCTGAGCTGGGCGATGGCTTGCGTGACTGCAGACAGGGCTGTGCCATAGGTTCGCCATCACCGGCTTAAATCTTAGAATTGGCTTGTTGAATTGGCTCTGTTAAAGTTAGTTGCATTTTAACAGGTTGTCTATGCAGGATTGCTATTAAAATAACTCCAATGCAGCCCTAATATAAAGGACATGTTACATCCTTCACAAAAACACAAATGTGTATGGAATTAAATGATGAATACTTCAGTAGTTTATACATTGTATTTCTAATTTCTATTCAGAATAAACAAACATCAAATAATATGGTGCAATCTTTATATAGTGGAAAGGCTGGAGTTATCATACACCTTCTTCTCTTTCTTTTTGCAGTAAAATGGAGTGTCTGCTTCCATGGATTGCAGGAATTTGTGAATTGATAGTTATAAACAGAGAGCCAATTTGGTATAGTAGTTTAGGCACCAGGCTAGAAACTAGGAGTTCTGCCTTAAACACAAAGCCAGATGAGTTACCTTGGGCCAACCACGCTCTCCCAGTTCTAGGAAGGAGGCAAAAGCAAGTTGTCTCTGAAATCTTATTAAAAAACCTGATACTGGTTCTAGGTATTCACTAGAAGTAATATTGACTAAAAGGCATTAAATAAAAACAAATCTCCATGATGAGAATCTGCAGTCTTAGAGAAGTTATCGAACATTTCCAGAACTACTCACCATTGGCCATGTTGGTTGGTGTTCTGGGAATTCAGCAATCTTGTCTTCATTTAATGAATTGATAATTCCACAGATATAAATCTGTATAGTACATATACCAATAGATATATCAGTAGTGATAAGGAAATACAAAGCAAAAGAATGCTGGGACAGCTTGTGCTTTTTTTAAAAAAAGCTTCCTATCTACAGATAACGTTCTTTGTTCATTTAAAAATTTACTTCTTTAAAGTTATAGCAATAGTACTTAGATTTATATACTGCTTCATAGTGCTTTACAGCCCCCTCTAAGAGGTTTACAGAGCCAGCATATTGCTCTCTACAATCTGGGTCCTCATTTTACCAACCTCTGAAGGTTGGAAGGCTGAGTCAACCTTGAGCTTGTGAGAATCGAACTGCTGGCAGTCAGCAGAATTAGCCTGCAGTACTGCATTTTAACCATTGTACCACCACAGCTCTTATGAGAGAAGGAGGTTTGTAAGAGACAAAATTAAATACTCGGGGGGGGGGGATTGTAATGCATTACAAGTAGTAAAGCTTATTATTTCCAGCGCTGAGGACTAAGATTGTAAACAAAGGACTAGTCTGGATCTATAATAAAAGGATGTTTGCTGTGAGGTAATGTCAAGAGTTGGTTTGAGGCATGAGGATACAAATTGGGAGATGTGGGCATGAAGCAGCTGTGTTACCTTGGGCGAGTCACTTTCTGTCACAGAAGGAGGCAGTGGCAAAGCACTTCTGAAAATTTGCCAAATAAATTGCAGGGACTAGTTCGGACAGTCATCAAAAGTCAACACTGACTCAAAAGAGCACACACATAAGGTCAGAGCAATGATGCTAGCAAGACAGGGTATCCCAGCAAGCAATCTTAATTGCTTTGTGTGCCAAAGTCAAAGAACAGGAGAGCCATGTTTACCAGAGAAAGCAGAGCTTCTGTTCTTTCATGCAGGCTGAATGGCAGGAGGAAATTCCTATTATTATAGTGTTACTTGTTATCTGATGGCCGTTTTTCTTCTGTCCTGATGTAAAAATGCAAAGCTTTGTGTAGATCAATTGAACTGTAATACTGTAGGATTATTACACTGGATCAGCTGGGACCAAAAGCAGCTCAGATGGAAGAAAGAGGCTTGCAATTTCAATTGACTATTCAAAAGATACTATAAATAGTACCACATTTTGTGAAGAAGGGATCTCAGCGTGCAAAATAAGTAACAGCATGACGCCCATTGTATTGGGCTTCCAAATGCTTTTCTGTTTTACATTTTAATTTTGAGGTGTGCAGAAGTTAATTTATAAAAGCAGGAAATTATTATTGTATAGATTTAATTTAAAATGCACACCTAGTAGACTTCAAAGGATTGTGCCTCTTAAACTATGGACACTGTTTCATGCACATTCTGTAGTACTGCAACTGAAGTTTCTCCTAGGAAGGACTCACTGGAGAAGAGCCTAATGCTTGGAAAGATTGAGGGCAAAATAAGAAGGGAACGACAGAGAATGAGGTGGCTGGATGGAGTCACTGAAGCAGTAGGCATGAGCTTAAATGGACTCCAGAGGATGGTAGAGGACAGGACGGCCTGGAGGAACGTTGTCCATGGGGTTGCGATGGGTCAGACACGACTTCGCAACTAACAACAAAAGAAATAAGTGTTTATTTTAAGTAAAAAGAAGTCTCCATATGTTACTAGTAAGTATTAGGAAAGAGAAAATATTTGAATGCAAGCTTAACTAATTTTCATTTGCAAATCAGTTCCCAAACTCCACAGTTTTCTTTGGAAATGTCCCTTTCTCTGAATTCTGCAAAGCAGGTCATCAAACAAGAAGTATTAGGGAGAAGTAACACATGAAAATACTATATAGGCAAAATATATCTATGCATAATCAATGCAAAATAATTTGCAAAAAACTGCAACATATTAAGCAAAAATATTAACATTTGGAGCAGTGTGCACAAAAATGAATAAAAGTTATACTGCAAGCTTTTGTTTAAAAAATCTCAGTCTAGTATGAGAATGAGATAGATTAATATAAGAATGGCCACATGAGAAATGAGAAGCAAAAATGGTCAGATTCATAGAAATAAGAAACTGATTATGTGCCCTCAAGTTGTTTTTGACTCTAATTACATAAAGAAATCACTATAAATTCAATTAAAATTGTTATGACCCTGAGACTTCCAGGAAAGAAATGGTAGACTTTTTAAGTGACTGGCAGAATGAAGAGTTGGCAAGTAGACCAGCTCTTTATAATTCCTCTCCAGACGAGAGGATGTGAGATTGCCCACAATTCTCCTGATAGCTGCTTGTCACCAGTAGTCTGCAAGACAGCTATTTCAGAACTAAATTGTACATAACTGTTCTTGTGTTACTTCTTCAGGGTTATCCCCATATTGTATAAAAATCAGATATTATGCATTATGTTAGCCTGTACTTTCTTATTTTCCGAATTCACTAATACTTTCATACTATTTTATATGATGAACAATGAAAGCATATTCTACACATATCTGATGTTTATAAAAACAACCAGATCAACAAATCACTCATACTTTATCACCAGTCAATTCTTGAGGAGAATCAATTGGTGCAGTAGTTAAGACACCAGGTTAGAAACTAAAAGATTGAGTTGCAATCCTGCTTTAACGCAAAGTAATCTGGGTGACCTTTGGCCATTCATTCTCAGTTCTTGGTAGAGTTATCAGACATCTGACAGAAGGAGGACATGCCCTCCTTTTTATTCTGATGTTTTCTGTCTGCCAAACATAGTCTTAAAATAAAATATGGTTCAATTTTGAGTGTCTTAATGCTTTTGTTTTTGTTTTTAAAAAAAATTGTTTTTCGATTGTTTTCTGTAGTCATTCAAATTTTATGTATTGTGACCTTGTATTGTAACTTGTCTGTTTCTTTTCCATTGTCATCAAGAGAATGAACAGCCTAGATTTATGTTATTTAATTTATTTCTTAATTTCAATATTCAGTTTCTGTTCAGCCTCTTGAAATTCAATTTCACTGTAGTCCATAGATCACATGACTTGTCATACATTTCTATGGTGAAATTTGCATAGTGCATTGGCATCAACGATTGTCAGCATATGGTCTTGAAAATAAAGATTTGTTGGAAAAATATTGTGATTGAAGAACCAACCTTTCTAATTCTGTAAAAATAATTTCATATCTTTGAGGCGCAAGTACTTTGTAGTTTTCTGTATAATTTTTATTATGGATGCCATGAGAGTTAAATAGTATGTCTTCTTTTCCAATCTATGTACTCCTTTACTTATTCAACTACCTGGTAATCCTAGCCTTAGGGAAAAAAATTAAAGGCAAACTACTTCCAAAAATCTTGCCAAATGATCTGTAAAAACTTGCCGAGGCAGTTGCTAGGAGTTGATTTGAAGAATCAAATCATAGTTTGATTCCAAAGTAATGCACACTCTCCATAAATAATTGGGTCATAGCACTGTACATTTCATGCCATTTCTTTCCTTTCATGTTTTAGTTCAAGTGAAATTCATTTACATATGCAAATACTGGGAGTCTTTGACTTACGAGCCCAATATTTTTGTTGCTAAGTGAGAAATTTATTTTTCTTCCATTTTATGACCTTTCTTCCCACAGCTGTTAAGTGAATCACTACAGTTGTTAAATTAGTAATATGGTTGTGAAGCGAATCTGATTTTCGCTTGTCATAGGGTAGCAAAGCGAATCATAAGACCCCGGAACACTGCAATGGTCATAAATGTGAGTCAGTTTCCAAGTATCTAAATTTTGATCACGTGACCATGGGGATGCTGCAATGATTGTTAGTGTGAAAAGTGGTCATAAATTATTTTTTTCAATGCTGTTGTAAGTTCAAACGGTCACTAAATGAATTGTTGTAACTTGAGGTCTACCTGTATACGTAGGAGTTAGGTTGAATGAAATTAAATATACATATGATATAAAAATAATATTTGTGGTATCTCATTTTAAAAATACCCAATAGTGTTCTATTTTGAAATAGTTTTCGCCAGTTTCATAGCCATGGATAAATAGAAAAACTAATTATAGATAGTTAAGAAGGCTGAAAATAGTTTTATTGACTCATATTTTTAGGACGTGTGTTCATAAATCTTAGTTGTGGTGTTTTGAATGCCTCTGAATGATGCAAAAAAGTCTCTCACACATCAAGTTCAGCTGGCTGCATGCCTTGAACCCTTCTGGGACTAATAGATCTATTCAAATTATAGTGCACTAGAAACAAGTTTTGTGGTATTTGTTAAGATTAGTTTAAAACGGACCAAACGTCATAGTTTTTACCATTTTTCTTTTTTTTTTTCAATTATTGCAATTTGCAGATTGCATTATTTGAAAACTACCAGAGTTCCACCCCTGTCAAGACACTCCTCTTTCTTACCCCATAAGCATTGTCATGATCTTTTAAACTGCTCTGGGAGTTCCTTGACTAACTCCCTAAAGTACATCTTGGGGTGCTCTGTGATTAAGGAACCACATTAAAATGGTGTTGATTTTTTTAAAATTTGAAGCCATATTGTGCTAGGAATAAAAATGAAAATTGCTGCTGTTGAATTTCTTTTTATCAGCTCTCTTAAAGCTAGCTTCTGCCATGATCAGCTTGATGAATTCAAGCATCACTTGAACTACATGGCTACTATTATCTCACAGTTGCTATTGTGCCACTCACAATGTTTTTTGAGAAAGAGAAACTGAAATTGCTCTCTTTAAAAAGTGTATCTGATTATCAGGAGGACTCATAGATCACAGAATCACCTATACCTCTGCCACCTGATCCAGGTAATGTTAAATCTGAAAATAAAGGAAGTCTTCCCTCTTCAAACCATTCTTTTTTCGTGTGGAGAAGAAACTAGCAGCACAAGATTATAAAGTAAAGCAAGGCAGCCTAGCTATTTTGTTACAGCTCTTAATTCTGCAAGATTGAAAAAAAATCTTTAGAATTTTAAATACCAGCTGATTATATCCACTGGTGGGATTCAACCCGTGTAACAACCGGTTTGCTGAGTGCGCACTGAGCTCTGCGCATGTGCAGTGCATTTGAAAACAAACTTACCTTCTACTGCAGCCCTGGTGAGTAAAACAGCTAAGGTGCAGCAATCCGCTCTGCTGTTGCCTATCAGTTGGGCGGGAAATATAGGTCAGTATAGCGCAGGGGTAAGTGGGCAGGCCCACCTGATCATCGGAGCAAACCAGTTTGTTCTCAGCTGATCATCGGAGCTACTGGTTCGCCTGAACTGGTCCGAACCGGCTGAATCCCACCCCAATTATATCTAGTGTAGATATCAGTGTAATCTTGTGCAATCTTTCATCAGTTTATTTTTTTCAAATGTCTCATAGAATTTATTTTCCACGTTTATTTGCTAGAACTCAAGGGGCACGCATAATGCTTTTGTCTTCTATTTTTCCCACAAAAACAACAATACTGAGAAAGAATGAATTGCCCCCAAATCACCCAACTGAGTTTCATACCTAAAGAAAGAAGTAGAACTCCTAGTTTATAGTCAGCACCTTAACTATTATGAAAAAATTGGTTGAAAGTAGGCCAATAATATTAGGTTGCATCAAAAGTTGTAATGCTTCGTTGCCATCTAATATTTGGCTAGATTTTTATAGCCTGAATATGGTAGCCCTGAAATACATCCTCATTCTAGAATACTCAAATATAAATCAATGGTTATTTAGATTGGGAGAGAAATAATAGGTGCTAGACTGTTGGCAAAACATCTGCATTTTTATGTAGTGTGTTGCAAGTCTATTTCCATGTCATTGCTTCTAAATCGCAGCTTGATGCAAATCAGATAAACTTTATTTTAAAACTAAGCATCTGGCAACAACCTTTCCTCAGATTTGAAGGCTTGTTATACTCATACCTAACTTAATATACAAAGTGGTAAACTGAAAGTACTGCTGATTACAATTGAATAGACCATATTTTTCTTCTAATATTGTTGGGCCAAGTTTTCAGAGTACCATGTTTTCTTCATGGCATATTTTAGAGTTACGGAACTGTTATGTCAAAATAACATTAATAAGGATAGGTCTTGTATCACTTCAACAATGGCTGAGCCATGCTATGACAAAGTTTTAAGTTATATATTGGGAAAGGATCATAATATTTTGAACATTCAGTCCTATGTTATATATTTCTATTATTCTTAACTATGTTTTTGTAAGGGTTACCCTATCTCCATTTCTGTTAAATTATATTGTTTTAATCTCCTATGATTTATTTTATTTTATTTTTTAGAAAATAAGTTGCTGTTTTCCTGGATACTGGTGAAAATTGCATTGGACAGCAAACACAGAATGCTAATTTGGAGACAGGAAGAGAGAATAAATATCATACTTCTCCCTGATTCCTGTTTGGGATAAATCAGCTTGATGTCACCAATGAATATTTCTGCAGAGGGCTGTTAAACTAGGGCAAGCAGAACTGCCAGCATTTACACACTGGAGAAAAACGTGAGTGCTTAGCAAATTCTGTGTGCTAAAAATAATTTGCACTTTTATTTATAACAATGTTATCTTCATTAGGAAGAGACAGGTAGAAGTGTATATCACAGGGCAACAAATGCATCTTTTTATTTTCATCATTGCTTATTATCTGGTGGAGATAAATTCAGAGACAATGAGATAGTCTTCATTGTATTGTATAAAATAATTTTCATATAGCTTTAAGCCTACTTCCCAACAATCTGTATTGGTACTACAACTCCTACAATTCTTGGGGTTTGGCCTTGTCAGTTATAAAGCTGAAAGTTGAAGGCTTATCATAGTTCATGGTAAGGTGGCACCCGATATGCTACTCTAATGAATAATGATAAATCATGATCAGTAATTATAGTTTTCTGATTTATAATCCAACTATTTTAATCAGATAAAGTAAGACAGAAATGACTTAGAAATAATTAAAAATTGAATCAAGTTTATTTCTATAATGTCATGCTTTTGTATTGATATAAAGTTTTTATAATGTCATGCTTTTGTTATTCTTGGTACTGAGAGAAGAGGATATTTATACTTCTGGAATGAACTGTAGAGTCCTTAGTGTTCTCTGTATTTGGTTCTTTTCTTGCAGATGTTTCATTACCAAAATAGGTAACATCATCAGTGCTACAAAAAAATGGGTTTGCTTTCATTTTATATACTAGTGGCTTGCCCTGTCAGTGTCAGTGGAAATGGTCTTAGTGGTTCCTTGATTAGACTATTGTTTACTGTTAGCATGTTTGGGTGTGTTGGTAGTTCCATTGATTAGAGTATTGTTTACTTCTTGATTGTTGGTCTAGTGTCATCTCTGTTCATTTGGATGTTGATTACTGATTATGTATTTTGAGTTTTTTGTTTCCTTTTGGGCTTTTTAATTGTCTCCTTTGAATGATATGTTGGATAATACCATTTATAACCAATATGTAGCAGTGGTAGGTTCCTACCGGTACGGACCAGTTCTCCCGAATCTGTAGTGCTGACTTCAAGCAGAGAGCTAACCGGTTTTCCAGAGTGGGAGGAGGGAATGGTCACATGTGGGTTTTATCACAGCCTGATTGGTCCAAGACTGAGAGGAAATCTATAAATACTGGTGCCTGTCCACTGCTAGCCCAGATTCTCTCTCAGTCTGGTCCAAGTGCTGTTAGAGTAGTTTGTGTAGGTAGGATTCTTTATTTTTAGTAGAATTCTTTGCAATCTGGTTCTATTTGGCTAATTGGGCACTTTAAAATTCTCCCAAACTCCAAATTGTACTGCTGCGGCCCCAAGGGACAGATCTCTGCCTCGGGCGGCTGGGGGAGGTCCCCGTGGGGCGTTACTCTCCCCCCCGCAGGCCAGGAGCCTCAGCCCGATCCCCGGGAGTGTGGGGGTACCAGCTCCGTTTCGGCTGCTTAGAAGCAGCTCGGTTTGTAGCAGCGGTGGCAGAAGCAACTTCGGAGCCTCGTGCAGCACGCGAGCCGCCCGCTTCACAGCTGATCGCTCCGGGCGGCTGCCGCGCTGCGGGCTCACTGTATATTGCTGTGGGGACAGAGCGGGGGTGAGGAGAGCGTGCGTGGGTGCCGTGTGGCTCTCCCCGTCTCTATTTAGCGCGGCGCCGGCTCTAGAAGCCTGGCTGGGCTGCTGGAGATTGATTGCAACCTTTTCTCCCGCGCACGGAGTTCCAGCGGCCATTTTAGTGACTGTCACGTGCACGAGGCCTGGCTTCCTCGGCGTGCTTAGTGCGGCCTAGCACGAGGCCTTGAGCCTCGGTCTCCCCACAGGCTTTCAGGCCCTGGTTTTCCGGTGGGACCTTAGAGGCCTGGTTCCTGCTCCCTTCGTCGGACACGTGAGTGGGGAATGGACGAGGGAGCGGAGATTCCCCAGGGCCAAGGGGCAGGCCCAACGGGGAGTGATGAGGCCTTGGATCAGGAGGTGGGGGGGCTCCCCCTCAGAGATCCCTAACCTCTAGGCGCCCTTCTAGGTCCTCCACTAGGGAGGAGGCCAGGCATCATAGGGCGCTGGAGAAGACCTTTGCCAGGGCAGAGAGGCAGGCCCAGTCTACCAGGCCTTCTCCCAGGGACAGATCCAGGTCTCCTCTTGGGCCTACGTCCGGCAGGTCTTTCCTTAGGGGATTTAGCCCGGCATCTTCTTCTAGCTCCTCTGGTAGGTCTCGGGCCTACTCCAGGAAGGGGCGTTCTCCATCTCTGGTAGATGATCCCCTGGAGGGTACATCCAGGGGCCCCTGTGCCTCCCAAAGGTTGGCTCCTCAGGGCCCTGCTTCTGTTTATGGAGATGTGGAGGATCTGGAGGATTCCGCAGGGGGAAGTGGTCTTGCGACAGGGGGCTCTGATTCACCCGGAGCCTCAGTGGCTCCAGCTGACCGCGTGGCTCTTGAACGGTGGCTTCTAAGGGTAAATATGTTTTATTTTCATTTTCATTTCATACGGTCACATATATACTGTGCATAACCGGGGCCATATAACATTGAGCAATAAACACAGCCATCCTTGTCAACAATACTCCCCAAAATACAAACCCAATATACCACTTCAACCCTCCATACACCCTTTCTTTCACCCCCCCTCCAACTTTCCTTTCTCCCCTCCAACTTTCCCCTCTACCCTACTTCCCCTCCCCCTCTATCACTCCTCTCTCCCAATACACTCCCTCCCTTCCATCTCACCCTCCCTTCGATCCTCTCTCCCACTCTCTCTACCCCTCTTTCTTCTTTCCTTCTGCTCCTCCCTTCGGTGTATTTCTACTATCTATCAATATATTCAGCTTCCTATTTTTACACTAGAATTAAAAACGCAACAGTATACAAGTGCAATCATATTAATCACTTTAAAATCCAGCACATACTATATTTCCCCCCTCCCCCCTCCCCCCTAGGACCCCACCTCCCTTCCCCCCCCCGACTTCCCAGAGCCTGTACACACTATAGCTTTTTATCAAACACAGTCTGAAATATATTAAAACCAAGGAAATTTAAAAAAAAAGAAAAAAAAGAAAAAAAAGTCAGTAAAGTCTCTACGTTGAACTCAGCTTCTTGCCGTTACTTTAGCAGTTTACATTATTCCTAATCTTAGTTGTTTGATTACCTGCAGGATTTCCCCAGAGGTTATTTGTTGGTTCAACTTTTGCCTGTACTCTTCTCTAACCAGGGGTATTATCTCTTTATCTAAGTATCTGTCTATATGTAAACCCTTAATTTTGTCCCCTTTGTACAATTCTGTAAAAAAAAAAAAAATTCCCGGAATGCCTTTTAAATCTCCTCCTGTTAAAACACCTCCTTCCCTCTATAACACAATTTGGATACATTTCAAATTTTTCTTTTAATTTCCTCTTCCAATTCTTTTCGTTTTTGCCCTAGTTTATGTCTATGTATTTTGTTTATATTCATCAGTACTCCTCTCATATACGCTTTACTTGCATCCCCTACAAATCCCATGAAAGTACCCTTATTCTTATTCAGAACAAAGTATTCAGATAGCAATTTTTTACAATCATTAATATACTTTTCATATCTAAATAAACTCTCATTCGACCTCCAAGACCTTCTTGCCTGCACTACCCTTCCCAATTCCATCCAGACTGGGTTATGGTCCGAAAGGACCCTCGCCGCAATCTTTGTCTTCTTCACCCTAGAAAATAAATCATTAGTGATTTGTATAAAATCAATCCTTGAAAGGGATAGATGTCCATCAGAAAAAAGGGTGAGGTCATATGCCTCTGCGTTTCTTTCTTGCCAAACATTTCTCAATTCGAAGTCGTCCATCAAGTCTTTTTCCCTTCTAGAATTAGGTCTAATGCGATATATCTTCCAAAGGGATCTGCTTCAATTAGTTCAGCCTTAATGTCTTTTCTTAAGTATACAACTATACCATTTTTCTTTTCCGTAGCAGAGGTCACAAAATATTGACCAACTTCGAGGTTGAACAAATATTTTTGATCAGTTGATTTGATATGAATTTCTTGCAGGCAAATTATATCGTTCTTGAACTGTTTGAGATAGTGAAATATTTTCTTTCTTTTCTGTAAAGAGTTCAGACCACAACTCCTTGGTCAATGGCCGGTGGTTATTGAGGTTGTTGCAATGTACCTTGTTTTCCCATTCGTCTGGTAGTCATATGGCTAGATCTTTGTTCCCTGACCCCTTGCCCTTACGGAAGGAGGAAATGGTGCTTTTTGTCTGGTAGTTGTGTGATTTGCTGTTTATCTTGTCCTTCTCGTGGTCTTTCTCCAGATCCAGATGATTCAGGGTGTCCCACCTTCAGGATCTTGTGATAGAAATCTCGGGCTTCCCATACAGAGTTGAGACGATATTTTTTACTTATCAAATGTAATTATAATACCGAATGGCACATCCCATCTATACTGTATCTGACGGTTTCTGAGTTCTTCCACTAGAAAAGCATAATCTCTCCTGGCTCTTAGCATTTGGGGTGGTATTTCTTTCAAGACAATCAAGTCCTGTCCGCCAATTTGAAGCCTGGTATTATAAGACTCTTGTAGTATCATGTTTCTGAACTCTCTTGTAGCAAAGTATATAATTACATCTCGGGGAAGTTGCTTCTGTTTTGCCACCCAAGAGTTAGCGCGATAAAGTTTTTCGATCTGCCAGTCAAAGTTGGACCCCGGTCTTTCCACCAGACGGTCAAAAGCCTCTGAAAAAATCTGCTTCAAGTTCTCCTGTTTATCCTCGCGCAGCCCCCTGACTCTTAATGCAAGCTCCATCTGTGTGTACTGCATCATAACAATTTGTTTTTCAGCGTTTTCAACTCTTTGTTGCACCACTTCAGTTTTGGAAGTCAAGTTAGTGTTGGCTTCTTCAAGAACCTCTAGCTTATCTTCCATTCCAGAAACATATTCTGTCAGTACAGTTACAAGTCCCAGCATATCATCATTTGTTTTGGCAATCTTAGTATCAAGCTTATCATATAAGTCTGCTTTAAGTTTCTTTATCTCCTCTCTGAATTCTCTGAAAGCTTTTGAATTCTGCTCTCTAAATTCTCTAAAAGTTTCAAAAAAAAGTTCTTTTGTTAGCAAATCTCCAGTAGGGGGCGTAGAGGGTGGAAGCTGCGACTTTGTGCCAAGTGTGTGAGATGTACTCCTAAGAAGAGGTCTCCCTGAATTTAATTTTGATGCCATTATATCTTTTCTTCAAACAATTATTCAACAATTATTCAAACTCTACTGGCCCGCTGTGTAGCTTACGAGGAAAGAAAGTATTAAGTCCCCCCTTTATTTGTTCTTAGAGGTTTTTCAAAAGGTTTCAGAAAAGAGCATTGCAACAAAGCAGGTTTCAAAAGATTAGCATTGTAACGAAACAGTTCAGCATATTCATCTCTGTTTGGAATGTCTCTATATTAACAAGGAGTCTTTTAAAACTTTTAAAAGTTGATAAGAAAAAAGAAAGTCTTGTAAGCTCTTCAGAGAAATGAAGCTAATTAATAAGAGACTGCAGGCTGGCTGTTCCTTTGATCTTTTTTATCACTGCTCTTTGCCGGATAGTTAGGAATGTGGCACAATCGCCATTTTAGGAGCTTATTTTTTAAGAAAAAAAAAAACCCCGTGCACGAAGGAAGCTCTTGTAAAAAGAAGCTAGGATTTTTTTTTTTTAAAAAGGCAGATAAGGTTCTCAGGTACGGACTCTGCTTGTATTAATCTCAAATAAATATATCAAAAGTTGTCCTAAGTGGGGGGATCCTTACTTTGCGCCGTAATAAATACAGCCGTGGTTTCTGGCACGGAGATGTGATTCAGCCTTTAGTTGGCCCCTCCTTCCATTCGCAGAAAAAAAAAAAAAGCTGCAAACTTCAAAGAAAAGCTCTTACCAGCTGGATCTCTCTCTCACTCTTCTTTGCCTGAATAATGAGGTATCTACCAGGTATTTAGGCAGATAATGCCACCAGAAACCTGGGGGCAGCTTGTTAAGCTGCCGCCATCAGCAAGGTCCCGCCCCGGAACGGCGGCTTCTGAGGGGGGCTCATCTCTCTTCCGGGGTCATTCACACCATCGAGGCGGCCCGGCGGCCCTCGACGACCCGCATTTATAACTCCACCTGGGCGGCTTTCGTCCGATGGTGCTCTCCTAGGGGCATTCCTCCCGATAAGGGCACCATTCCCAACGTCTTGGATTTCCTTCAGAAAGGTCTTGAGGACGGGCTTTCGCAGAACACCTTGCGTCGCCAGGTGGCAACTCTGTCTTCAGTCTTGGGGGGGACGGGGTCTTCTTCCCTTTCCCAGTTACCTCTGGTCAAGCTGTTCCTTAAAGGGGCGGCGAATCTTAGGCCTCCCCCCGTTCACAGGTTTCCCACGTGGGATCTTCCCCTGGTCCTCAGGGCTTTGACGGGGGCCCCGTTTGAGCCCCTCCGTTCTGTGCACTTGCGCTTCTTGTCGCTGAAGGTGGTTTTCCTGGTGGCGATCACTTCCGCCCGGCGTATCTCTGAGCTGGGCGCCCTGTCCTCCAGGGACGACCTTTGTCATTTTCACCAGGACAGGGTGGTCCTTCATCTTGACCCGGCCTTCGTCCCGAAGATGAATACTCCCTTCCACAGGGCCCAGGAGATTGTCCTGCCCGACTTTTGCCTGGGCCCGGCCAATGACAGGGAACGTCTCTGGCATCGGTTGGATGTCCGCCGCGTTCTGCGGATCTACCTCTGGCGGACCAGGGACGTCCGTAAATCAGAGGCCTTGTTCGTCTCCTTCCAGCTCGGGTCACTGGGTTCAAGGGTGTCTTCGGCTACCATCGGCCGTTGGCTGCGTCAGGCCATTTCGGAGGCCTACGTGGCTTCGGGGTGTCTGGCCCCGTCGGGAATCACGGCACACTCTACCAGGAGCGCCGCAACTACGGCGGCGTGGGCCATGAGGGCCCCATTTGAGGACATCTGCCGTGCGGCCACCTGGGCTTCTCCGACTTCTTTCATCCGGCACTATCGTCTGGATGCCTTCGCGTCTGCCGCTGCGTCCTTCGGTCGTAGGGTTCTGCAGGGGATGGCGGCTGAGGCTCCCCTTGGGCCCTAATGTTCTCGTTTCCCTCCCTGGGACCTTAGCTTGGGTATGTCCCACATGTGACCATTCCCTCCTCCCACTCTGGAAAAAGGACGTTGGTCTTACCTGAACGTCTATTTTCTGAGGGGAGGAGGGAATGGTCATGACCCGCCCTGAGTTCTGTCATTTGGGGCCAAGGGGAGGGCCCGGGCGTTCCCGGGGTTTGTTGTGTTTTTTTTTTTTTTTTTTTTTGTCGTTTCAGTTGTACCGTTCATGTTCGAGAATCTGGGCTAGCAGTGGACAGGCACCAGTATTTATAGATTTCCTCTCAGTCTTGGACCACATGTGACCATTCCCTCCTCCCCTCAGAAAATAGACGTTCAGGTAAGACCAACGTCCTTTCTCTGTTTTTTTTTTAAAAGTGGCTGGGGTTATGCGTACCTTTATTCCAGCTTCTGAAGCCCAGCTGACCCGGGGCATAATGCCGGTAGGAACCCACCACTGATAATGTAGATACTGTTTATAAAATGTATATAACATGATAGCAAACCCCATTCCCTAATGGCACTGATAATGTTATTAGTTTGACAATGTCTGAAGAAAAACCCTATCAAGCTCAGAGAATAGGAAAGAGCCTTGGAATTTTACATGATTTTAGATTGAGAAATAAAAGTTAAATAACAAGTTTTTAGCTGCTATTTGGATGTATAGGATTGAATAAAGTACAATAAGAGTTATAAAAATAATTTAAGATATGCTGCAAAGGTAATTTAAAATTGTGAAAACTAAATCAATACTTTAAAAAGATTTAAAATACACAGAGAAAAATGCTGCTGTAACATTTCTTTTTAAATCTCATCCAACTGGTTAGATTTGTTTATTAAAGCAATTCAACAAAATGCTTGCTAGTTCTTAGGGGAAACAAAAGCATGTAATATCACCCATTATCTTAGTCTATTTGTTTTTCTAAGCTCAGACTAGTCCTTTCATGTATTTTATCATAAAACAGAAAAAGCAAGAAATGTTCCAACATTTTAATTCTCCAGAGTACATTTTCTTACCACCATTTGATGTCTCTGTGTGTAAAATATTGTCCTATTTCCTTTAAGGAATATTTCTTGGGCTGGAATAACCAGAATATAAGAGTTTTGAAATTGAAGGACATCACTAAATGGCTTTTGGGTAACAGGGGAATGAGCCAATAATTTTCTTCCCCCTTCATCTTATGAAAGTCATATTAATGGACTTGAAAAAAAGATCTTGACTGAGGACTATATATAGTAGATGTGGAATCTGAACACAAAAACCTTCTCCAATCCTTTGCAGCTAGAAATTTGTATTCAAACCACAGTATGCACAAATACAACACATAAGTCTCTATGATCAGGTTGCTCTTCCTCCTGATATCTAAAAGGACCAGTTTTGCTTTAAAATGGAAAATAAATGATGGTGAAGTAGGTTGCCTTCTCTAGAATGTGTAAGTATGTATGTATGCATGTGTGTGTGTGTGTGTGTGTGTGTGTATGTGTGTGTGTGTGTATACACACACACATACCATCTTTTTTCTTGTGATATGTTAATTTGGGGAATAGGTGATTTCAGAAATGTTGAGTACGTACATAGTTTTTCCCTACCTATGTTTCTCCACAACAGCCCTCATGTGAGGTATGTAGGATTTAGAAAGAGTTCAGTTTAAGACCCTCAGTGGCATTTGATATTTCTAGTTCAACATCTTAATCACCACATCACATGGGCTGCCTGCTTCGTGAATAAGAAAATTTGGCTCCTTAGAGGTATCTCTGAGTCGCATCCCTGACTTTATCAAGGATGTGTAAATGGTTGCAAATATAGATAGCAAACATAATTATCATTGAAAGCAGCAAATATAATGGGAATAAAATTGCCCCTTCAGCTAGAATCTGTGGTCCAGGTCAATCTGAGGCACAGAAGAGTAAAAGAGTAATGAATCCTCAATAAGTTTTTCAACATATATCCCACCCTCCAAATAATATATAATTAATGATTTACAAAATATTGTTCCAGATTTTTTTCTCAAGCATTCTGTTAAAATAAGGACAATAAATGCTCATTTTCTTTTCTTCATTTTGTTAAAAGGATATTGCTTTGTAAAATGAGGAAGTCAGTTGCTTTTAAGTTGCTTTCATTCATATGCAGCCAGTGAAGGTTTTTTTTGGATGAGGGGGGCTGAGGAGGAGGAGAAGAAAGTGTAAAAAGTGTATGTAGTAAACAGATTAACATGCGTGTGAAAATGAAATTTTAAAAAAACTAGTAAATGAAAAATAAACAAGGTAAAAATAAACCCTATGTGTTGCATTTTCTACCCAGCATGTCTCATTCTTTTGAATGTAGGCAATGCAGTATCCAGACATTTAGAAATACTTTTAATGTTGTAACTTTTTAAACCAGCTATTTGTAGTTAGTTCTGTTTGCTACAAAAGCTCAAAACTCCAACATTTCAGTGCCATCTACAAGCAACAAATTGACTTTAGGTCTCTGGTATGAATATCTAAATGTAGGCTGTTGAATAATCCCTTTGAGGGCCCTGTAACTATTTTTATGCCTGGATATGCGTCATCAGTGGGTATTTTCTCTGGTGACTAGCTTACATCAGTAGGTCTCCTATCATACATTCTATATGATTGATGGGAGTCACTGCTGCTCTTTAGCGTTTATCCGTGACCTCGAAGAATGGACAACTGGAATTTACAGGCTGTTGCAATCTTTGGAGTGACTGGAGAGATGGACAGATGGTATTTTTCTGATAAATTCAGGTAGTGCTGGAGATGCAGTTTGGTGGGGAAGGCGGGGAGAGGAAGGGTACTCCTGTGGGGGGGGGGGGGGGGTTTCTGTTTTCAATGGAAATGTGCACTTCCCTAGCCAAATGGGAAAAAGCTGCAGGCAGATTTCAAGATGCAGTGTGTTTGCTCGTGTTGTTTCCAAGTGATATACGCTACTGCAATGTGGCAAGAGCAGTGTGCCGTGGTTCAGTGAGGCTCTCTGTTATTGAAAGATCGCTTGCTGCTTTGTAGCTTGGTGGGGGATGCTGTGGAATGTAATGCTGACCAAAGGCTGCGTCGTGCGGGCTCTCCTTTTCTTAAGTCAAACAATAAAATGAAACAAAAACAGGAGGTGGGGGGGACGAGAGAGAGTGAATTCAATTCAGGGTGAATTTGTAAGGGGTTGTGAGTAGGGCAGCAGCTCTTGAACCGGTGGAGTGCACCTGCCTCCAGGACCTGCCAAGCTGTTGGAAACAATTAATTTCCTGATCTCTCTCAAGTCATTTCTCTGAGGGGAAATCAGTAGTGCTCATACATACACATTACTACTTTAGCCCCTTCCGTTCCTTTCCTTTGATCGCTTGCCACCTCCCTCCCCACCCTGCTTCCTCCTACCGCATGTGTAAATGAGGCTGCAGTATACTTGTGTGATTTTGGTTGAGAGCTGGCTTTGAGCACTTTTCCTTTCTTTCTGTTTTTCTTTTCTTCCTCCTGTTTACTCTTTTCCATGGAAACGTGATGGCCATGGATGCCATGCTCAACTCTTGGTGACCTCTGACTTGAGGACTGTCAAGAGCTCTTTTTCTGGCAGTCAGGCTGACAGGGGAATGGCAATAAGGTGCATAAATACTAGAGGAATGAGGAGCCGAAAATAACCATGCATGCAAATGCTCTATGGCTGCATGAAGAGACTGCTGGATATTTTGCCTGTGAAACTGGGTAGTGGAAGGGTCATGAAGATGGTTTTCCTGTTTTCCTCTAGGGGAAATTTCTTTTGCTGTGAGTGGGAATCCTTTGAGTGGGATAACTCTGCCTGTTCAGCCTCAAAAAGGTGGGGGGAGGAAGGAAGAAAGGCAGGCAGCCAGGCAGCTGGCTTATTTTTCTTGATCTGGGATCTCTGAGAGTTGAAATCCTAATATATTTCAGGAAGGGTGATCTGATGTATTATTTTGCGTTATTGCTAAGCTTGGACTTGGGATATCAAGGATATAGCTTCTAAAATCTAGTATGCATCCCTGGCTTTGTCTAAAAATTAAACATTAAAAAAAGGTCTTGCTCTGGTGTTTGACGTGTTAAGATTACGTGCAGTCCCATATGGGTCTCATCATAGGCAATTAAGTTATTAGGCCAAGAGGTTTTGCATTATTGGGAAAACTGACAGATTATTGGTGCTTTGACATTTTCTGTCTGAGGAAGCAGAGTTACTAATACATGATGTCAGAAAATGTCTTGGGTTAACTAAGGCAGGTGTGATTATACTGGTCTGGGTACCCTTATTCCATTAATGCATGATTGCTGGATTTGAGAAGCATGTAAAAACTGTTGTTATAGTGCAGTTCTATCCATCCCTGCCCCAGATAAGCCCCACTGAATTTAATGAGGCTCAATGGCCTGATAATTTTGTATGTAGCCTTAGAAAATATAAGCATTCAAGTATATTCTTCAATATGTGATAGCTAATAAAATGAGAAATGTACATGGTTGTGCATGGTACTTTATTTCAAGAGCCTTTGATGACTCATGCCAAGTTGGTTATATAATTCACAGTCTGCAAAAGGTTAAATTCAAAATCTTGATGGGATTGAGTCATTTGTTGGAGAAGAAAATCACTAACCTCTTCTGGGGTTTAGAATATTTATAGTGTATGCTTTTTTCCTATGTATTTTTGAAGCATCAGGAAGCATCCAGGTTTTTTAAAAAATTTAAAATGAATTTCAACACAGTAGAATAGGTGGGTTCTGTTTGTGTTGTTCAGTGTGTTTAAAGTAATGAAGCAGTTTATCCCAAAATTCTTTTTACTTTTAAGCTGTAGTTGCATTTTTTGGGTAAAATCTAACTTGACTCAATCACTTGAGCTGCCTAAATTTCTTTTCATTTTGATATCTGTTTGTCTTATGACATTGTTTAATCTAGTTACTTTAGATTAAAACTGAACACTTAAAAGCATATATAGAACAATGAACAATGAATTGTAATTCTACCTTTTGGAGGGACATGTAGGTACATAGCAAAACATGTTTATTGAGTCCTAATTGCCTAATATACATTTGATGATGGCAAGTTGGATACAGAGCATCTCCATAAGGATACAGAGAGTGATAGGTAGATTTAAGTGTTCTTTTCCAATGCTACAATATAACTTGCTGTTGCAGTCAGGAATTATGTAATTATTTCTAAATTATATGTTTAAATAAAAATAAAATCAGGCAATAGTTCTGTTTGACACAAAAATTGCTAGCTTTAAACACAAAACTCCTCACAACACAATTGTTATGATAGGTGTAATAGATATATGATACATAAATATTAGTTCTAATTTTGGTTAATTCATATCCTAAAAATGTGGTATCCAGAATGTGTGGAATTAAGGGTATGTAGTACTTCGGATTTGAAGGCAAAAATATTTGCCATACATCTTTTCTCCGGATCATACTGTGGCCATGCCATCTTGGGAAAAGATATAGCTGCATTAAAGAGTTGGCAGCCAGTGCTAGGTGAACATAACAAATAAACTTTTTGCCTTTGAATCTTCCTTCCTTCCTTCCTTCCTTCCTTCCTTCCTTCCTTCCTTCCTTCCTTCCTTCCTCATAAGCCTGCTCAATTCTTTATCTCTGGGTGGCAATGATGATTCTGGGTGACTTTATTATTATTATTCAATATTATTAGATAATACTATATAGGAATTAATGCTTTGACTGATGAAAAGGTTACCTTCAACTGGGAAATACTGGGAATTAGCAAACTGTTCTGTGACCTTGGAAGGGAACCATTTTATAGGAAGGGTGCTAGAAAAAGAAAGAACAATTTCTGTTTACTTTGGAGATACTTGTTATTGTTCTGCCTTTTGTGCAATATGTGGATTTTGTATATTTTGTAAAAAAAAAGAGCTGTGATGGAGCAGTGGTTAGAATGCAATACTGTAGGTTGTTTCTGCTGCAGGCTGCCTGCAATTTTGCAGTTCAAATCTCACCAGGTTGACTCAGCCTTCCATCCTTCTAAGGTTAGTAAAATGAGGGCCCAGATTGTTGGGGGCAATATGCTGACTCTGTAAATCTCCTAGAGAGGGCTGTAAAGCACTGTGAAGAGGTATATAAGTCTAAATGCTATTGCTATTGTTCTTATAAACAGTTTCAAATTGCATCGCCCATTTATGTTTTCTATGCCCTATTAAATTGTCCAGGATTACTGGTAGATAAATGGCATATGCATTTAACAATAATAAATAAATTAACAAGCTTCTGAATCTTTACATTAGGTGCCCATAGTTCTCCTGTGCACCGCTTGGAGAGTCCAAGTATGGGTTATTACAGTCTGCTTGCCCTGGACTGAGAAGTCTTTTCCCTGGCCACGCCTCCTTGCGTGGCCACGTCCCCCAGAAAAAATTCTCAGTCCAGCCCGATCGGATTGTTTTTCTGTGAGCTCCAGCTTTTGGCTTTCTTTCCCTTGGCTTGGACTTTTCCCTTTAAAACTACCTTGCCTTTTTCTCTTTCCTCCTTCGTCCCTGAGCAGCCTGGATTGCTGCTTTTAAGCCTCTCGGAGGCTGGGAGGCAGACGGTGAGTGGGGGGGGGCGCTCTCCAGGCCGCACGTTTGCAGCCGGCTTCGGAAGCCTGCCGCTTGCCTTTTACAGGTGCGGCGATCGGCGGCCTGGCTCTAGGGAACGCAGCGAAGCTGCGCTGGTCATTTTTTATTGTTTTCTCCGTAGTTCTTTCGTTTCTGGCCATAGTTTGGGTAGCCTGCCGCAGAGGCGAGCGGGGCCGGCGGTTTCAGCCGCACGCGTCCCATGCTCGCTCTCTCTTCCCTCCACGCTGTTGCGACGGCCATTTTGGGCTAAGGTGTTTTGCGCCCTTTTAGGCCCTGGCCTCCGTCTCAGCCCCGTCTTGCCGTGGACAGGAGGTTCAGCGGGGGCTATCATCCATCCCTCAACTGTCCCTCAGCCATCCCCATCACTCACCATGCGGCGCTAGCGCCAGTGCCATCCCTGGCCTGCACCCTGGCACAGAGAGGCCCCGGGCAATTTCAAAAAAATTTTCCCTAATTTCTCTCGCTGGCTCCTGGGTGGCCCTCTGGATTCCCAATTGAATTGCTGGTCTTTAAAAATTAGCAGATTCATTGACCTCCCCCCTTCTCTGCTCTGTCTCTGGCTTCTGGTTTTTTCTCTGGCTATTTATTCACATTGGATCTGGAGTTTCTTTCCCCTCCCCCCAGGAACTTCATCAGGTGCCCAACTCCCTCCTGCCCCGTAAAAAAGGAGCGGATGGACCAGGAGGTCCTTCACCTCCTGGAGATAAACACCATAGAACAGGTGCCCCCCGGGCAGGAGGGGAGGGGTTATTACTCCATCCTCTTCCTGGTGCCCAAGAGCTCGGGGGGTGGAGGGCCATCTTGGACCTCAAGAACCTCAATTGGTTCATTGCCTACCAGAGGTTCAAGATGCAGTCCCTCCAATCCATCCTGGCGGGGATCCGCCAGGGAGACTTCCTGACGTCTATAGATCTAAAGGAGGCGTATCTCCATATCCCGATCCGTCCGCAGCACAGGAGGTTTCTGCAATTTTTTTATGCCGGCCGACACTTCCAATACCGGGCCCTCCCATTCGGCCTGTCGTCGGCCCCCAGAACCTTCACGAAGGTTCTGGCGGTTGTGGCTGCACACCTCCAGCGCAGACCCATACGGCTCCAATGCTACCTGGACGACATCCTCATCCAGTCGTCGTCCAGGCCGCAGGCCGTGCGGGATCTGCGCATCACCATGAGGACCCTCAGAAACCATGGGTTCTCTCTAAACCTGGAGAAGAGCCACCTTTCCCCTTCCACCAGAATCAACCACCTGGGGGCGGTGATAGATTCCTCCTCTTGCAAGGTTTTCCTATCCCCAGACAGGGTAGAGGCTCTCCGTTCCTTGACACACAAGGTGATCCATGCAAGGCAGACTCAGGTGACTTGTCGCAGTTACTGGGGAAGATGATCTCGTGCCTGTCAATTGTCCCCTGGGCCAGGCTGCACTCAAGGGCCCTGCAGTGGCTACTTCTGCCCCACCAGAGGGCCAACAGGAGCAACTCAAGCATGCTGATCACCGTTCCTCCGTCTGTGAAGAGGTCTCTCCGATGGTGGACGTCGCCTGCGATACTCAAGGGTCACCGCTTCAGGTAGCCCGACAGGGTGGTCGTCACCACCGACGCCAGTCTCTCCGGCTGGGGAGCGCACCTGGGCCACCTCGTGGTTCAAGGAAAATGGTCCACATCGGAATCCCGCTGCAGTATCAACCTCCTGGAGCTGAGAGCGGCGAGGTTGGCCCTCCGTCACTTCCATCTGACGGTTCGTCGACAGCACGTCCTTCTGATGACGGACAACGTGGCCACCAAGGTGCACATCAACCGCCAGGGTGGCACCAGATCCAAGTACCTGATGGCAGAAGCGGAAGCTCTCGGCCGCTGGGCGGAGCGTCATCTGGAGTCCATCCGCTCAGACCACATCTCGGGCGTAGACAACACCCGCGTGGACTGGCTCAGCAGGACTACCATCGACCCTGCCGAGTGGCAACTCGACCTGGCCCTCTTCCGCCGCCTGACCTTCAAATTCGGTCTGCCCCTGATGGACCTGTTCGCCACCAGGGAGAATGCACAACTGAAGAGGTTCCTCTCCCGATTCCGGACCCCGGGGGCGGAAGGGGCGGATGCTTTGCGGTGCCGCTGGCCCCGGGGCCTGCTCTACGCCTTCCCTCCGCTTCCTCTTCTGCCGCAAGTCATCTCCAAGATCATGGCGGAGGAGGCGGAGGTGATCCTCGTGGCTCCTCATTGGCCCCAAAGACCGTGGTTCTCCAACCTGGTCAGCCTGTCGGTGTCCCCTCCGTGGCGGATCCCTCCAAGTCAGGTCTCTCTTCGCCAGGGGGCCGTTGTCCATCCGGACCCCCAGTGGTTGCAGTTGGCCGCCTGGCACTGCTTGTCGTCCTTCCACGACGAGAATTTACGATGCCACGTGGGCCTCCTTTGCCAGGTGGTGTGAGGACCGGCTGTTGGATCCTGTCTCTGCACCCGTGGGCCGCGTTTTGGACTTCCTGCAGGGGGGCCTTGAGAAGGGGTTGTCCCCCAATATGTTTGATTTTGATTTGATTTTGATTTTATTAACATTTGTAGGCCGCCCTTTTCCCTGAGGGGACTCAGGGCGGCTCACATAAAATCAGGGAGGGGAAGTACAAACAGTGACATAGACACATATAATAAAAGTAATAAGCAACATACATTCATCATTCGGGAGGGGCAACTATCCTTGTCCCCAGGCCTGACGGGCTAGCCAGTTCTTGAGGGCTGTGCGGAAGGCCTGGACGGTGGTGAGGGTACGAATCTCCACGGGGAGTTCGTTCCAAAGGGTCGGGGCTACTACTGAGAAGGCCCTCCTCCTTGTAGTTGCCAGCCGGCACTGGCTGGCCGATGGAATACGGAGGAGGCCCAATCTGTGTGATCTAATTGGTCGCAGGGAGGTGATTGGCAGGAGGCGGTCTCTCAAGTATCCAGATCCACTACCATGCAGGGCTTTATGAGTGACTAATAGCACCTTGAAGCGCACCCGGAGATCGACAGGTAGCCAGCGCAGCTCGCGGAGGATAGGTGTTATGTGGGTGAACCGCGGTGCACCCACAATCACTCGCGCGGCCGCGTTCTGTATCAGCTGAAGTCACCGGATGCTCTTCAAGGGCAGCCCCATGTAGAGCACATTGCAGTATTCCAGCCTAGAGGTCACAAGGGCCCGAGTGACTGTTGTGAGTGCCTCCCGATTCAGGTAGGGTCGCAACTGGCGCACCAGGCGAACCTGGGCGAATGCCCCCCTAGTCACAGCCGTCAGGTGGTGATCAAACGATAGCTGTGGATCCAGGAGGACTCCCAAGTTGCGAACCCTCTCTGAGGGGCATAAAATTTGACCCCCCAGCCTGAGTGATGGAATATTGGTCGAATCTTTGGGAGGGAAACCCAACAGCCACTCGGTCTTTTCTGGGTTGAGCACAAGCTTGTTAACCCTCATCCAGTCCATAACGGCCTCAAGGCCTCGGTTCATCACGTCTGCCGCTTCATTGAGTTGGCACGGGGCGGACAGATACAACTGGGTATCGTCCGCATATTGATGGTATCTGATCCCGTGCCTACGGATGATCTCTCCCAGCGGTTTCATGTAGATGTTGAATAGTAGGGGGGATAAGACCGAGCCCTGAGGCACCCCATATGTTAGGGGCCTAGGGGACGATCTCTGCCCCCCCACTAACACCGACTGCGACCTGTCCGAGAGGTAGGAAGAGAACCACCGCAACACGGTGCCTCCCACTCCCACCTCCCGCAGTCGTCGCAGAAGGATACCATGGTCGATGGTATCGAAAGCCGATGAGAGGTCAAGTTGCGTCACCAGGTGGCCGCCTTAGCTACTGTCTGGGCTGGGGACCCTTCCCTACCTCTCAGCAAGGTCCCTAGAGTACGCGTTTTCCTGAAGGGCGCCTCGAATCTACACCCGCCCACCATCCATTGATATCCCACCTGGCAGCTGTCCGTGGTGCTCCAGGCACTCACCACTCCACCTTTCAAGCCACTATGTTCCATTTCCCTTCGCCATCTCACGCTGAAGACGGCCTTCCTGATAGCTATCACCTCCACTTGCCATATCTCCGAGCTGGCGGCCTTGTCGGTGCGTCAGGACCTTTGCATTGTTCATCCCGACAGGGTTGTTCTGCGGCTCGATCCGTCCTTCATCCCAAAGGTTAACACCCGTTTTTCATAGGGCGCAGGAAGTCATTTTACCAAGCTTCTGTCCGCGCCCTTCCCACAAGTGTGAGCGCTCGTGGCACACACTGGACGTTTGGTGAGCCCTGAAGGCCTACCTTCACCGAACCTCAGATTTTTGGCAGTCCGAGGCCTTGTTCATATCCTTCCAGCCTGGGTCCCTGGGCAAGAAAGTCTCCTCCGCCACCGTGGGAAGATGGCTGAGGACATGCATCGCCTCCGCCTATGAAAGTCAGGCTCGGGCGGTTCCTCGTAACATCACTGCCCACTCAACAAGGAGCGCCGCCACCTCGGCAGCCTGGGCCTCCCAGGCTTCGATTGAGGAGATCTGTCGGGCGGCAGCGTGGTCTTCACCTTCTTTTTTCGTCAGACATTACAAGCTTGATGCCTTTGCCTCTGCTGAGGCGGCCTTCGGCAGAAGAGTACTCCAGGCGGTTGTTCATGTGAATGAGCCCCGGGACAATCTTTCTGCCCGCCCTGATGGACAGTAACTTGGGTATGTCCCATACTTGGACTCTCCAAGCGGTGCACAGGAGAAAGACCATTGGCTTACCTGAAGGGTCCTTCTCTGTGCACCGCGGGAGAGTCCAACCCGCCCAGTCGTCCCAGGATTGGTGGTGGCATCATCTACTGACTTGATCTTGATCTTCTTATGACATCCTCACGGACTTGACTATTCTATTTTTTCTGGAGGATGTGGCCACGCAAGGAGGCGTGGCCAGGGAAAAGACTTCTCAGTCCAGGGCAAGCAGACTGTAATAACCCATACTTGGACTCTCCCGCGGTGCACAGAGAAGGACCCTTCAGGTAAGCCAATGGTCTTTTACTAAAATTGAATTGTTTTATTGGCAAAGGGATGGTTATTTATATACTCCTATTTAATAAAATAGTTCTATATTTCAAGTATTTCCTTTTTGAACTGAAAATTAGCTGCCTATATTGTATCTTTTAAAAAAAAAAAGATACGTGTGTTTTAAGTGAATACACTCAGTAACGGCAGATATGGCCTGGATGCAGCTGACATGTATAGATATGTATAGATGAAATGTCAACCATTTGTTTAGTCTACCAGTTCATCTGTAACACTAAAAATGCATTCTGAATGATGGAATGATTTCATATTAGTACTATTTAGGTAACAAAGTAAGCAATAAACAGGATAAGATGCAACTTTTTGACTGGGCTTCAATTTTGTTTTTAAATTAACAATTAATATGTAATCTTAAAATACTGTTAAGTCTTATTGTGTTCGATGAGTAATTTTGCATAATAGATGAGTACTTGGATGCATTCACCATCAGATTCTTTAAAAATACAGGGATCAAGAAATAAAATTCAGAATTCACTGTGAACATTTCATGGTTTCTCATTTTCCGTATCAGCTTTTCATTGCTGAATTTAATACGTAAAAAGATATTTGAAATTATTTTAGCAAAAGGGATAATGAGATTGAATTTCTAAGTTTAGCTAGAAAACTATACTATAATTGAATTCAGATGGAAAAGTAATGTTTTTAACAGAAGTGAGTTTAAAATTCTTTGGAAGCTTACAATAATTTACCTAAAATGCTTCATAACTAAAAAATTTGGTTTCATGTATTATGTTCATTATTGAAATAAAGTTAATCATGTGCCCCCCCCATCTTGGTGCTAAATTTTTATTGCCAAAAAATTGTCAAAAATGGTACAGGCACTTCGTTAAGAGATTATGTTGTTCAGTCTATATTTAAAAAGATGGTAGTGGCTACATCAATCAGTCAATGAATCAATCAATCAAATGTACTGAATGAATGAATGAATAAAATTAGAGCAAATGTGTTGATAAAACACTGGTACAGTTCAGTCAACTTCAGGTTAATTTTTTTGGGGGGTAGTATTGTTTATCTATACTTTCCCGCAGTTTTAGTGTACAACGTGTTCTCGAACAGGGGTAGCTAACCCCTGATCTGTGAACCAGTACCGGTCCATGCTATACCAGCAACCGGGCTGTGCAAACAAGCAAAGTCCCATCTGCGTGATGCTGGTAGCACGTGAAATCACACCCTCTCCAATCCGCGGAAAAGCCTCTTTCCATAGAACCGGCCGCTGGTGCCCAAAGGTTGGGGACAAGGCTGTTTCACCATGTTACTTTTCCTGGAGTTCTCAGCAATATTTGATTCAATCATCCATGTTATTGTTCTGCAGAATATAATGAAAATTGTAGTCAGTTTGGTACAGTCATTAAGGATTAGGCTAGAAACTGGGAGACCATCAGTTCCAGTGCTGCCTTAGTCTTGGCCTGACCCTCTCTCTTAGCCCTAGGAAGCAGACAAGGTCCAATTATTTCTGAAATCTTGTCAAGAAAACTATAGGGACTAGTTTTAACAGTCTTGATATAAAAGCATTTCCCCTGAAAAATCTGAAAAAGACATCAGATTGCTTAAAATCTAGTAAATTATATGACGTTATAAGAATGCTGTTTTTACCTGGTCAAAAGTCCTTACCGAGCTCATATTCATATTTCTGCTCATATAGAATTTATGTTTGAATTTCTGTGTTGTCTACTTCTCTACTCCTAATACAAATACAGAAGCAGATTGGCTGTACAGTGATTGCCAGCTTGCCTAGTCATTAAGACACAGAAAAAGTACAAAGTGCATATGAAGTTCATATTATGTAGAACGACAGCTGCTTACCCTACTATTTCTCAATATTGTCTTTATAGGACAAAGCCAAAAACATAAAGACCCCCCCCCCATTTTGGGTTTACCATACTTACTATCTTTTTTTCCAAGTAAACATTGAAAAATTAAAATTCTGTTTTTAAGCACCGTTTACTAACAAAACATCATGCTGCTACTTTAGTAACCTAGCGCATGTTGCACAGGTTAGTTTGCTCATGACATCCTACTTAATATATTCTATTTAAAACCATTGTTTCATACATTTCATTCATAAAGGGGTGATGTAGGTGTTGGTGCCACATGATCTCAAATTACTAAAAATGTTTACATATATCAAACCTATACTAATTGATCTAAAAAAGTCACTTAATATTCTTAATATGTAACTTATATTTTTATTAAACCTTTGGCTCCTTCTTCCTGCTCTTGTTTTTCATAGAGTTCAATGGCCGGAAGGAGGCCTTTTTCCAATTAAAAAACCCACTGCTTTACTCTCTTTTTCTGAGCATGAAATACAATGCTTCCTCCTTTTTAATCTTACATTCTCAGAAATGAATGAGCCCACTCCATAGGGCCCAGTCAAGCTGCCAGGACATGAACAAAACCTCTACAGAACTGATTTAGAGAGGCATTACTTCCTTTTTTTCTTCTCTAGCAAAAATGTCAGTGCCCTTTGGAGGTTCTTGTCCTCAGGATAATAATTGCAATGATATATACATCAAACATCTATTCACAGTTTTGGATGATTGTGTTGGATCGGTAACATACTCCACTCTAAGAAATTTTCATCAAATCATAGAGTGGAAAGACACCTAAAAGGTAATCAAATCAAATCCCCTTCACACTGCAGGAGTCATTGCATCTTCTCCACTAAATGATATTCTAGCCTCTGCTTGAAAACTTCCAGGGAAAGGACCTACTCCCTAGGGCCATGAAGGCGAATCTATGGCACATGTGCCACAGGTGGCATGTGGAACCATTTCTGAAGGCCCACAAGGTGTTGCCCTGTCAGCTCCAGGACGCATGTGCGTGCTGGCCAGCTGATTTTCGGCTGTTTTATTTTTGGCCGTTTTTCACCCTCCGGAGGGCAAAAAACCGCCCAACGCACAAACTGGAAGTTTGGGAACGGAATTCCGGTTTGCGCATTGGGCTGTTTTTCATCCTCTGGAGGCTTCAGAAAAGCCTCCTGAAGCCTCTGGAGGGAGAAAAACGGGCAACCCGTAAATCCGTTCCTAAACTTCCAGTTTGTGTGTTGGAAAGCCTCTGAAGCCTGGGGAAGGGTGAAAAACGGACCTACTGGGTCCACTGGAAATCAGAAAATGGGCCATTTCTGGCCTTTGGGGGATGGGGGAGGCTGTGTTCACCCTCCCCAGGCTCCTAGAAAACCCCTGGAGCCTGGGGAAGGGGAAAATGGACCTACCAGGCCCACTGGAAGTTGGAAAATGGGTCATTTCTGGCCTCTGGAGGGCCTCCATGGGGGTGGGGGAGGGCGTTTTCGCCCTCCCCAGGCTCCGAGAAAGCCTCTGGAGCCTGGGGAGGGTGAAAAACGGACCTACTGAACGCACCTCAAGTCAGAAAATGGGCCATTTCTGCCCTCTTGGGGGGGGGAGGACATTTTCGCCCTCCCCAGGCTCCAGGAAAGACATGCTTGGGGCAGCAGGGGGACATTTAATTATGGGGGAGGGAATGTGAGCATGTGCGATAACATGTGTGTGCTTTTGGTACCCAAGGCAAAAAAGGTTTGCCATCACCGCCCTATTGTGACCTACTGCACTGATTGACAGCTCCTGCTGTCAACATAGTCTAGTCTGTGTCTATATCCCTGATGTTTCATCCCAATAGTTGTAGTCTTACCATCCGGAGCAAATAAGAATACAGTAGTTCTTGATTGCTTAGCAATCATTTTGGACCCCCATCCAAAAGGCACTTATGACCCAGTTCTAAATACACACACACACACACACACACACACACACACACAAACCCATTTCCACAGTCACCCCCAACATCTGCAGTCACATGACTCTCATTTCAGGTGCTTGGAAAATAGTCTCATTTATAGCAATTTGTAGCATCTTGCAATCACACAACAGTGCTTTATGATATTTTTGCCAAAACCTGACATTTACATCTGTTTTTTGGCAAAAATGTCCCTTCTGATCAATATGTCCACTGAATAGTCATGGCATTCACTTAGCAGCCACAGATTCACTATATGTCCATAGTGATTTACTTAACAACTGCATTTTGCAATCATTAACTAAACCTTCCTAACAGTGAGGACTATTAACCAGGGGAACAGTTTGCCATCAGAAGTTGTAGGTTCTTCATCCCTGGAAGTTTTTAAGAAGAGACTGAAAGGGTATAGAGTCTCCTGCTTTGAGCAGGGTTGAACTAGAAGATCTCCAAGGTTCCTTCCAGCTCTATTCTGACTGATTGATCATGATTTATTACAATAATGGGCAGGTTACATTATGGTCATAAGTGAAGGACTACTTGTTAAATCCCATTTTCAGATATTTGAAAATATGCCCACTCAACCAGACTCTTTAATTTCATCTGTGATAACAGCCTTTTAAGGCTACAATTCTTTGCAGGTTTATTGGAGAACTGATGGTAGAACTCAGTAGGACATGCATCCAAATAAACATGCATAGAAGATTCTTTACTCTAAGGTAAAGCTACCCGTCATATATATGTGCTAGTCATTTCTGACTCTAGGGGGCGGTGCTCATCTCTGTTTCAAAGCTGAAGAGCCAGCACTGTCTGAAGAAATCTCCATGGTCATGTGGCCGGCATGACTAAATGCCAAAGGTACATGGAACGCTGTTACCTTCCCTCCAAAAGTGGTTCCTATTTTTTTACTTGCATTTTTACATGCCTTCGAGCTGCTAGGTTGACAGAAGCTGGGACAAGTAACGGGAACTCACTCCATTACGTGGTGCTAGGGATTCAAACCACCGACCTGCCGACTTTTCTGATCAACAACTCAGTGTCTTAGCCACTGAGCCACCGTGTCCCCTTCTTTACTCTAAAATAACTTTAATGCACTTTCAGGAAAGCATTGTCAATACTGTACCGTTGATTTTTTTAAAAAATTGGAGATATTGAAAAGCATTGATAGTTTATCAGAACCACCTTTATTATTTTAATTGAATATTCTTGACTGAAAGCATACCCTGATAGCCCCTCTGCCATTACATAATAATGGCCAAGTAGCTCATTTGTTATATTTTTTATTTATATACAAACTGTTCTTTGGAGTATGAAATTTGGCATGCTTTGACAAATTTGAATCCAGTTCAGTCCTGCTGGAAAAATGCCATTGACTATAATATAGGCAGAAAGTAGACCTAAATAAGAGAGGTACAGTTCTATTTTGATTGCATCCTGGTCCCTACCCATCAAAGTAGTTTTTAAATTTACACTAAATATCATTGCTGGCTAGTGATGAGGAATGGTGGTTGCATTTATAAGGTACAAATGAGGAAATAGTGAAATATACAAAAAAATGCTGGGCCAAAATTCCCAAGATTTTGTATTGGCGATTAAGGTATCTGAAACATTTCGATACAGAGAATGTATGAAATTAGAGTGAGCCCATAAAATATTCTAGAATATTTTGTTGATTCTAAAGATCCCAGCCTGTGCTGATTAGCCAGAGAAGAGTTTGAAATGATATTTGTGAATATTTTATTCTTTTGATTTTTAAGAAATAAAGTACTTCGGGATAAAGGATAAATCAAGAATACATTAGAGTTTTAGTCATAATTCACCTTAAATGACATACATTTTTCTTTCTCCTGGTTTCAATTCAAAGATTTATAAACAAATACTTGAGCTTTGTGAGAAGCCTCTTCAAATCTGTTCATTTCATTTGGAGAATATTACGGTATATACATTTTCATAAATTCAAATTAATTGCTTTTAATTAATAAATTTTGATTCCCTATCTCTATCTAGATTTTTATATAAACTATTCTGTAATTTGTAGTTCGGTCTTAAAGGCATTTAGGTTGTGTTTAATCAGTCTGAATGTCTTCGAACTTACGTTTGAGTAGATATGCTTATAATCTTGCCCTCAAAACATATTTTACTACAATCCAAAAATCTTTTACTATGGTATTTGATAAAACATTTTGTACTAAGTATGAAAATAGTACAGAAAAACTAAGGAATTAGTGTAAGACCTCTGGGCTACCACAATACTATCCTCTTTCTCTTCTGTACAAAATAATTTTATCTGGCAGATCTCCATTCCAAATTGTGCTACTTGTCATATAACACAAGTTTAATAAATTATTTTTCTATTAGAATCAATATATTCAACTAAATATCTGATACAAAAACTGTGCAAGAAACAGATTGTAATGTGTTCTTGCTGTTGTTTCTATAAAAAGAGCATGATGTCAGGCTCGAAGTACTTGGAATTGATCCATCACTTCTCGTTCAGCCATCTTGATTAGAAATGGCAACTTTGACACAAGTCTAACGAGATTGATTTCAATACTTCTTTTTCAGGAGTGGAGGTATCACTGCCTCCTTCACAGCAAGCAACAGTTCCTCCATTTGAAGGAGGTGTTAAGCAGGAACTGGGTCCAAAGGGCATAAGGTAGACTGAATTATTCTAAGGAGTCTATCCACATCTTCTAAGTATACAGGAGATCAGATCTAATAGGTGGGTTGGCCTTTTCCTCACCAACACCCAAAAAGTGACACCATCTCACAATGAATATGAAGAACTTTGGGAAAATTCATTAAAAGATTTGACAGCCCCTTGTCTGAAATGGTATAGGGTCTCCTGCTTGAGCAGGGGGTTGGACTGGAAGACCTCCAAGTTTCCTTCCAACTCTGCTATTCTATTGTTCTTTTGCTGCTCATGGCATTAGGAAGCCTTCCCTAATCCTCTGAACTCCAACAGCTGTCTTAGAAGTTTACAGCCGATGTAGTGGCAGTAGACAACACCCCCCCCCTTTTTTTCCTTCATTCAATGCCACTGCATCAGCTTTCTAATTGTTATAAGTTGTGTTAGGTGATATTCACTTTTCAGTTCCTTATATGAGAGCTCTAAATGCCTGCCTACTCACTGATACTAAATGGAGACGTAGGAGCTAAGCGAACACACAGAGTCAACAAAGAGCCCATAACTTAAAATTTTAACATCATAAACTCTTGTTTCATGACTTTTCACAACAAATATTTATGTGATGATCTTGGCTTTTTTTAGGGCTATAAATGATATTTTTAAAATATGTAAGCAAAAGTGCTTTAGGGAAGTTACATTCTGAGATTAAACCTTTCTTTTGGTTGGTGGAGGATATAATGATGATGGAATGCGATTTGCAAGAATTCAAAGAGAGATGTATGGGCTTGAATGTCAACTGCAGCCCAGGGTATAGCATATTAAAAATTCTGATTTAGGGATTGTATGGTAAAAGGGGGGAAATTGTAATGAAGAAAAGCTCCGGTAATTCATATAGTATTAATGGGGGCTTTCCAAAACCTTTGTATATTTTTCCATTTTTCCAATGTAGCATGTACAATGTACATTGTTTCTAGTAGGACTATGAATGCTTAAAAAGGACCAAGAAAGAGTGTTTGGATGATGCATAATACATTGCCTCCATGGGGATGCTGCAATGGTCATAAGCCACTTTTTTTCATTGCCGTTGTAATTTTGAATGATCACTAAGCAAACTGTGGTAAATCGAAGACTACTTGTACAGATGTATAATTTAAAGGCTCCCGTCTTTATGAAGACCTATAAAGCCTTAGATACAGTCCCTGGAAACTTTTAAAAGGCCTATCAAATTGTAATTTTTAATATGACAATAAGAAACAAATATTTAAATGTTTGCCTAGAAGATCAAATGTAAATACCTACTATATTTAATTTGAATTGTATTTTCAAGCAATTAAGTTTTAATGTTTGTTCTGGCCCTACCCACAGTTTTTGGAGTGTGGCATACCGTTCAAAGGCCAAGCACTGCTGTGTTCAGGAGAAAGTTGTGTAGCTTTGCTTTATTTAACCGTCAAGAGTTGGCTTAATTTATTCAAGTTGGCTTTTGTACTGTAGGTATCAGTGTAGTAGAAATAACACAGGGTGGGGTTTTTGCCGCTTGTTTTGCTACCTGTAGGAAGTGTGTGCTTTATATTCCTCTTGCCTGGCCTGAACTGCAAGACATGAATCCCAGCTGTAGTTTCAGCCAGCGAAGAGGAAGGAATTTGTCTGCAGTACAGTAAAAGGAAGTATTTGCTGTGTTATTGTAGTACATGGCCCCTTGCCATTTTTGATAAAGCATTAAGCGTTATGCACCCAAAGTCTACTGGCCTCTTGACCCATCATCAATCATCAACTGTACAGTGAGTTTGCATGAAACAGTAGCCCAATAGGAGAGCCATTGTTTCAGCATTGCACAACTTCTCTGGAAACGGAAACTACAGACAAAGGATCCCAGATCGCTCTGTTTTGTACTGTACTGCCCCAGACCTGGGCTACTACAATGAAGAGAAGCAAATGAATTCATATTTAGGAGAATGAAGGTGGTTCTTTTACGTGTTCCCTATCTTGTGAATATATTTCCTTAAATTTTTAAAGAAAAGATTAGTTTCATTGTTTTTTTACCACAATACAATAATTTGTATTTAGAATAGAATAGAATAATAGAGTTGGAAGGGAACTTGGAGGTCTTCTAGTTCAATCCTCTGCTGAACAGGAAATCCTATACCAGTGATGGCTACCCTTTTTGTCGTCACATGCCGAAAGCGCCCGCGCTCTTAATGTAATACATTTGCCCCCCTGTGCATGTGCATGTGACCCTCTCCACCCCCCCACATGCACATGTGAACCCCTTGCACTCCCCCCGTGCATGTGACCCTCCTGCACCCCATTTTGGGCCTAATAGGCCTCCCTGCAGCCTCTGGGAGCAAAAATGCATGCGCACACCTCTCCTGCATGTGCCCCACCCCTTGCGCATGCGCCACACCCCTTGCACATGCGCAGCAGAGACCCAAAAATCAGCTGGCTGGTGGGAGTCATGCGCACATGTGCGGGGAGCTGAGTTGGGGCAACAGCTCACATGTCCACAGAGGGGGCTCTGCGTGCCATAGGTTCACCATCATGATCCTATACCATTTCGGACAAATGGTTGTCCAATCTCTTCTTTAAACACTCAAGTGTTGGAGCATTTACAACTTCTGGAGGCAAGTTGTTCCACTGATTAATTGTTCTAATTGTTAGTAATATTTCATGGTTATCACACCATCTGGATATGATTTTAGGAGTACAAATGTGTTATAGTATTATCTCTAGTATGGTTGTATCCATTTTTGAGGATATTTAGTGATGTGACATTTTGTATAATTTCTCAGAAGTAAATGGCAAAGTGTATTAAGGATAGTGGAGAGAACTTTTACTTCTCCGTATAGCATAATTTTTTTCAGGCTGTGCTCGAATTTGATTTAAAGAAAATTAAATTACAGCAAATCAACACACTTAATAGGATTGCTTGCCATGTATTCAACAATACATTTTATGAAAGCTCTGGGAGATACCTCTGAGGATTTTGAGCGTCTTGGGCAGCTTTGTGACTCAAAGATACTACGTTGTGTAAGATTGCAGCCATAGGACAGGCTTTGGCTTTTGTTTGTTTTGGGGGAAGGGGTAGGTTTGTGTGTGTAAATAGATGGATGCAGAAGAAACACAACTCTTGTTTTATTTCCTTTTGGCTAATACAATCTACAAATAAAAGTTGATGCAGCAAAATATTTATCTCCATGGTTTATTTGAAAAGGTTGCTTCTTCATTTATTTCTGCAATATTCCTTTTATGATATAGTGTATCCAAGTATCCAAGACCCATCAGATTATTAGATCTGATCACTCAGAGGTGTTGTTTTTCTCTTATAATTTACTTTTGTGTTTTTAAAAAAACATTGCAGAAATACACTATATGCAAATATTCTGTATTTTAGTAATAAGGAAGTTTTTTTGACACCCAAGAATCATCTCCCTCTTCCCAAGACTATTTATTGTAGAGATCTTAACAATTCAATGAAACAGAAATCTTGAGTTTTCTTTTCTTAATAATAAAGAGCCAACTGTACTATATTCATGCAAGAGGAACTTGAAAAACACTGCAATAAAATGATCAAATTTTTGCAGGATATTTCTCCCACTAAAATTTAAAACTTAAGTAGCTGCTGCTTCTTTTTTTGCAAAGGGAAATTTTTACATATGGCTTACATTGGTAAATATTAATAAGACTCTTCTGCCACCTTTATTATAACAATATTTTTGATATTCAGGAAGAACTATTAATTAATTCTTTTACAGTTTCATTTACCAGATATATGCTGGTCTGAAAGAGCTTTGTTGTTCCTGGCCACATAATATATTGTTGTGCACAGATAACTGAAGCTTATGTATCTGGTTTTTTATTTTAAGTTTGGGATTAATATTTTTGGCAAAAATGACTATCATTTGCATAAATATGCTGTTTTGTGTATCTATATGCATGTGAAGGCAAAAAATGTCATTTGAATTTAACTTAAATGTATTGGGGGAGGGGGGCGCTGGTTGATTAGAATTTCCTAGCACTTTCTCTGATATGCATAGGTTGTAAATTACATATTCCTACAATATAGAAAGGTATTATTTTATTCATTATTTCTTTATAAAATTTACTTGCTGCCCATCTCACTGTCATCTAACTCTAGACATCTTACAGTAAAATAGTATTATACAAGATTGATATAGTAAGACAATAAAGATATTAAAAGTAAGCAACAAATAGCTAAGCTAGCCATTTTGTATCTTAGGTTATCTGGGATCCCTAGACACATTGCCTTCTGATCCCTAAAAGAAAGATAATTTATGTAAGCAGCTTGTAGTAATGTTTCATTTTGACTGTTTTATTTCGTTTTCATTTTCATTTTGTACAATCACTTATATACTGTGCAATTAAGCTTATATTCCACCATAGAAAACCAACATAACACTTCAGTCCTCCATACACCCTTTCTTCTCCCCCTCCAATTTTCATTTCTCCCCTCCAGCATTCCCCTCTTCTACTTCCCCTCCCCCTCAGACATTCCTTTCTCCCCTTCCCTCCATCTCCTTACATTCCCCTCTCACTCCCTCTCTACTCCTCCCTCTTCTTTCCCTCTACTCCTCACTTCGGTGTATTTCTACTATTCATTAATCTACTCGATTTGTATTTTATACTAAAATTGAAAGAAAAGAAAAAAAAAGGAAAAGAAAAGGAAAAGAAAAAAAAAGAAAAAGGAGCAACAGTATACAAGTGCATTCTTATTGTGTTGGAAATTGAAACCGTGTTCCCCCCTCCCCCCTCCCCCCAATAAACCCCCCTCCCTAGCCCCCTTCCGACTTCCCAGATCCCATACCCGGCATAGCTTTTTATCAAACACAGTCTAGAGTATATTAAAACCAAATTGGTTAAAAATTAAAAGATAAAAGAGAAAGGAAAAAAGAAAGGAATAAAAAAAACCAAAAAAAGGAAAAAATCAATAAACTCTCTACATCGAGCTCAGCTTCCCATCATTATTAGAACTTAAACAATGTACATCATTCCTGATCTCAATTAATTAATTGCTTGCAGGATTTCAAACTATATTGAAACCAAATAAGTTAATCAAATAGAATTCTACTCTAGCTAGGGGCCTTATCTCTTTATCTAAATATTTGTCTATTTCCAAACCTTTAATTTGTCCCTTTTATACCTCCTTCTCTATGAAGCAATTTAAACACATCTCAAATACTTCTCTCGGTTTCCTTTTCCAACTCTTCTCGTCCTGCCTCTACCCGTGTCCATATATATATATTATTTGCATCCGTACTCCTCACATATTTGCTCCGCCTTCCTGCAAACTCCCTGGGTATATCCTTCCAAACATTATATTCAAATAACAGTTTATGTAAAAATCAATTTACTTTCTGGCTCAAAATAAGCTCTAATTCAACCTTCACTACCCTCCCATCTACACCACACTTCCCAACTCCATTCAACCTAAACCACAATCCAGGAACACCACGATCTCCGCCCTCCTCACCCTAGAAAATAAATCATGAGCAATTTATATAAAAGTTCAGAGTTATCCATCAAGTCTTTTTTAAGTCCCATGCAATATATTTTCCGAGGAAATCAGCATCAGTTCTTTCAGCCTTAATGTCTCTTCATCGATACACAACTATACCATTTTATGCAAGACAGAAGTCACAAAGTATTGTTCAGGTTAAGAATTAAGCAAATGTTTTGAAAGCACAACTAAGTCCTTGTTCTCTGCTCTTCTGCCCTTCCGGAGGGGGAAAGCGATACCTCCTGCCTTGTAGTTGTGTATTTTGTTGTTTCTCTTCTACTTCTCCTTGTCTTTCTCCAAGTCCAGGTAATTCAGGATGTCCCGCCTTTAGGATCTTATAATAAAAATCTCGGGCTTCCCAAACAGAGTTAAGACAATGTTTTTGGTCATCAAATGTAACTATAATACCAAATGGCACATCCCATCTGTACTGTATCTGACAGTTTCTGAGTTCTTTAGTTAGAAAAGCATAGTCTCTCCTGGCTCTTAACATTTGGGGTGGTATTTCTTTGAAAACGATCAAGTCCTGTCCATCAATTCGCAGCCTGTTATTATAAAACTCTTGTAATATCGCATTTCTGGATTCTTTTGTAGCAAAATATATAATTATATCTCTCGGAAGCTGTCTCTGTTTTGCCGCCCACGAATTATGGCGGTAAATTTTTTGGATCTGCCAATCAAAGTTGAGTCCCGGACTTCCCACCAAACGACTGAACGCCTCAGAAAAAGTCTGTTTCAAATTCTCCTGTTCATTTTCACGCAATCCCCTAACTCTTATTGCAAACGCCGTCTTTTTATAATTTGTCATAACAAGTTGTTTTTCTGCGTTTTCAACTTCCTGTTGCAACACTTCAATTTTAGATGTCAGGTTAGAATTAGCTACCTCCAAGAGCTCCAGTTTATCTTCCATTCCAGCAATATAATCTGTCATTACAGTTATGACTCTGATCATATCCTCCTTTGTTTGAGCAATCTTGGCATCAAGCTTGTCACATAAGTCCGAAATAAGTTGCTTCATTTCCTCCCTAAATTCTTTAAGAGTTTCAAAAAGAAATTCTTTCGTTAACAAATCTCCAGTAGAGGGTTGTAGAAGGCAAGAGCTACGGCTTTGTAGCAAATGCTTGGGATGTATTGTTAAAAAAAACGTCTGGACTGCTTTGATTTCGGAGCCATTATAAAAAGGAAACAAACAAAGTCTCTGCTCAGATTGATTTAAGATAAGGTACTTTCAATAAACTTTTGGCAATTGATAAAGAGAAGTCTTCAAGGAAACAGGGCTAATTAATTTGTGAGAAGTTATTCCCTTGATTCTATGCCAGGAAGGTGGAAATATATCATATAAACAAATGCGGAAGCTATAAAATTGCCATTTTAAAAAACAATTAAACAGAGGAGTTTTTTATAAAATTGAAGCTGGTATTTTGAATAATAATAATAATAATAAAAAAGGGTTCTCAGGAATGGTCGCTGCTCAGATTGATTTTAAATAACTTAGTTTCAAAAATTTGTCCTGGGGGGGGGGGTAACTTGCCTTGAGCTGAAAAAATACAGCTGAGAAGATCTGGCCGGAGTGAATGACTCAGCTTTGGTTGAACCTTCTTCTCCGTTCACAGCCAAAAAAAAAAAAAAGCTGTGAACTACAAAGAGGATTCTAACGACTGAATCCCTCCCTGCTTCTTTCTTGCCTGAAAAAAGAGATATCTATTGATCTTATAGATATACGAACCAGAACTCTGCGGGCAGCTCCGTTGAGCTACCGGCGACGGCAAGCTCCTCCCCCCGGAAGCAGCTTGTAGTAATGTTACTGTCAATAAACATGTAATAAAAGACAAAATACACACTTCCCAATTGCCTTAAGCATAAGGTGACCAGATTTCAGATTGGTAAAGAGGGACACCTTTGACTGGGGGGAGGGGCTTGATTAAAAATTTTATACGAAGCAACAAAAATTTTCATACAACGCAAAATAGTATTGCAATATTTTTTTTATTTCAACATAACTACAATTTACAAATATAAATTGTAACTGTTGCCAAACATCAAAATTTTGATCACGTGACCATGAGGATGCTGCAACGGTCGCTAGTGTGAAAAATGGTCATCAGGTCACTTTTTCAATGCCATTGTAACTTTGGTCACTATACCACCTTTCTTGCCACAGTTCTTAAGTGAATAACTGCAGCTAGTATTTTGTATTTTGGATAGAATCTTTTTTAAAATAGTCTAAGACAATTTTAAAAAATATTCTATCCAAATACAAAATAGTCTAAGACATTTAAAAAAGATTCTGTTGAAATAAAAAAAATATTACAATACTATTTTGCATTGTATGAAAATTTTTGTTGCTCCGTATAAATTTTAATCAAGCCCCCACCCCCAGTCAAAGGTGTCCCTCTTTACTGAAAATCTGGTCACCTTGCTTTTTAGGATGTTGTCTAGATTTGCCATAGCTTTCATCCCCAGGAGCAAGCGTCTTTTAATTCCTTGGAATTGGGTATGTCTAGTTAATGAAAAGAAGGACCGAGGTATTGTATTGTGGTTGCTGCAATTAATATACTTAATAACTCCATTTTTATTCTTTATTTTTTAATAATAATTTTCATAACAGTTGCTCCTGTTTTTGTAATTACTGTTTTATATTATTATTTAGTGGATTGTTGTCACCCCTGAGAGTCATTTCTATTGAGGTGTACACATTTGAACAATAAATGTATTTATTTTCATATTAAGGAAAGGCATCATCTATAAACTAAGCAAAGGTATAGCTTCCAGATGTGCCCTTGGGATCTTGAAGTTGGTGGGAATCTACTCAGAGATTAATTGAGGAAAGCTTAATAACAGGGAGTTCTTAACTTAAATCCACACAGAATAAAACTATTTTAATAAATCCTATGCACAATAAATAAAATATTATTTTAAATTACATTAAAAAATAAAAGAAAAAAACCCACTTACCAGCAGGCTTGCACTCCAAGGAAACCCAGAATGATGTAGATGTTAATACAAGAACTGAGCAAATGGAAATGGTGAAATTAGTCAGGGAAAATGCCACCATCTTTCGGAGCAGTCCTCCAACCTCTGTGCCCCCTCCCCTCTGGAAAATCCTGGAAGTAACCTCTCTAGCCATTTCCTGCAGCTCTATGGTACTAGATCATTTTTTTCTATAAAAGTAAGTAAAATGGGTGGGGTGGGGGGTGTCCGTTTTGTTGCTTTAAAGTTTTAATATCTTCAATGAAAGTACTGAGACAGAGAGAGAGGTTAGTTAGACAGGGTGTCTTTTGTCTTGCCCCGGTTAGGATTTCTTAAGCAAATCCACTGGGCTTTCAACATGAAGCCAGAAAATCGGGACTTTTTAAAAACGCGGCGGGAAGTTGGGAAAATTGTTATAAAGCGTGATTGTCACGCTGAAATCGGTACGTCTGGTCACCTTACTTAAGCACCCAATTATTCGGAACTTTTATTTGGACCTCTAGCCTTTTTATCAAATCATGAAAAAATCTCCAAGTTCAGGAAAAAAGAAGTTCATTCATCTTTGACATTTTGATTGACTCAATCACTAACAATAGATTATTGTGTACGAAAGTATCCTATTTTGTGAATTCTTCTTTTTTTCTGAGGTGTATCATGGCCATTCTTTACTTTTACTATGCTGTAAATGAGACCAAGTACTGTATATACTCGAGTATAAGCCTAGTTTTTCAGCCCACTTTTTGGGCTGAAAAAAGCCGCCTCGGCTTATACTCGAGTCAGTGAAAAAATTTGCCGGAATGGAGGAGGAAAAAGGGGCGGGGCCATGCCGCTGGGTGACACTCGTGAATGGCCCAGTGCCCCTGTGAGTTTCCCCTCCCTCTGTGTCAGTTTGCTGCGCAGCGCGCACGCACCATCCCCCCTCCTCACGTTCTAATGTAATGCAGGGCCTGTCTTACGATTCCCCTTCCTCCCCCTCCTGCCGCTCTGCAACCGATGTCCCACCTCCTCCTTGTTATGGCAAGCAAGCCACCATAGCGATGTCCCACTCCCTCTGGTACAGTGATCCAATGATAGGAATCACTGTGCCGTGTGTCATAGGAGGCGGGACATCACTCCGCGGCTGCACGGGACATCATCATCACAGCGGGACATCCGCATCATGAGGTGAGTGACGTATTTCATTGAATACACCGTAGTTTACTGTTTTTCTTTGAAATAAATATTCAACAACATTATGGTATCTATTTTATTTTTGAAATTTACCGGTTAGCTGCTGCATTTCCCACCCTAGGCTTATACTCGAGTCAATAACTTTCCAGTTTTTGTGGTAAAATTGGGTGCCTCGGCTTATATTCGGTCGGCCTATACTCGAGTATAACGGTATGCCAGTATAAAATTAAAGTTTGGGCTGATTCCAAAAAAATAACTAATGAAGAAATTCCTGTTTGAATAAGAGTAGAGGTTTAAACCGTTTTATGTTTGCATGGCTAGAAAGAGTCCTAAGCTCTAGTTCAGATGCCTGGAAATTTGCCATGAATTGCTAGGTGCTGCAGTATTTTCAGCTCCCCAAATGTGTTATGTGCTTCCAAAATAACATGAGACTCCTAAAATAACAACCTTTTTAACTTGCAGCTCTGCATTGCTTGTGTGCTTGATCAAAATATTAATCAGAAGCTGAAGTGAGTTGAAAACAATAAGAAAATGTATTATGTAATTAGGAAATCTTGATTTCCGTTTGTTTTTCTCTCAAGCAACTGTCAGCACTGAAGAATCTACAAAATAGCTTAATCAACCAGAGAGGAACTGAGCTAAGAATTCATTGCAATTTTGTATGAAAGCAAAATTTTGGTGAGATTTATTAAACCAGTTGCACATACGGGTAATAATAAGCCTGCAGCTACTTAGCAACCCTTTCTTTACTTATCAGAATTTAAGACTAAAACACTTGTTCTGTTCAAATAACATCAGATTTCAGAAATACTACACATTTCATGCATTTGAATTTTTTTATTGTTCATTACAGCAACATCAAAATAGCAGCAATATTGATTTTCCAAAATGTAGGTTTCACTGTGGAATTTACTGCCCTTAGATGTACTGACAACAATCAGAATAAAGCACTAGTGGCTACAGGTTGGGATTGGAGGAGGAGCCTATGCCGCTACGAAATGATCACCTGATCTCGATGCTCCGAGATCACCACCCAATACTTTTTCTCGCTGGGTGGTCCAATCGGACCTAAACTGTCCCGGAGAGAGCATGGAACAAGAACACTATGTTCTGCAGATCACCAGGGACTTCGCAAAGTCCCTGATTGATGCAGAAAATTCATTATTAAATGGTGCAGTCATCAGATCTCACATGACCTGATATGTCACCATCCCTGCTAACTTCCCCTTGACTTCACTTGCAACTGGCAATCATGTGGGATGCACGTTGATTACCCAAAGGACACTATGCTGGTTGTAAGTGCAAAGACACGTGGTAAATCACTTTTTTTCACTGCTATCATATCTTCACATGATGCTAAACAATGGTCGTAAGCTGAAGACTATTTGTATGTTATGTCCATATGAGCTACTAATTATTGAATTCACAGTAAATAACATGGAAACGCTTATAGGCTACTAGAAATTTCCAATGAATTATACTAATTTGGGTTATTTGGTACATTTTTATGGTCACTAACTTAGAGGGCTGTATACTGTATTGGCTTCTCCAATACTATTGATATCAAATTTTGCAGTCCTCCTTTCATAAATAGTTTGTGTCATGCTTTCACTAAGGGTTATTTTTAGCATCTTATACAGCAGTGCTCTTCTTGGGTGTTTTTAAAGAATAACCTCATGAGGGTATGTCAGAGGATTGGTTAGTCTTTTCATGAATTTTTGAAAACAATATAGCTATTACTTGTTAATGAGAATTCAGTCACATTTGCCTTCTGTTTCATCTAAGTATTATATGTGATTTGTGTTGTTACTCTTCACTTTAAATAGGTCTTACCGATTGTCCTTAGAGAAAGTGAGTTATAATTTAATCTGGTTCTCTTCTGATTGGATAAATATATATATTTAAAATTGAAGAATGTTAATCCCATTGAATCCATGTGTCCCATTTATATCCTAAAAATACTGAGATTCTATGGCATTTCATTATTATATAGATTTTCAGAGTTTCTTTTTTCCAGTACATAGGTGGTAGTATTTTTCACTTAGAACCTTTCTTGTTTTGCTATTTTTTTCTTAGCATACAATTCCCATGTGTTATTCAGTTACTTTGTGACTCTATAGGTAATTTATTCAAGATCATCAGGAAAAGCTTCTTTTCAGTTTTGTTTACATTATCAGTAATAGTTCTTTTTCTATTGCTTTTAGTTTTTCCAAGTGTTAGGATCATCTCCAAGCTTAGCTTCATTAGTTGTCCTTCAAGTGAGCAGCTCCTTATTTGACGCTGCTGATTTTAATTTCAGTTTCTTCTAGTTCAACATTTATTGTATAATCTTCATATTAATTTCAACCATTAACTTGCTCACTGTTGCTTCTTAATATGCATACAGATTCCTATTTAGGCAGATAAAATTGCTTATTATTTCCATTTTTAAATGCATGGTTTGTTTGGTTTACATAATCAAGAATTTGGATTATCAATAAAGGACAAATAGATATCTTTCTGAAACTCCCTTGCTTTCCCCTTTCCATCAGATGCTAGCAATGTGTTCTCAGTTGCCCTTGCTTCTGAAACCCACTTGTGTGTCTTGCAGTTGTTCCATGTACTGTTGAAATCTGGATTACAAAATCTTGAGCATGAATTAAATTCCTGAAGAATTTGTCAATATTGCATTAGTCTGTGGCATTTATCTTAGATATTAAGGAACTAGGTTAGGAGTAGAGCTTCATCTAAACCCATTCTCAGAGTAGTCAAATCTGACTATAGTGACAGATGGCAGAGTTATATTCCATCTGCCACCAAACTACCCATGATAACAGAGATGCAACTCATCCCAAGAGGCTGCTTTTACTGTGCTGTTCTAAAGCTTGAAACCAGAATACTTCAAAATTCAAGTTTTCTGATATGAAATTACCTGGCTTTTAAGATTATTGGGAGGTCCTCTTCTCTGGTCTTATATATCAGAGGGGCACTTTAACATTCTGGAATTCTCTGCTTTTTGCCAGAATTTGCTTCTGGCAAAAGTATTTATTGAGAGAGGCTTTGGTCGTCTTATTTGCTTGGGTCAGATGAATACAGCCGCTTCTTTTCCCTAGATATGTTTTTGGGTTTTTTACCATTTTAATTATATCCTTTATATTCAAAATAAGTAGCCTTATGCAATTTTTAACAGAAGCATGAAATTTATATATAAGGATGGGTGACGGGATGGCTTAGCGCTTCATGCCCCAGCTTCTGCCACCCTAGCAGTTTGAAAGCATACGAATGCAAGTAGATAAATAGATACCACTTTGTGGCAAGGTAGCAGCACTCTTTGATGCCATGCTGGCCACATGATCACAGAAATGTCTTCGGACAGCCTTGAAATAGATGTGTACCACCCCTTATAATCAGCAATGACTAGCGGAATAAAATCCTCAAGGACTCCTTTTTAAAAAAAATAGTTATAAGGTGCTTTGAGGACATTGTTACACAGTATGTAATACAGCTGTATTACAGAGGTCTAATTGCATAGATTATAGCTATTCTATATTTTGCAGAATTGCTGATGTTTATCAGTATTTGGTTATCAGTATTTTGAGTGGCATGGGCAATATTGTCAAAAATGTTTTATTGATTGGCATCGGTCTCATCTCTTCGCTTTACATTTTAAAACAATTTAAATTATACAAGACAGTTGCACTGGCCAGGTAGTTCAGTTCAGTTCAGTTCACTTTATTTGTATGCCGCCCTTTTCCCTGGGGGGACTCAGGGCGGCTCACAGTTCAAAAGGGGTGGGGGAAGGGCAAACAATAGAGCAGTTCATATACCATAATGCATTATATTTTGGAGTACCAGCTTGAAAGCTTTGTCTCTCTCTCTCTCTCTCTTTACTCTCTGTGTAAATGTGGATAGAGCAATAGCCATCCAGCTGTCTTTGCAAATCAAGCCTGGCTAGTTAGGGCATGAAGCCCAGCTGGTGGCATCTAAATTGCTGTCTTTGCTGAAGTTTGTGAGTTAAGAGGATGTGCACTTTCTAATTTAGCCTTTGGCCCAAATAAAAGATCTGACTTTATGAGCAGCAGCATAAAAATGATGCTTGGCATTTTCAGAATGGGTTTATTTATAGCTTGTTTAAAAAGATTTTTGTTTAATACATTTTAGTCCAGCTAATATTCTATTTATAAAATATATCAATAAAGGAAATGAATCTGAAGGAAAATTATATTGGTTGATTCATACTGAACTGTGCTTAGGGATACATTAAGTCTTACAATCTTTTTGCAGTAATATCTGCAAAAGCAAACAATGAAATGTAAATATCAATCTGTGTATTATACTGTTTAACATAAGAATATTTCTTTGTGTCATAGAGAGGCAAGTCTTTCAGTAGTGTAGATGATGGTATGGAGGTCCTCAGAATAATTTTCTCAAAATAGATATTCAAAGAATGCTAACACTGATTATTAGCACTGATCCAACATCTCATTTGGAGATGGCATGAAAGCCAGCTGAGTGACCTTAGGCCAGTCACTCTCTCTCAGCCCAACTCATTCCACAGAGGTGGTGTTGTGCGGAAAATAGGAAGAGGGAGGCCTATTGGATATGTTCGCCACCTTGAATTATTTGTAAAAATAATAAAACGGGATACAAACAAGCAATTAAATAAATATCCATAGCAGCTGAGAATGTGACCCTAACATTTCCAAACTAGTTACATTATTTTCAATAGTATACTTTATTTTTTTATTCCCAAAGCACTGTAGTTATAGATATATTGGAAACTCCAACTTTCTTAGAACAATTATTTACACTGGCTTGGAATCACTATCAGTATTTCTGCATGCTTCACACCATATTTCTAATTCACAACCATTCTTCTAGAAATGTCAGAACAGAACAACCAGTTGTTGGTTTTGGGGTCATTTTAGTTTCCTTTTAAATCATGAATCTGTCTATGTAAATAAATTGAATGGAATTCAAAGTGAAAGCACTCAGCTAGTCAAGTGATCTTTTTAGCTTCCTGAGAGAATAACCTTTCTCTGATTTTGATCTTTCATCTATTTAAATAAAAACAAATCTGTGAAAAAGAAAAACCGATCAGGATTTCAGAAGACAAATGAGCTTAGTCACTTTCCTTCATACTGTAAAACTGGTATTGGCAAAATCAGGATCAGACTATTATTCACTCTCTTCAAATAAAAAAAACCCTTTGTTCATTCTGACAGAAACTGATGGCAACCATCAATAGCACTACTAGCTGACATATTGGCGGAACATCTTAAAACAAAATTCTAGAGCCCCTAGTTTATTCAAATAATCCTATACTTTAACTTATTAAATAAAAATTAGAATATGAAATGGATACCAAGAAATACTGAGTTTAATTATCATTATTCTTTTTGTCAGTTAATTGGCATTGCCGACTGCTTGTTCTATTGTAAAATTCCTGGATTGGAAAGAGTCATGTTCGAACATTTGGAGTTTATCCCATAGTCCAGTGTTGTTTGTTGAATCAATTGCTAATGACAGATCAACAAAACAGAAAATATGTACTTGTCTATAAACTAATTCCTGCAGTAGATGCTGCAGAATAAAGCCTTGATTTCTCACACTTCAGCTCTTTCATAAAGCAGCACTTTGTTTTAGTTCGGATTTAATGGCACTTTGAAAAAAATTAATTGGTATAAAGTAATCGAGCTGCACATATCATGTCAGAGATTAATTCATTGTATTCTTGATCTCTTCAAAGAAAAAATATTGGGTCTGAAGCACTGTTACATATTAAAACTTTATAAATTAATTTTTTTACAGTTGTAAAATATTAACATACTATTTACCTTATTTAAACTCCTGTACTTATTTATTTTCCTAATCTGCCTTTCTCCCACCAAACAGGCAGTTAGGCTTTCCCCCCTCCCCCAACATTCCTAATCCTGCCTTTCTTCCACAAAGCAGACAATTAGGCTTCTTTCTTAGGGGGTGCCTGGAACCCCCACAGAGCGCATCCCCGGTGGCGGAATGGGGGGCCCTACCCAGTATAGCTTTTATGCTATAATGGTGGGTTGGAGGGAATCAAATACCTCTTGTGGACCAGCAGTCCTGGTGAATGGCAACTGGCTCATCAATATTGACTGAAGGCAGAGACCTTATTGGTCATAATGGCTTCAGAAGAACAGTACATGATGTGGTAGCAGCCACTTGAACAGCGTGTGCACAGCAGCGTAGAAAGAAAAGGAAAGACTACTACACTATATATTTTCCAGGAAAATCATGTTAATGGTGGCAAAACCTAACAATGGCCCTGAGTACGGGTGGCCCCTTAAATGGGGCCAGGGGTGTTAAGAATCTCCCTGTCCACTAGAAGCATGATTAACCCAAAACTATGAATTAGAACTGGAACCTGGAACCTGAGAAACTATATGAATTTGGGAAAACACAAACACTATCCAAGAAATGTTCAAATATATATCTCTATACTGGGAGTGATGTAGTGCGCTGGCCTGAAAGTGGAGTCTGTAGAATAGGAGATTATACTATACACCACTCTGGTGAAAATAATCGAAATGGAGTAGCTATAATAGTAAACAATCTTGTAAATAAATGCAACAAGTCCTTTATTCCTGTATCCAATAGAGTGATGATCATCCAAATAAATAGTACTCCAGTAAATATGAATGTTATAAAAGTTTACTCTCCCACAGCTGACAGTGAGGAGGAGGATTTAGAGAAGTTCTACGAAGATATAAGCAGTGTACTGAAAACCCTAAAAAGTAATATCACAATACTCATGGGCGACTCCAATGCAAAAGTGGGAGGAGGAAATAATGCTCCTGTAGTTGGACATTTTGGCTTAGGAACCAGAAATGGTAGAGGTGACAGATTTGTAGACTTCTGCAAGGAGCATAGTCAATATGTGATGAATACTTTTTTCAAGTTACCAAAAGACACCTCTACACTTGGTGATCACCGGCATATACACGAAATAATATAGTAAGGAACCAAATTGACTATTTTACAATAAACAAAAGATTTAGAAACTCAGTAAAATCAGCAAAGACATACCCAGGCGCAGATGTACCAGCTGATCATAATCTACTACTTGCCGAAGTCCAGATGAACCTAAAAAAGATGAAAACCCAAATCCCCCTAAACCAAGAATTGACAGTGACTTCAGCATTAAACATGGAGGTAAGATAAAAGAAGAAATTCATTTAAGAGAAACCAACAACCTAAATAATAAAGACGTAGAAGTGAATTGGAACAAATTTAAAAATGCAATAGTAGAGGTACAAACTCAAAACAAAGAGAGAGGTATCACCAGAAACAACAGTGGATAATGGATGAAATTCTTCATCTCATGGATGAAAGACGCTCTTATAAAAATAAAGAAAAATACAATGAATTGCAGAAAATGATTAGAAGAAAAATTCAATTGGCATAAGTGGTTTGCAAAGAGATGCAAAGAAATAGAAGAGACAAAATGTATTCATGATAATTTCAACCTACACAAAAAAGTAAAAGAAGTCGCAGGTGTCTATAAAAAGAAAACCAACAATTTAGTTGACAAGGAGGGGCAAATCATCTTGGATGAGAATAAAAAACTAAAAAGATGGAAGGATTATATGGGGACACTAGGGGTGATATTGAGGACACTAGGGATGATATTGATATGGGAACTATAACAAATGGACCAAACATCATTATGGAGAAGGTTGAATACACAACAACAATAGCAAAAACAAGAAAAGCCACAGGACCTGATGATATCCCAGTAGAAATTTTAAAATTGCTGGAAGACAATGGGAAGAAATTTTTACTGCAGCTCTTCAATAGAATATATGAAACAGGAAATATACCAACTGATTGGCTAAAGTCAACATTTGTGACAATCCCCCAAAAATAAATGCAAAGAAATGTACCAAATACAGAACAATAAGCTTAATGAATCATGCCCTGAAAATATTCCTGAGAATAATTCACACAAGATTATACAACAAAATTGAGGAGTGTCTTAAGTAACACACAGTTTGGTTTCAGACACAATCTTGGTACACGAGATGCCCTATTCAGCATTCAGGTTCTTGTACAGCGCTGTAGAGATGTCAATCACAGTGTTTACATCAGTGGTGGGTTTCAAAATTTTTTGGAACCTCTTCTGTAGGTGTGGCCTGCTTTCTGGGTCCACTGGTGGAACCTCTTCTAACCGGTTCGGTAGATTTGACAAACCGGTTCTACCGAATAGGTGCGAACTGGTAGGAACCCACCTCTGGTTTACATGTGCTTCATAGATTTTGAAAAAGCATTTGATAAAGTAAGTCACAGCAAACTATTACAAATCCTGAAACAAGTGGGATTAGATGACATTCAAATCATAAACAATCTATATTGGCATCTGGTAACAAATGTGGGACTAGGCCAAAAATACTCAGATGGTGCAGAAATACAAACAGGGGTCAGACAGTACTGTTTGTCTCTTCTGTTGTTTAATATTTACTCTGAGTCTAAGCACTGGAAAACATTGATGCTGGCCTCAAAGTAAACGGTGTTCAGATCAACAATTTAAGATATGCTGATGATACAGTTTTGCTTGCCAGTAAGAATGAAGACCTTCAGCTCCTAATCAACAGAGTCTCAGAAATATCTGAAAAATAAGGCTTGAAGCCTAACACCTAAAAAAACCAAGATCATGATAGTCAGCAAACACCCATTAACTTATCACTGATAAATTCAGAAGGAATACCATTAGAAAAAGTTGAAAGGATCATGTGCCTTGATTTTAATTTACATGAAAGCTGGGACATGATCAGTGAAGTAAAGACAAGGATAGAGAAAGCTTGAACAGCATTTTTTTAAGTGAAAAAGGTCTTCTGCAGTCACAACATAAGCCTAAGACTGAAAATCAGGCTTGTCAGATGTTACATCTTTTCTATCCTGCTCTACGGAGTAGAGAGTGGTCTCTGACAAAAAACTATTTGAAGAAACCAGAAGCATTTGAAATGTGGATTTACAGACGGCTATTGCATATAAGCTGGGTTGACAAAATCACAAATGAGGAGGTGATAAGCCGCCTGGGAAAGCAAAGGGAAATCATCAAAGCCATTAAAAAGAAAGAATATTTTGGACATTTGATGCGACACCCCGAAAAAAACAGCATCCTTCACTTAATCCTTCAGGGAAAGATCAAAGGCAAAAATGGTCAAGGCAGAAGAAGAACATCATGGCTTCAAAACCTAAGGGACTGGTTTGGACAAAACTCAGCAGCACTTTTTTATGCAGCTGTTGATAAAAATAGAATTGCCAGCATGATTGCCAACGTCCATTGATGGATATGGTACAAGTATTAATTACTTGTGCATTTTTCTTCAGTAAAGGTCCATTTTACATGCATTCCTCCTAATAATTTTTGGATATCTTCCCTAATGTACACAATTTTATACATGTTTTAATTCTAAAAATAGAACTACAAATCTGGACAAATATAAATATCTAAATATGAAGTGTATAGCAATAGCAGTTAGACTTATATACCGCTTCATAGGGCTTTCAGCCCTCTCTAAGCGGTTTACAGAGTCAGCATATCACCCCACAGTCTGGGTCCTCATTTCACCCACCTGGGAAGGATGGAAGGCTGAGTCAACCTTGAGCCAGTGAGATTAGAACCGCTGAACTGCAGATAACAGTCAGCTGAAGTGGCCTGCAGTACTGCACCCTAACCACTGCGCCACCTTGGCTCAGTATGCAAAACTTTTTTCATATTTGACCAGGAATTGTTAATTAGTGATACAGTAGAACTGACTCAATCCTTCCTACACATTCTTGTCATGAAAGATTTTTTTTTATCACCATATAATTGTAAATTTGCAATGTGGCAGCATATCTTTTGGGAATTCAATATATAGTCAAAAATATGTATGTACTTTAAGAGCAAGTGAGTATAGATTTTTGCCAGTTAGCAATCATGCAAGCTTAGGAAAAAGATTGATATTGTACCATAATGTAATACATTGTATATATGCACAATAAATTATTAGGTTTATATTGTAAAGCTATTGGTAATTTACATCATAAATGAAATCTGCCGAGGGAATTATACTTTATAAATAAATTTTCCTTTTAAAATCAACATAGGGATTCAACAATAAAGCCTGTGACACCTTTCTTGTTACTGTATTTACTGATAACTTTTCAAATATTTTGTTCCCTAAATTAGGTGCAGAAGATTATAAAGAGCCATTTTGAACTGGATTTATGAACCAAATAGTTTTACTTAGGACCATTATTCACTTGCATCTCAGATACCAACAGAGGTAAGAAAGTTACACTGTCCATTTATTACTTTTTCTTGTTAATCTACATAGTGAGCAAAGTTTTCCTTTAAATAGGCTTTCTGATTATGAATTTCTTTCATGCTTTTTACTCATGTTAAAAATAAAACTGCTTATATCTGTATGTACAGTACAGTAATTATTACTGTTAATGAATCTATTCAGGAAACACACTTTCTCTGATCTTTTTCAGTTGCAGCAGAAACCTATTACAAAACTAGCTTGCTACATTAAAATTTGGACGTTCTTATTTTTTTCTTTTGGTGTTCAATGCTTATGTGTATATAAACTTGTACAATTTTTAGAATTTTGAAGGAACAGAAAAAGCCTCCCTTGCCCTCTACTCCCAGGCTTTTAACTCATGAGGTGGAGATGAAAACTTGAACTGTGAAGTAAGAAACAGTTCACTGTGACTATAAGAACTGGGAAAAACGTGGTTTCTTTAGTGGCTGGTTAAGTCACATAGAGTATGCCAGAATCACGAGTTGATGATTCAGATTGTATCTTTCTGAAAATAATGAAACCTAAACAAATTTGTAATTTCCACAGAGCATTATGAAAATTGAGGTCAGCTTAAGGTTAGAATTAAGTGTTCTTTATAACCTTTTCCAGTATAGAAATAAAGTTTGTGAGAGTTTATGGCTCATCAAACATTAATAGGTTGGGACACCAGGGTTTTCTGTAATGTCTGAAACAGGCTAAAGCATTTTTACTGCTGCCATTCTGCTTAAATGATTAATTTCTCTCTATTTAAAGTCATCTTTATTTTGGTTTGGTTATAAGAAGTAAAGTAGCATGTGATACCCAGAATGTATGCCAACCTTGAAGAGAGAAGTGTTACCTCATTTAAGATCAAAAGTGTGCGGCTCAAACATCTTTGTAGGGTTGAATTGGAGATGGTTCCAATTCAACCAGCATAGCCTGCAGGCACGGGATTTAGCCCTGAATTTGGCAGAACATAATGTTATAGTTTTGCAGATTTATCTTATCACAGATTAAATACCAAAAGTGGGAGTGCGCTGTTTTAAAAATGTAGTGGTATACTTTGCATTATCAGGAAATATTTTTTATCTAAAAAAATGAAGATGTTCTTGATGAGAACATCTTCAGAACTATTTGTAATTTTATTTAGCACAGCTAAATAAAACCTATGAGATCTTATTTTTCTCTTTCTATATTGCTCGTTGCCTCCAGATTTCACAAGAAAACACTGTAGTCAACATCTGTTAGACTGACAGAAACATGCCACTATGATTTGAAAAGTCTGGGCTTGCATTCACACATGTATGCATCCCCTCCCCATTAAACACAGAAAGGATTCAAATACTTTTCTTTTTTTCTCTGAATTGCTTCCTCGTAGATGAGAATGTATTAAAAAAAGTAATGATTTGTTTTCAAATTTGGAATCGTAATTTTAATGTCTGGCATTAGATTTTAGCCTGAAGTAGGTAGCACAAACAAGTGGCCCATAGTTTTCTGTAAAGCCTAAAATTTGTGTGATTGCTTACTCCTGCCTGGCCTCAGATGTCTAATAAACTTGATGTTTCAGGTTCACTCACCCAACAGTGTGAGTATATGCTGAAGGGAAAGAATGGAAAACACATTAACATCCTATCTAGGAATTACATCCTGCCCTGGGTTGCTGTAGTGATTGTCTGAAAAAGATAACAGAGCTGATGTTACCCCTCCCAGTTCTTCTGAGAGTGCACATTGTTCTTAGGGAATGGATATTTAAATTCATGCAGTAACAGCGAGTGAGTACTATTTGAAAAAAAAATGTAAACAAACAAACACACAAGGCTATTATTTTGAGGAATGTTATCCAGCCCCTGTCATGTTTAAACTTCCTGAAATGGCACAGGCTGAAAAATCAGTGGAGTTAATGATAATGTGCAAGATTAGGGACAAATGCGAGGCTGACTGGGCTGGGCTGGCAGAGCCATTATTGTGGAGCAATATATGAAAGGGGTTTGAACAACATATTTCAGCTTTCATTAGTGTTTGAGTTGTGGTCTTTCTGTGAATTGAGCCTCATAGAGATGGAACTATATCTTTAGAAAACTCTGAATGATAATGAGTGGTCTACTAATGGCATGTATTATAACCCATCCAAGAGGCAAGCATATGTATGCATTTGATAGGGCTAATTTAGGTTCTCGAGGTAGTGCTGATATAATGGATACTACTGTGCTTTGGAAAACATGGTTTAATTTCCATGAGGCAGTTATGGTTATATAATATTTTCCAGTAAGAAAAAATTAGTATGTTCAAAAAGCTTAGTCTTGGTGCCTGATACAGGCACTGCTGATAAAGAGAACGCATCTTCTTGTGTGATTTATTATTAATATCTAGTGAGTAAAATATATGAAAGAACATAAGAAATGACCTTTTCCTAAGTCAGACTTTTGCCTAGCTTGATAGTCGCCTCAGTTTTACAGAGAAGTTTCTGCCACCTTATGTGAAAACTCAAGGAGTTAAACTGAAATTTTTGGCATGCAGCAGAGATGCTTTGCTGATGAATTTCAGTTATTTATTCACTTTATTTACATTTTTTCAGTTCGTATTGAGAAAAAAATCACTTATTGAAAATGAATAAGTGTTTTTTCTCTATACGAACTGAGAAAATGTAAATAAATTAAATAAAAGTAAAAAGCATCTTGCATTTAAATGGGATATCATGTGCATTCCAGGACTGCTAGGCCACTTGGTGGGAGTTAAGAAATGGAATCCTTCACAACCACTCTTAGTCTCTCAAGACTTTTAGCATTGCGTATCCTGATAGGTTACAGAACTCTGATTCAAAATGATCTGGGTATATATCGATTCTCTTGAGTATTTTGCTTTGCTTTTTTTTGGTAGAAAGTCAGGTTAAAATATTTTAAGTAAATAAATTTAAATAAATATGTTTCTGACTGAGTTGATTAGTTCTGTCTGATCTGTCAATGTGCTTTTGTTAACTGCATAAAGCATGGGCAACGAAAACATTCTTCTATTCTGATGATATTTGATGGAATTATGTTATCACATATGGAATATGTGTAGTTAAATGTTTAGAATCTAGGCAATACATTATTAATCTTTTATTCAAACTGGTTTGTACTTATTTTGAGAGTTTTTATGATAGTATTTTCTTCAATTTATCTATGCATACCAAATAAGAGTTTGTAAAACATTTTTGTGTTATTAGAACTGCCTGTAATAATTTCTGTGGAACTATTCTTAAAGTATGAAGTAGTCTTGAAATATGAAGAATTGCATCATGTGCATTTTTTATCCAAGTCTTAAAATCTGCCTAAACAAATTTTATGAACAATAATTGGCTATGGTTGAATATATTTTAATCTTCAGTGGAAAATGTAAAGTACATGCAAGTAGTATTCCTCTGAAGAAAATTATATTGTGCTCTTTGATCTCCAGCTAAAACACAGATTGTCAACGACAGATTGAAGAAGAGTTATATATATATTATATTATATTATATTATATTATATTATATTATATTATATATATTATATTATATTATATTATTTATATATATTTATATTATATTATATATATATATTATATTTATATTTATATTATATTATATATTATCTATCTATCTATCTATATCTATCTATCTATCTATCTATCTATCTATCTACTATCTAATACTTCATTTCATGGTTTCATTATACAAAATAAAGCATTAAAATGCATTACTCTGTGATTTCCAATAGTGTATAAATATATAGTGGTGACTAGATATGGGAAATTAAAGAAGAAAAATTTCTTGAAGTTGGAACCATATTTACCTGAAAGATAAATAAATTGATATTAGTGGAATCTAATTCCATGTTTTAATATTTCAGTTTCATACTTGTTCCTGAAAGTAATTCTGGAATTCTGTAATTTGAGTGGTATTATAGAACTAAAAATCAAACCTTAACAGGACCATTCAGTTCATTAATGATTAGTAGAATTTTGAATTATAACAACAGTGCTATACATTGGCATATATTGGAAAAAGAATGTGTTAGCTTTTAATGTGATGAAAATGAAATAATTAAAAATTGTAGGAAAGACATTCAGTAAGGAGGTGTAAACCTCTCCATTTTTCAGTGTCATGTATGCATGGATAAAAATGAATTGCTAGCAAAATTATTTAATGCAGAGGTGATCTCTGAAACATCATGTCTAAATAACACAGTTTAGGGAAATAATGAATTTGAATTTTTCCATTCATTTATATCAGTTTTTCATTATGTAACTACATCTAAGAAAAAAGTATGTCTTTCACATCTCTTACATATGTATGTATTTATGTGCATATGTATGTAGATGGTTTAGTGGTTAAGATGCTGGATTTGTCAACTGGAAAGCCAGCAGCTCAGGCTTAGGTTTGATGCGTCATGAAATGGGGTGAGCCCCAGCTCCTTGCCCCAGCTCTGCCAAGCTAACAGTTCGAAAGCATACAAATGCAAGTAGTTAAATAGGCACCACATTGGTGAGAAGGTAACAGTGCTCCACGTGTCATGCTGACCACATGTAGTGCAGAAATGTCTTCTGGAAGTACTGGCTCAATGGCTTTGAGTGCCATCTCCTATAGTCGGCAATGATTAGCGCAGTAAAATCTGCAAGGTAAAATCTTTACTTTACTTTTTACTTTTGTCTGTCTGTTGTCTGTCTGTGTCTGTCTGTCTGTCTATCTATCTATCATCTATCTATCTATCTATCTATCTATTATCTATATCAGTCTGTCTGTCTATCATCTGTCTGTCTGTCTGTCTTATCTATCTATCTATCTATCTATCTATCTATCTACTATCTATCTATCTATATCAGTCTGTCTGTCTATCAGAAGATAATGTTCAGTGCAGTGCTGTCTGCGCTCAATGTTTTATAAGTGGAATAACCAAAATTTAGATTTTTTTCTCTGAGGTTTGAACATTATAGGAGATACTTAATCATTCCCATTTTTAATCCCTTTGCTTTGATGCCGATTGCCTTGATAGCAATGTCTTCTACTACAGCTAATGCAATAATTGTTCCCAGCCTCCTCCATACAAGCTTTGGAGAAAGAATGGAGGACTTCCTGAAGTGCATATGGGTATAACCATGGAGCAGCAGCCTTGCCAGATAGAATTAGTAGCATAGATAGGAGCTAAGAAGTGGAGTCATCATGGTCAGAACAGATCCTTCTGTTGGGCAGCACTGGTGCTCTTTAAATGATATATCCACTGATATTTTTGAATGCCTTCTGTTGTGTTACTTTCATACCCTGCAATTACAATAGGAGCTGGCTGTGTTATGCCTATCCCTAGTGACAATGATTCCTTCAGTCCATTGCAATTCGGAAGCTGAATATGAATCTTTGGTCCATGTTAGTAGATTCATCAGATGGATATATGCTATTTTGAATTGAATACTAGTGAAACAAGTATACATGGACTACTTGCTTTTGCCAGAATGCACACACACATATTGCATTCTGTGGCTATTTGGCCACATGGTTTAGATAAAGAAAAGTGAGACAGAATTATTTGGAAGATTAAGATGGCAGCTTTCTTTTTTCTGCCCTATGTGCATTCACCCTTTACTGGTAAAACAGAAAATGCAATTTAATGGCAAATCATGAACTTCACCGAATTTGATCCAGAAAAAGACACAGCTAAGCAATGAAGAGGAAGCAGAATTTTCCTAGAAATGTGCAATTATATACTGTATAAGGTCCTGGACGTTTTGTAAACATGCAGTATGTTTGCTGTCAATCCGGACTCTTGGGTCCTTTCAAAAAAAGATTCTGAATTAAGCAGTCTTGGATTTCTGAATTAAAAATGCACTCATTGTGCCAGAAAGCAGTAGTGATAGGGGCACTCACTTGCAGCTGTTACTAAATTTTTTGCAAAGTATGGACAAATTTGAGAATGTTGGTTCAGTAATGTTCCATGCTTGACTAGTGGAAAATATGACGGTTTCACTGAGCAGTTAAGAACAAGGGAGCTCTTTTATTTCTGCAGGGAGGTGGCATAGACAGGAAATTGTCAACGGCAACCTGTGAGCAGCTGTATGATGACTGTATGTAGGAGGAAAGAGTTCAAAGCTTTCCTGTCCTCATATTTTTGACAGCTATAACTTCTTTATTCTTAAGATTGGCTGTAACATGGCATTATATAGAAATAGTGAACTACAACATGTTGCAAGTCTAAGGTAGTAGTCGTTGTGCTGAAACAGAATGCTAGAATACATGACATTCTTGATATTATATTCTTTGACAATCAGTATTTAAGCTAAACTGGAACCAGACTCTCCCCAGATTGAAGTCCACCCTCTTCTATAGAATTTCATCAGATGAGTTTTGGGCTAAGTTATTGTCAACCTGGTTTGCCTCACAGAGATACTGTTGTGGCCCAGAAGTTGGAGAGAGTGCTCATCTTGAGCACCTGAAGGAAAGGTGAGGTATAAATTTAGCAATAATACTTAGATTAAAATTGCAAGGTTTGTCAGCAACCACCATCAATTGATTACAGGTTTTCTTTTTGCAATATATCGTTCTCTGTTAATTTAATTTATGGTTGACAAATTTTGACAGTACACTCCACCATCACTTTAATACACTGAAAAAGGACAATGTGTTAACTATTTTATGCAACCTTTCATATGGTTGCTTCTCATGCCATTCTCTTACCATGTCAGACAGAATGAATCTACCACTGTTCTGCAAAATTGGAAATGTTCTTATTTCAGCACATTTTAAATTTGATTCCTGTTTCTATTCTCATAATGACACTTTAGTTGCATAGATGTCTACTAGCTCGTAGAATTCTGCACCAGATCCTACAGTTTGAGAAAATTTGCTAGTCAAATCAATGCATTACTGGCTCTGCTGCCATATATTTGAAAGCTAATAAATGTGGAGATTTTATTTTTACTTTTCTAAATCCTTTTCTAAATACATATTAAATGGGGAGAGGGCATTTGCCTTTCTCCACCTCCCAGCTTCTCCCCTGATTTACACAGATCTCCCTTTCCTCATCTCCCCATAGTGCTGCAGCATGGAATTTATTTGGGGGAACAGTTGCTTGGCAAGGTGCTTGGTAACCACATCATCCCTTAACAACCAATGGTCCACAATATATTGTCAATTTCACTCTTCCTTATTTCATTTAGGCAACTTGGGCCTATGAAACAGTGCAGGAGTTTTCCCAAAACTTAAAATATGTATCATTTGTGTAGCCTCAACACCCAAAAATTGTGGTTCAAACTATTGTGCAAAGCACTTGCTTGTAAAAATGCAACATACTGTACTTTCAGGTTCATATTTACACTGGCTTTTAAACAGAATCAGAAGGGTTGCAGTTGGGCATGCTTGCTTTGTAGCGGAATTGATCATTTTTTAAAGCAATAATGTAACTTATTGTACACTGAAAAGGTGAAAGATTTCACTATAGATCAAATGACTTCAGGAGGTCAGAATCCCTATTTGTGTCCTTCCAGCCCTCAACACTGGGCAAGAAGGTCACCTCATCTACAGAGAGTTGGTGGATCAGGGCATGTATCACCAAAGCCTATGAACTTCAGGCCCTTCCTTTGCCTCGGCAGGTGACAGCCCATTCCACCAGGTGCACAGCCATGACAGCAGTGTGGGCAACACAGGCCTCTATAGAAGAGGTCTGTCAAACAGCTACGTGGTCCTCTCCCTCCCCCTTTTAGACATTATAAACTGGATGCCTTAGGTTTGGCCGAAGCGATGTTTGGCAAGCAAGTCCTCCAGAGGATTCATACAGAAGCAGGGACCAAGGACTAGTCTACAGCCCACCCATAGGATAAGCCAGCTTTGGTATGTCCCATTCCTAGATTCTTTCTCCACCACAATGGAGAAGGAGTGTTGGTCTTACCTGATATACTCCTTCTCATTTCCCTATAGACCAAATGTGTTGTAGCACTGAATAGCAATTCCAGGACCCAGAAGTGGACAGTTTTGAGTTATCAAAGTCTCATACTTCCCCCCCAAAAAAGCCTCTTGGATGTAGTCCCCAGATCTTCTACAAAAGCTATTTGTAAGCATGCCAGAGTCGCCTCTAGGTGAAATGGGTGGCAAAGAAGTCGAATGAATGAATGAAAGAAAGAAAGCTGTCTCAGGGTTTAAGTATTTGATATGATCAATAGGTAAATCATCCAATAAATGGAAAATGATATTATGAACTGCATATAAGTCCAATGAAAATTAGTGTTGGTCTGCTCCCACAACTTTTCACAGAAAGCAATGGTCTCTCTAAAGAGGCGAGAAAATGTCAAGAGGAAGGAGTTAGATTACAGAATTTTGCAAACTTTAGCCCTTGTTTGTTAGTGTGTTCTTTCTCTTCTCTTCTCTTCTCTTCTCTTCTCTTCTTCTCTTCTCTTCTCTTCTCTTCTCTTCTCACAGACCGAGACCTAGCTTAAGAGATAATGTTGCAATGTCTATCTGGTCCTCATCTGCCAGTTTTTTTTTTCAGATTTCAAGAATCTCTTTACAAATGGCCTGCCTATTCCCTTAGACTGCCATAAATACTGCTTTAGTGTACTTATGTTGTGTATCCTCCTCATATTCATAGATCCCTAATGAGCAATCCACTTTTGTGTAGGCTTCTGCAAGTGAATCAGGGTTCCCCCCCTCCAAATGGGGTGTTTCTACTGCTAGACTGAAACCTGAAAAATCAGTTGAGCTGAGGGTTTTGAAGTGTGGTTTCCCAACAGTCCATGAAACTTATATATTCAATAGGGAAAGATAAATAAAAAGATCAGATAAATGAAAAATGGGCAAATGTATAGGAAGACATTTATATGGAAAGGTGTAATGTGTAACTGTAAGTCAGTTTTTCATAGAGCAAAGGAAGAGCTTAAGTACTGAAATGTTTTTATTTAATGGAGATGTTTACTCATTGTCATCATGGCATGGAATGCATGGCATTCTGAACAGGAGTAGAAAAATCTTTTCTCCAAGGAGTTTACAATCTGAAATTTGGTTGTACAGATAGAACAGGTATGAATAATAAATAATTTAAATAATTTCAACAACAACAACAATTTTAAACAAATTACAATAAGGTACTTGTATTTTAGAAGGACATGATAGTCAATCAGAAAGGTCGGCAGTTCGGTGGTTCGAATCCCTAGCACCGCGTAATGGAGTGAGCTCCCGTCATTTGTACCAGCTTCTGTCAACCTAGCAGTTCGAAAACATGCAAAAATGCAAGTAGAAAATAGAAACCACCTTTGATGGGAAGGTAACAGTGCTCCGTGCGCCTTTGGTGTTTAGTCATGCTGGCCACATGACCCCAGGGATGTCTTCAGTCAGCACTGGCTCTTTGGCTTTAAAACAGAGATGAGCACCGCCCTGTAGAGTCGGGAACCACTAGCATATATGTGTGAGGGGAACCTTTACCTTACTTGTACTTTATTCCTAGCAGGGGTGCTGATATTTTAATAATCTCTGTATGATTATTTGAATTCATTTGCTACAAAACTGTATGTTAAGGGTGTCTTTTTAAAGACTTTCTAATATTTACTGTAGTTTTACTGTGTGATATTATACTTAGCAGTTACTAGGTATAACAGGCACTAATAGGCATTGCACTGCAATGTTGAAGCACAGAGATGGCATCCTTAATTCAGGTTTGAGCATTAGGTTAACTTGTGGAAACATGAGTGCTATTAATGATGAAACTGGAGCTTTGTTAATAATGCATTGTAATCATTGCTTCAGTCAAGCAATATCTCATATTCTTCCTATTTTAACTTCAGAATTCTAATTAAGCTGATTTTGTTCAATATAACAATATTCAATATAATTCTTGGTTTTCTAATATATGTAGAAGTAGAAACTGGGTGTCCTTGTTTTCAAGGGTAACATGCCTTCACAATGTAAGTACACTTGAGCAGCTTTATGTATTGCATAGGCAGGGAATAGCCTACGCAATGAATACATGAAGGAACAGAATTGTAATTATACAAGACACCTGATTAGCCCTGCCCTTTCCTCAAACAATGAAGATGTACGTCATCCTTCAGGACAAGCAGTGCTTTTGGCACTGTATTTGCCCACGTTAAAAAAACCAAACAAACATTTCTGTGTAAAAGGGAAAGGAAACATCTAATTGTACCAGCAATAAAGCTTGTAGATCCCAAATGATTGTCAATATGTACTATTCATATATTTGTTAAAAGATAGATTGTCCTTTCTCTTTTAGAAATTGATTACTATATATAGCGGACCCTAGTTGTTAAAGTTCCTGGATTCAGTTTCGGTCACTTGCATTTAAAAGGTGGTAGGAAAACTTTTCTGAGATGTCGGAAACACTTAGTAGTTGGAAAACACTGGATCAGGTGGACAAATCAATTTTTAAAATGTGTTGTCACTGGTAGATTTTGATTTAACATTGGTTGAAATCTGATGAATTTGATGGTTAAGATTTCATAGAAGTTTGGAAAGTACATAGAAAACTTGTTTTTGGTAAGATGACACAACTCATAAGGAGGAAAAGATGACAATTTATTTTTGTGTGAACTTGTTAAGAATTAACCAGTTTTTCTTCTGATCTTACAACTGAAGCGAAAGGTATGTGCACATTTTATTTAGTGTATGGCAAATACATGGACTTATAGTGGTTCAAATGTTAATGTTCAGTCCACCCAGCCATTCAAAGACAAGGTGGTCTATGTTGAAAACATCACACATTGGGCCGGTGTAAGCTCTTGATGGACATTTGGACACAATATGATGGATATTTTGTCGAGGAGCACCACAATCACACTGAGGGGTAGAGATAAGACACCCCCACTTAAACAATGAGTCCTGGCAGACACCTTGTTGGGGTATGGATCCTATTCAAAGTTGACCAATGCTAAGTGTGTGCACAAATAATACATCTATAAATGAAAAGAGGTATAACCAGAACAAAGTAGTAAATGGTGGCCCAGATAGCTTACCCTAAGAAGATCATTTTCACAAAAGTGATATTTGAAGCCAAATGTGCACAGAAATGACAATATGGGTAGTTTAAATGTCTACAGCAGGCTGAGCTGAACTTGATCCAGTAAAACCAAAAGGATACCAGATTTGCTACTTTCTTTTCCCAGTCCTGCCAGGGGAGGAAGGAAAAAAGGATGAAAAAAGGGCCATCCTTTCCTCAGACAATTAATTACCCTGTTTCCCTGAAAATAAGACCTCCCCAGATAATAAGCCCAACCAGGCTTTTGAGCACATGCACTAAAATAAGCCCTCTCCCCACAATAAGTCCTTCCCAAAAATATTGCAACACAGCAGCAGCCATGATGTGCCCATGCTTGCCGCCTCCTGCACCTCAAAAATAATAAGACCTCCTGTCAGCACTCCTTCATTCAAAAATTAGGAAAGAAGACCACAGGACTCCATTGATAGAAATCAAGTGTACTTTTACTCATTATAAATGATCAGAAGCGAAGCAAAGCGAAGTCTGATTATTTAGGCGCGAAAGCGAATAATATATTGTATAATTCATTCCCCTCCCCTTGGCATCCCATGTACAGTCCAATCATAATTCTCCCAAGTGTCAGGTGTGAGATAACTTCGAAAGGCATCACTAGGATGGAATGCTGGTGCCGTTGGCCTTGGCGGGAAACACTCCTCCTCCACATGCGCAGTAAGGTGGACAGTTCAAATTCCAGAATCTTCCTCCAGCACAAGAATCAGTCCCCTCCCAAATACCATGCCCCCCTCCCCGTTTCAATGGCAGCCGAAGCAGCAGCAAAGCAGAGGCTGACACCTCCCTGAAAATAAGGCCAAGCGCTTTTTGGGGGGGGAATAAGACCCTGTCTTGTTTTTGGGGAAAGATGATATTAAGATTCAGATGTTCTTTCTATGTTTTCATTGATATTGTAAATTACTGTGGTGCATAAAATGGAAGAATTGCAGATACTCACATTGTACAGGCTGACAGCAAAATGGGGGTGGGTGTGCTGAATAGAGTCAAAGAGAAAGCTAAAAATTCTCGAATGATCCAGTCTCCTTCAAAATTGCTGAATAGACATCAGTAAAATGAGTAAAAGACCATTCTATAATCATTTAATGTATTTTGTATTATAAAATAGCTAACGCAGAATAGGTAATATATATGTCTGGGTTCTAGGATGCAACCATGTCAAGCAAGAAAGCAAAATTTGATAACATTATTTGTTTACATTACTTCCTTGCATTATATTACATTTTGTGCATTATGTCAGCTAATTAACAATTTGTAGAACTTCAGCCCCCTCCCTATAATTCATAATTTCTGCAAGAAAAGTTTAGTTTCTTATAGATGATTAATAGCTCTGCCATGCTTGCCTGCCTACAGTAACATATAGGCAAACATTTAATGAAGAGAATTATTTCAGCAGATGTATGTTCATCATCTTCTCTTGGGCTTTATAAACTCAGAGAAATAGTAAAATAGCAACAGAAATTAGAACTGGTGTTGAGGGATAAGAATCAACTCTGAGGTAAGCCATGATCACCCTCTGTAAAAATTAGCTGACTTCTCTGCAAGATCATATTTGTAGATTGTGATAAAGTGGCAAAAGTCTGTAATACTTGAAATGAAGATGTGAAGAGATAGGCAATGTCTTTGCCTATAAAATAAAACAGGAAGAATGCTAATATTTCTGAAGACTTTTCTCTCAGAAAGAAACTGGATGTGAGCTCAACCTGTTTCAGAGGGGAAAAAAACTTGACAAATAGCAAGAGAAGATGCTATCTGCTGTTGGTAGGAAGAGGCATAGGATCACTTTTTCGGGGAACATAAATATTTCTGTGTGACATTTTTCAGTAGGAAACAAAATCCACTTCTGTTAGGTGACAGATGTTTAAATTTAGAATGAAATTATTTTGGATTTACATGGAGATGTACGAAACATAGTATGACAAATCAGTGTCTTCTGTAATTTTTTCCATTAATGTTGTTTTGTAAATGTTGAACAAGTTGCCATCTAAGTCGTCACCCATAGATAGAGGCGAATGCCATTTCCTATATTGAGTGGAAATTTATTCATTTATTCTTTTTCCTCCTTCCATAGTATGCAGTACACTTTGGCTCACCTTATTACATTTTTTATATTATATCTTACTTGGAAATCTAGAAAGCTGTGTGGTAAAATGGTATTCACAGAAAAGATCTTTTCCTTCTTCCGAATAGGCCCAGACTAAACTAGTTTCCAGAATGGAAATCAGTCAAAATCATTCTGACCACTCAAATGGAATAAACATTACTCAACACTTCTGTCTCCTGATAGCAGATTTAATCTTGATAATACTTTACAGTATTTATTTCCTGGGTATGAAAGTTCCTTTGTCAGTTCAGGCAATTGGATTACTCAGGGCAGAAATGAGTATTTGAGTTTGTTCAAGATTTTTTTCTATTCCTTTTTTAGGATTTAGGATTTTATTAAACATTTATATGCCGCCCTTTTCCCTGAGGGGACTCAGGGCGGCTTACAACAATGGAGGGAAGGGAGTGCAAGACAAGACTTAAAAAGAAAAAGAAACGTGAATAAAAGAAATTAACCATAAAAACACACCATTCACTCAACATTCGGGCGGGTGAGAGTAATCCTATCCCCAGGCCTGACGGGATAGCCAGTTCTTGAGGGCTGTGCGGAAGGCCTGGACGGTGGTGAGGGTACGGATCTCCACGGGGAGGTTGTTCCATAGTGTCGGAGCTGCAACTGAGAAGGCTCTCCTCCGCATAGTCGCCAGTCGGCACTGACTGGCGGATGGAATTCGGATGAGGCCTACTCTGTGCGATCTGATGGGACGCAGGGAGGTAATTGGCAGGAGGCGGTCTCTCAGATAGCCAGATCCACTACCATGGAGCGCTTTATAGGTGGTAAGTAAAACCTTGAAGTGCACCCGACGATCGAGGTAGCCAGCGCAGCTCACGGAGGATCGGTGTTATATGGGCGAACCGTGGTGCGCCCATGATCACTCGCGCGGCTGCGTTCTGAACTAGCTGAAGTCGTCGGATGCTCTTCAAGGGCAGCCCCATGTAGAGCACATTGCAGTATTCCAGCCTAGAGATCACAAGGGCTCGAGTGACTGTTGTGAGAGCCTCCCGGTTCAGGTAGGGCCGCAACTGGCGCACCAGGCGAACCTGGGCAAATGCCCCCCTGGTCACAGCTGACAAGTGATGGTCGAAACTCAGCTGTGGGTCCAGGAGGACTCCCAAGTTGCGGACCCTGTCTGAGGGGTATAAGTTTTGTCCCCCCAGCCTGATTGATGGAACGCTAGCCGAATTTTTGGGAGGAAAACACAACAGCCACTCGGTCTTTTCCGGGTTGAGCACCAGTTTGTTAGCTCTCATCCAGTCTTTAACAGCCTCAAGGCCCCGGTTCATCACGTCCACCGCTTCATTGAGTTGGCACGGGGCGGACAGATACAACTGCGTATCATCCGCATATTGGTGGTACTTAATCCCGTGCCTCCGAATGATCTCGCCCAGCGGTTTCATGTATATGTTAAATAGCAGGGGGGACAGAACCGAGCCCTGCGGCACCCCATAGGTTAGGGGCCTCGGGGACGATCTCTCCCTCCCCACCAACACCGACTGCGACCTGTCTGAGAGGTAGGAGGAGAACCACTGTAAAACAGTGCCGCCCACCCCCACCTCCCGCAGTCGTCGCAGAAGGATACCATGGTCGATGGTATCGAAAGCCGCTGAGAGGTCAAGGAGAACCAGGATGGACGCGTGGCCTCCATCTCTGGCTCTCCAGAGATCATCGGTCAATGCGACCAAAGCGGTTTCAGTGCTGTAACCGGGCCTGAAGCCAGACTGGAAGGGGTCAAGATAGTTAGCTTCCTCCAAGGTACGCTGAAGCTGTAAGGCCACCACCTTCTCAACAACCTTCCCCGCAAAGGGGAGGTTGGAGACTGGACGATAGTTATTAAGAACTGCTGGATCCAAAGACGGTTTCTTCAGGAGGGGCCTCACCACCGCCGCCTTAAGCGCGGTGGGGAGGTGTCCCTCCCGAAGAGAGGCGGTAACAACCGCCTGGATCCAGCCTCGTGTCACCTCTCTGCTGTTGGCAGTCAGACAAGAGGGACACGGGTCCAGTATGCAGGTGGAGGAACTCACAGCTCGCATAGCCTTGTCCACATCCCCGGAGGCAACATCCTGGAACTCAACCCAGAGATGGTCTACCAAGTTATTCCCCTGTGTCTCGGCTGGATCTGCGGGGGTGGAGTCCAGTTCCGATCGAAACCGAGCAACTTTGTCCGCCAAGAACTGACTATACTCCTCAGCCTTACCCTGCAGGGGGTTCCCCGTCTCCCTCTTATTTAGGAGGGAGCGGGTTATCCTGAACAGGGCGGCCGGGCGAGACTCGGCGGACGCTACCAAGGAGGCAATGTGTGATCTTTTGGCGGTTCTCAATGCCCAAATATATCCTTGGTGCAAGCTGTCAACAGTGCCCGGTTCGATACGGACCTGTCGGACCTCCACAGGTGCTCTAGGCGTCTCCTCCGGCGCTTTATCTCGCGGAGCTCCTCGGTGAACCAAGGGGGCCTCCGCAAGCCGCTGACCCGGAGGGGCCGTAGTGGCGCAATTCGGTCCAGAGACTCCGATGCCGCCGAGTGCCAGGCCGCAGCAATAGTCTCCGCCGAACTGTGGGCGAGAGCATCTGGAATGACCCCAAGCTCCGTCTGGAACCTAACAGGGTCCATCAGTCGCCTGGGGCGGAACCACCTGGTCGGTTCCTCCTCCCCACGGTGGGGGTTTGGCCTCCGGAAGTCTAGCCTCAGTAGGTAGTGGTCTGACCACGACAGGGGAATGATCTCATTTCCCCTCAGACCAAGATCCACTGCTCCGAGAGGAATACGAGGTCGAGTGTGTGCCCCGCTGAGTGGGTAGGGCCTCGAATTACCTGGGTCAGGCCCATGGCTGTCATGGAAGCCATGAACTCCTGCGCTCCGTCAGAGTGTTCACCGAGCGAAGGCAGATTGAAGTCCCCCAGAACCATTAGTCTAGGGAACTCAATTGCTAGCTCGGCTACTGACTCGAGGAGCGCAGGGAGGGCCGCTGCAACGCAGTTGGGAGGCAGGTACGTTAGCAGCAAACCCGCTTGACCCTTGAGGTCCAACTTCACTAGTAGGGACTCACACCCGGCAAGCTCCGGAGCAGGGATCCTACGAGGAGCTAAAGACTCCCGGACTACAATAGCCACACCGCCACCCCTTCCCTGGGCTCTCAGCTGATGAAGCACCTGAAACCCGTCTGGGCACAGCTCTACGAGGGGGACTCCTCCCTCCGTGCCCAGCCATGTCTCGTAATACATGCCAGGTCTGCCCCCTCGTCTACAATCAAGTCCCGGACGAGGGGAGCCTTATGAATAACAGACCTGGCATTTAGCGACAGCAGCCTGAGACCAGGGTCCTGATTGCTCACGCCATCTGACCTTGGAGTGGGACTCATAGGGCCGGAAGGAGGGATCTCTGCGATATAGCGAACCCTCCTTCCCCGGTAATGGCCAGCCCTAAAGTCCCCGCCATATCTGCCTCTCCCTGTTATGACCGCAATGCTCTGACTCTCTCCCGTGGGCATAATTCCCCAACCACCCCAATGGCCCCCGCTTGCCCCGCCAGGTCCTCCGAATCAAACATACTCAAACACTCACACTAACAGTCCCCACAATATAGTTAAAACACGAAAAGAATACAGCAATAATAATATTATTATTATATTATATTGGCTTCTTTGGCTTATTTCATATCACGTTTTTACCTGAAGTGTTAAACTAATAGCAGTTTATGAATTGTTCAATGGCATTCAAGAACAAAATTCCTAGTTATACTTCTATAAACTTTTTAGATTTTAATTTAAAAGAATGAGCAGTGAACAGTAACAAGTGTAGGTTATTTTGCTGGCTTTGAACAATTACAAGTTATACAGAGTGCTTTCTACAGTGATAAAAAAATCACTGTTAAAATATTGTTGTGTATCAAATGGAGCATAGCCAATAATATATTTAAAAGCAGAAAGCTGGTGTGTCTTTTGGAAAATTTAAAACAAGAAAGAAAATTTAAAAGAATCGTGTTAGACCTGCTAAATATATGCAGACAATCATATGTTGTAGGTAGTCCTGCTATATTTAGATTTATGCTTGCCTTTGTCTTTCCTGACTCCTCCACTGTACCTTTAATTCCCAGTGAACCGCTGCTTCCTGGGTCAGAAGGAAACATGTGATTAAAAGAGGATTGAATCTTGTCAGATGTAATTTATCAGTGTGTTGATAATGGCTGATTTCTGAGCAGGAGGAAAAGAGCTTAATATAACAGCCCTGTGTGATTAAAAAAGACAACTACTCTTCTTAACAGTTTGCTCTTTGAAACCATTCAACCTTATCTGATCATTCATGCTCATCTGGATGCTGACGCCACAAAGAGTTCATTTGCATGATCTATTTTATAACTATTGTCTGTCTATTGGGAAAACAAGCAAGAGGGTTGGCTTGTAGTGATTTTATTTTCAGACTGAAAAGAGTATCCTAAAATGTGGAAAGGAAAATTAATATATCTGTATTAAGCTATCTCAGATATTTGACTTGAGAAGCAGTCCAGTGATAGCCGAGTGCCAGAGTTGTTGCATAGATTATACTGTATGTGAATGAGTAATGTAACAGGTGTAATCAAGCCTGTAGGGAGCTTGCAAGCTGTTTGCTTTGGAAGAATAGTATGCAGAAGGGATTGCTCATATCTGAGAACCTGGGTAAGTGGGATTGTGTATGTAAGTACGTGCAATATGAAGCACAGCTGACTACACAAATCAATAGTGGGGCTTTGAAGCTTGATTGGGAAATGGAAGCTGGATGTATATGGAATGGATGCTGGTGTCATATAACTGTAATGTTAGGCCAAGGGGGATAGATGAGGAGCACCATGTGGGATGTTACGAGGAAGAGAAATTATCAACCTTGTAGCACTCTTGATTTCTAACCTGGTTGCTCTATTCTGGGTGACAGATGTTAGGCCTCTTGGCCTTGTATGCTGATGATTGGTGCTAGATGTGCCTGCAATAAGGCTACAGTTTATTCTACCACTCGGGAGTCATGTTGCTTATCTGTCAAACTCATGGAGTCATGTTGCTGTCACGTGACATTTTGTGTTGTTTTTTCCTTCACGGAGCTGGGGTAGGTGTGGACGGCTTGTGACCATCTGGCCTGCAGGCCACCAGTATGACACCCCTGATGTACAATATAATAGTAGATGAAGCAGCAGATCTGACATGTATTACCAAAACCTGAGTGGGTGAGAACAGCGGGTCATTTGCTGGAAAATTGTCCAACAGTTTTCAATGTTAAGATTGGAGACCCGTGGATGGATCAGTTATTAGACACATCTTCAATCAAAGACTCTGCTCCTGAGATACCAGAATGTGAGTACATAACATGTATGTTGTTAGGATATAGAGATAAGTGTGGGATCCAGCCATCTAGCAGCCAGCAAGATCCCTTCCTCATCTGCTTTCAAGGTTAATGATAGAGAATCACAGAGTCTTATAGTGTTGGCAATCTTAGCTCCTATATCTGAGGTCTAGCTGTGATAAGACCCAGGAACCTAAGGGATCTAGGTGGTTCCAGACGTTATTTGGGGAATTTTCCAGTTCTTTGGGCCAATTGCTTTAGGGCTTGATGAATTATTGGCAATGGGAGGCATGATTGTCCCTGAAAAGTCTCTTTGAAGGGGCCAATCCTGGTTGGCTTCTTGATTTAATCTCTAAGAGATGAAGTGCCAAAAAACAATTCCTGGAATACTGGTAGAGAAAGACAAAAATATAATTCAAACTGGCACAGGTAGGTGTCAATTGTTCAGGCCTAGATAATAGCAATAAGGAGGGGAAAGCATCTTCATTTCTCTCCTAGTGTGTCACCAGGCTGTTTTCCAAAAACTAGTTTAGAGTGACTAATTTCCTTTCAAGGAGGAGTTAACATTATGATCTCCCTTCTGACCACAGTGAGTAATTTGCACAGCTGATAATTCACTCAGATTCACTGCAGCATTAACTCCTTATGGACCACAGCTATGTTGCCATGTTATCTGCAACTCCTGAACTGAGAATTCTGGGGATTGAGTCTCTCTAGGTCTGCCACCTGTGGCTTGGACCTCTGCTTGTCCTGACTCTTGTGAAGAATGTATATGTGATTATGTGGACTTTGGAGATGCTTGATAATTTTTACAGGAGTGGTGTTGCCCACAGGGTTATTGGGGTTATTGAGAAAGGTTATTGAGAAGTGGTGGAGGATCAGCTACAGTAGTGAATCAGGGAAGAGTTTGCCTGAGTCTCTTTTGAATACTACAATACAATACAATAGCAGAGTTGGAAGGGACCTTGGAGGTCTTTTAGTCCAACCCCCTGCCTAGGCAGGAAACCCTATACCGTTTCAGACAAATGGCTATCCAACATCTTCTTAAAGACTTCCAGTGTTGGGGCATTCACACTTCTAGAGGCAAGCTGTTCCACTGATTGATTGTTCTAACTGTCAGGAAATTTCTCCTCAGTTCTAAGTGGCTTCTCTCCTTAATTAATTTCCACCCATTGCTTCTTGTTCTACCCTCAGGTGCCTTGGAGAATAGTTTGACTCCCTACCTCCACTCAGGAAATCTTCACATATGTGTCCACTGCTACAAATTTCTCTTTTCCTCAACAGCTATCTCTCCTTTCATAGGTACATGTTGTCAGAACATTTTAAAGTACAGTGGTACCTTGATACTAAACTGCTTTAAAACTCATAGAATATAGTACTCAACGCATTATCAAACAAAAATTTTGTCCTGGTATTTAACAAAGAAGCTAGAACTTCTCAGTGTTGGTCTGATTCGCTACATTATTCCTTATGGGAAAAATCTGTTGGTACTCATCGTTCCTCCTGAAACCAATTAACGGCGAATACCATGGTACCACTGTACATATATGAACAAATATAGAAAGGACACCCATTTCATTTTGAACAGAAATAAATAACAGAAGCTGTATAGATGTAGTCCTCAATTTATAATTATAATTGACTATAATCTATAATCAAAATTACAGTTTTAAGTCATGCCAGTTGTTAAGCAGGTCGTCATATGACCAGTCAGATTTTACAATTTTTGCAGCAGTTAAGGTTGTTAAGTAAACCCTATGATCATTAAGCAAACCAATTGTCTATGATGGACAGGTGTCTGCCAGAAACCAGAAGTAACCACAGGTTTGGGGGGGAGGGATATGTAGTAAATTGCAGTCTTGTGATGCTGAAAATAGCCATAAATGCAGGCTGGTTTCAAGCTTGGGGTGGGCAATCAAATTTTTGAAACTATGTTATTTTAAGGTGCATGTCCAAGCGTTATCAAAATTACTTTTGTGCTATTGCTGTACTTTTGTGGTGGCCATTTTGCTAAGAAGCCATTTCTATAGGTGGCATGCCAATGTATCTGAATGTTGGACAATACAGCCAAAATCACTCAATAATTGACACTACTTATTCATAATAGCACCCTTCTTTTTCATTAAGGAATAATTATAACCAAAGGGGTCATGTTTTTTGACTCACATAGTTGTTTTATTGGATTTATTATAAATTACTTGGGAGTTTATACTCCTAAGTAAGATGCACCTGTAGCTAGTTTTCCACTTTAATATTATCATATTCTACGGTTCATTCTAAAGCTTCTCTTCATTGCCATAAGAGGGGAAAAGTAAAACTCTAAAAGTAAACTTATTTCTTGAAAAGTTATTCGGGCCATGGCATTCTGCAAAATAATATTAAATGGTTGTTTGGTTGTTTATTTAAAAAAAAAGAAGATTAAAAATAATATAAATTAATATAAAGTGGAGGGAGAAAAAGTCAGAAAGCTAAAAATGCAAGAAAGAAAGAAAAAAAGATACAAAGAAATAGATTCCAATCTTTTTTACAACAGTTATAGGCAGGGACTATAAATTTACTTCTCTCTATAAAGTTACAGCATGACTCTCTTTTTCTATAATCTATCCTGTCTAGTCATCAAAACCATAAATTTTAAGTTCATCTTTTTCTGTTTTATGCAAAAATTCCATAGGGGTTTCCAAGCAGCAATAAATGTATTTTCCTTTTTGATCAAAATCATATTTGGCCATCTCAGCAAGTTCCATCTCCTTCACTAACCATTCCTCCACTGTAGGTATTGCTAACTCTTTCCATCTTTATGCATACAAGTATCTTATTGCCATTATCATATAGAAAAATAACATTCCATGATGCTTTTTCCAACTGTTCTCCATCAGTTCCAAGGGAAAGATTTCCGGTCTCAGTTGCATATTAATTTTTAAAATCCTCTGAATCAGTGTATATATTGAATCCAAAATTTTCTTTCACCAAGCGTGGGTACCTCCCCATGGTAGCTGACATGGACGTTTGGTAAATGGAAATATGTGATTTTAAATATTTATGTAATAGCATACTTATTTTACTTGTGACCATCTGGCTTTCCTTTTGAATCAGTTTTTCTAGCTTACAAGCAATTGTATTTTTTAATGGATGCTTAGCTGATCATTTAATTAGCTTATTAACTAATTAACTAGCAGCACTTAGCCAAACTGGTCTGATCTGAAATAGTTTAAAAAGGTTTAGGGACAGGTTGATATTAGCATAGGAGATAATCAGGAAATCCTGGGGATGTGGGCTAGACTGAGAAGTGGAAAAAAACACCCCAGGCAAACTGTTTGCATATTACTACAAAGGATATGACAAGGATATGCCCATGATATCACCAGCAGTTGTGCCGTTATTGTGCTTCATCCCATTATTATATATTGGCATAATCACATTAGTTGTTTGCTTTTGTCTATGTTTTAATAAACAATTGTATTCGGAGATATTGTGCAATAATTTCAAAATTTAAAAAGAATTCAGTAATGTAAAATAATTTTTAAATACTTGGATATGTGATTTTTTTAAAATGTAGGATATTTTTTAATGTGGGATATTTTTTAATGTAACATAATTGAGCAACTTCAGGGAGTGTATCCCATGTGGACATTGGGTATTTTATCATAGCCGTATATAACATTGAGCTCAGAATACGATCAGTTTTGTTCTCCAATTTTGCACCTGCATTATCACTTCAGAACAAACCTCAGCATACTGTATACAACAAAGACCCTAGCACTGAGGTCATCTTCACACTTGGCATTGCATGGGTACCAATTTTCATACCTGATTGGGAGCAGGTTCAAGTTTACGAGGTGTTGATGTTTTCCATGGATGCCAATTTGTTTGCTCATAAGTGTTGAAAGCCATTCTAAATGCAGATGTGTGTGTAGGCTTTAATAAGATACTGCAGCCATTATGTCATGAGACTTATCTCTGCTGATCTTATGACAAAGACACTGCTTATTTGAAAGATATATACACATATATACATACATCATATCATATCAGCTTTGCATCAGTGGCTGAGGTCACCTTAAAATGTGATGTTAATATGTTGAATCCTGGACAGTTTTGAAACTTGCTTGTCTGAAATGTTGTGTATACTGACACTGATCTATCCAAGATTTAAAGATTGATCTCAAAAGCTCGGTTTTCAGACCCAATATAAATCTGATTTGATTGTGGGTTTCAGGATAACCTTATCAGCAGTGGCCCTGCCCATGTGGATTTCTTCTGCTGAGAACTGTATTTGTCGTGACTTTCTATTTTAGAGTATTACAATATTTAGAGCTTGGAATACTATTATGCTTTACCAATACATGTTTGATTTACAATTGTTTTTATACACCTGCCTTGCATGTGCCTTAAACCTTAATGCTTGGCAGTTATATCAAGCAAGCAAGTTCAGATTTTCTGTTTTTTAACATTATTAACAATGTGACATTAGTAGCTGATAATGAAGACAGAGAGGTTATGCTTTGGTAGCTTAATCAAAAGCCACTCCTGTATGTAGGTAGCCTGAAACCTGATTGTTTGACCCAAATAGTCATTTGCATCATTGAAACAATTCAGTACTAAGCAATACTAAGGAAGGAGCTGTGAAACCTTCAATCTTTTCGGTGGCACACCTAGCATCTTTCACATCCAGAGTAGATCAGATAGCTGAGCAGCAGCCATAGGATCCAGGCAGGCCTAACACCACCGCTATGAGCCTGCCCTGTAGTATTGCAGTTGTGCAGTGCCTTGCAGTCAATTGCTAAACTGTTGATTGGCACATAGGAGCACTTTGTATAGCCTCCTCAGACGATGCACCCCTTTATTGCCTTGATAGGTTACTGGATCCTTTCCTGTTAATCCTCAAAATGATCTTCAGATGCCAGAAATCAAGGCTCAAGCCTTCATCGGGCTCTACCAAACTTTTGAACAGATTACAGTGGTTTCAGCATAGTCATTTTGCTGTCCTTCATCGGTCTAGGTTTTGGTTCAGAAGGATGGACTTACTGGCAACATTAGGTTCTGTTTTATCTGGAATTGCTAGTGAGGGCAGCCTCTGAAATGTCAGTGATGCTAACTTGAAAGTTGAATTGGCTTCTACAAAGATTTGAAAATGCTTATTCTTGAAAACCTATTTTATCCACTCCCCTAAATTCTTTGAAGTAGACTTTATCATTTCTTGTACATGAATAATAATTGCAGCATTTCAAAATATCTATTTTATGGAATCCCTGTAGATTTCAAACTTTTCCCTAATTGCTTCTTTATTTCTCTTCGTCTCTAGGAACCTTCAAGATTTATCATGTATAATAGATGCCAACAAGATGAAGGTATTTTAAAAAAATCAAAAGACAAGCAAACAGTAACTCCTTAAACCCATAACCTTTGCTCTGGACTAATTCTTGCTCGTTCATACCATAGCCCTGATGTTTTATTTCTTAAAAAAAAAATAACAAGAACTATCAATACATTTACTGCATGCCCTATTTTCTAACTCAGTGCCAATGCTGATATTCAGTCATTACCTTAGACATATGATAAGACTTTTGCTTCTGAAGGGTATGTTTCCAAAGCATAGCTACCTTAAGTTCATAAGTATAGTGCCTGTGATCTTTGTACTTTGACTTCTAAACTAATGATGTAGGATTTACTTTTTACTTAAACCATAGCAGCTATAAAGCACTTTCTAAAAGTGTATAAAGCCTTTATACACTTTTATATAAAGTAATATACACCTACTTTTATATAAAGCTGGACTAGAAAACCTCCAAGGTATCCCTTCCAGCTCTATTCTGATTCTAAATTCTAAGAGATTTATCAAGGAAACAAGCTTCTAATTTGGCGCCCTCTGCTGCTGCTTTTCAGCAAAACACTTAAATGCCAATAGATCCCATCTACAGGTAGTCCTCAACTTGCAACCATTCGTTTAGTGACTGTTCGAAGTTACAGTGGTATTAGAAAACGTGGTTTATGACTATGTTTCACACTTATGACCATTGCAGCACCCTCATGGTCATGTGACCATAATTCAGATGCTTGGCAACTGTCATGTATTTATGTTGTAGTGTTCTGGGTCATTTTTCGCAACCTTCTGATAAGCAAAGTCAGTGGGGAAGCCAGATTCACTTAACAACCCTGTTACTAACTTAACAACTGCAGTGATTCATTTACGAATTGCAAGAAAAAAATGTAAAATGGGCCAAAATTCACTTAACAGCTATCTTGCTTAACAGCAGAAATTTGGGGATCAATTGTAGTCGTAAGTTGAGGACTACCTGTATATAGTAGATGTTAAGAGTTCTAGTCGAGAGCATTAAGTATAATTCAGATTTGAATATGAGTTCACGTGCAGAAAATTCAGGAACATACCCACATAGACTGTGAATGGCCCTGCATGTGTTTTCCGGGAAGCTGTTTATAAGAAAACTGAAGGGTGACCATTGAATTTTGATTTCAAAGGAACCTGTTTATAAACATTTATTCAGTTAATGAAACTGAAAAGTGACTTCTCAGACTAAAGTTACCTATAAAGTAGTTAAAATTAGAAACCCTACAACACTACACTCCTATCTTTTGCCCAAAGAATTTATAAAAAATCAATGAATAGCAAAAAATATCAAGGATCCATAAAAGCACCTAACGAAACAAACCCTGTTATGGCGTGAGATAATTATGTTGTCATTTTCTCCGCTCTTGCTACTGGCAGCCATGAAAAGGAAGCAAGCTTGAGAAAATGTTATAGCATAGTAATATCAGATTCCACTTTTGTTATTGTTACAAAACACACTAGGGGGGTTTCCTTTAACATCTGTCTCCAGAATTATACAAACTTGCAAACAAGTCTTCACATACCCTGACATCCGTCCTTGTCTTTTGAACTCTCTTTTTTTTTTTTTTTGCAGGCAGCTGGATCTTCTGGAAGAGGTTGTGTGGAACTCTGCTTTAGTAGATGAGCAAATAGACCTCTGTGGTTCATTCTTCATCTGAACCTTTGTTAACCATGAATAACCTTCCCCACCATGCCTTGACAGATGTAAATTAAACTGTTCAGAGACATTTCCTGCCATGAACAGAACTGCTTGACAATTACCTTTTAGCATAGAACTACAAGAGATCTGCTGCCTGCAGTACGACTATGTGGAAAGTTTTCACAGAGGAAGAGACGTCTGTGAAGTTAGAACAGCTGTGGAAAAATGGGAGCACCTGAACTTTAAAAAGCACAGCACTGGATACACTTCATGTACAGCTTTCAAGTGAACTAGTACCTAAGACCTTTGGTGACAAAATGGACTCTGGAGATATAGCTGTAGGGCAAAACGCTACCTCAAGAACTGGAGAAGCAGCAAAAGTATCAAGCAGATGGAGGCAGGAGCATTCGGCTAATGTGAAGATGGGCAGCCTGGAAGGTCAGGCACAAATTGATCCAGAACAGATGGGAAGCCCTGTGTCGTCTCAGCTCTTTAGTTCTGGGAAAGGGGTATCACCGAGCAATGCAACCCAACAAATCACAGACAAGCAATACCCTCAGCAGCTTCCAAGTCCATACTCCTGTCCACACTCACTTTCATTTCCACAGCCATCGTTGCCACAAGGTTTCTTGCACAATCTGAAGCCGCGACAGAGCCTAGAAGGCCACAAATGGCAATTTTCTGGCCCCCTTCAGCCAGTTGCCTCCGAGGACCTGTTTCCTTTTCATGTGCATGGCCATAGTGGAAGTTTCTCCAGAAAGAAAGTGTCCAATCTTAACCCTGCTTATAGTCAGTACTCTCAGAAATGTATAGAGCAATCCTCAGAAGACGGTTATAAGAAAGAACATAAATCCAAAAAGCCTGGCAAATACATTTGCCCTTACTGTAGCAGGGCTTGTGCCAAACCTAGTGTACTTAAAAAACATATAAGGTCCCATACGGGGGAACGACCCTACCCTTGTGTCCCTTGCGGTTTTTCATTTAAGACAAAAAGCAATTTATACAAGCACAGGAAATCCCATGCCCATGCAATTAAAGCAGGACTAGTACCTTTCACAGAATCTGCTGTATCTAAGTTGGACCTAGACAGCAGTTTCATTGATGTGGAAGCAGAGATACATTCGGATGGGGAGCAGAGTACAGATACAGATGAAGAGGCGTCGCTACTTGTTGAAAGTTCTGAAAAACTGAGCCCAGTTCCGCAGATTCCATTGGACATTGCAAGCAGAAGCGGCTTTCATGCATCCCTAGAAGAATCCTTGGGAAGTCCAATGAAAGTCCCTATTTTAATTATTCCCAGAAGCGGGGTGCCCTTGCCATGTGAAAGCTCCCTGCATGTTGGGACCGATAATCTGCAGAATCCATTAAATACGAAGTCTGATGACTCTCACACAGTTAAGCAACGCCTTGCCTTGAGGCTGTCTGAGAAGAAAGGACAAGATTCTGACCAGTCATTAAATCTACTGAGCCCTCATAGCAAAGGAAGCACTGACTCTGGTTATTTTTCACGCTCGGAAAGTGCAGAGCAACAGATAAGTCCACCAAATACCAATGTGAAATCTTACGAAGAAATCATCTTTGGGAAATTCTATAGGATCAATCAAAGGACTGCACAACCATTAGCAACAGCCAATCAAGATTGTAATTCAGTGGGTAGAAAAGGCAAGATGGAGCCACTACCTCTTGTAAACCCTAGATTAGACATTAACTTGTCTGAAGAACGAATGTCTCCAAATAATGAAGCACTAATGGACTCTGGCAACAGGAACATTATGAAAAATAGCCAGGTCTTTGATGACTGCAGTTCAGAATCCAAACAGTTGCAAATCGTTACATCATCCATCAAAAATGAATCAAACCTTTATCCAGGAAGTCATTTGGGTGATGCGTCTCTGCTCCTGGAACCTTCAGCAGATTCAAATCCATTGATTAGAAGCAACTCCATGCCCACATCATCTGCAACTAACTTGAATGTCCCATCATCTTTAAGAGGAAGCCATTCATTTGATGAGAGAATGACGGGTTCAGATGATGTGTTTTATCCTGAAACTATAGGAATACCCCATCAGCGAATGTTAATAAGACAAGCAGCCTTTGAACTTCCTTCATTGCAGGAAGGACACTCGGATTCGGAGTATCATGGGCGAATGGGGAAGAACATTATGGTTGCTTCCATTAGATCACCCATTGGAGAAAAGGGGCCATTGAGAGAAAAGAAATTGCCAGCAGGGGAGAGACATATTTATGAGGGTGACTCTTCTGGAAAGCACTATAGAAAGTGGGAAGACTATGGGATTCTGAAGCAAAGCTTCAGTGGGTCAAAACAAAGTGGAGAATTCTATACCGAATCGCCTACACAGTTACAGGCAATGTCTTCCACATATGGCATTGTATTTGAAAATCGAAAGCGTAGGATCCAAAAGAGTGTTGGAGATGAGGAAGACATGCCATCATTATGCAGTGGGGTTAGTAGCAATTCCATGACTGGTGATTTTGACCCAAAATCGCAAACCCAGGATGGACCAAGGAGTGGATATGGCATACAAAGCCACGAGAGCGCTGCTCATTGTCATTCAGAGCGGTTTGAGATGTGTAGATCCCACTTACAATCATTCAGTCCAACCACTAGTTTAGAAGAATGCTCTTCGGCTGCTGATCAAGAAAAAGCTGCAGAATCTCTTAGCAGAAAAGGAAATGTAATTTCTGTGATTCAGCATACAAATTCCTTGAGTCGGCCAAATTCATTTGAAAGATCTGAATCTACAGAGCTTGCGACTTGCCAGCAAGAGAAAAGCTATTTGACATCTGAAAGTTTTGAAAGTGAGGTTGCGGAATTCCCAATGAGCCCAGAGAGAGTCCAGCAGATAGAAAATGCCGAGGTTGCTAGCAAACAGCCTTCCTCGCTGCAGCCTTTTCAGACCTACATGCAGCCGAGGCTGGTTCGTCAGCATAATATACAGGTCCCCGAAATCCGTGTCACCGAGGAGCCAGATAAACCCGAAAAAGAGAGAGAGGTCCCCGTGAAAGAGCAAGAAAAGCCTGCAGAAGAATTCCAGTGGCCGCAAAGAAGTGAAACCTTGTCCCAGCTCCCAGCTGAAAAAGCTACCGCCCAAGAAGAAACGCTTGCGTCTTGCTGACATGGAACATTCCTCTGGAGAGTCCAGCTTTGAATCCACGGGAACTAGCCTTTCTCGCAGCCCTAGCCAAGAGAGTAACCTGTCTCACAGTTCGAGTTTTTCAATGTCTTTTGAACGAGAGGACAGTATCAGGTTCATGACATCAAGCAGACAGGATGAATTGGCCAAGCAGCCTGAATTTTTGACTGTCCCAGCTGGTGCTTATTCTCTTTCTGTCCCTGGACATCACCAACAGAAAGAAATGAGGCGCTGCTCGTCAGAACAGATGCCTTGTCCTTATCCTGCTGAAATCCCTGAGATACGGAGCAAATCTTTCGATTATGGGAATCTGTCTCATGCTTCTGCAGCAGGAGCACCTCCAGTGGCTTTGTCTCCAGTGAGAGAAAGGAAGAAATGCTTTTTAGTTCGCCAGGCTTCTTTCAGCGGCTCCCCGGAGATTTCCCAGGCCGATTCAAGCATGGAACAAAATATAAAGCAAGAGCAAACAGAACATGGGCATGCTGGTCTTCGGTCTTCCCAAACTCCTTGGTCTCATTCCTCCTTTTCTCTTCCTTCAGATGACTCTAGGAAGCAAGCTACTGGTTCTTGTCCTTCACGAAGCAGTAGTTTATCACCACTTTCCCACCTCTCGGTCCCCCAAGCACCTTATATTCTAAGCAAATATCCAGCCGAACAACAGCACCTATTTGCACTGCAAGAAAAAGTTCCCTTTTTTCCTATCCACAGCACTATATTGCAGTTCCCCTACCCATCTGTCTGCATGGTTCACTTGCCATCTCAGCCCTTGTGGCCTTCAGAAATTTCACAGACCCCCTTTCCACATCACTTTGTACAGCAGCTTCAAAAATCTTATTCTAAGCAACCTTTCCCAATGGAAAGCCACCCAGGCTGCCACTTGGAATATGCTCAAGAGCATATTCGAAAGAAAGCTGATTATATATGTACTAAAGAGCAACCTTACCAGCGTTACTCAGGAACATCTGGGCAGTATTCTAAAAATGCACTTGCAATTTACCAGCCAGATTGTAGCATTAAATCAACTGATACCTCTTCTGAACAGCAGCTACAGGTGAATTTTGAAACCCAGAATATTGAACCTGTTCAGTCATTACCGGGCACCGTTGTTCCGGTTAGACTCCAGACCCATGTGCCGTCCTATGGTAGTGTCATGTACACAAGCATTTCCCAGATCCTTGCTCAAAGCAGTAGCCCTGCTATCGTCATCTGCAAAGTAGATGAGACTCTTTCTCAAAGGACATTAGCAACAAGCTCATGCATGCACGGAATAGAGTTTAACATAGCACAGATGTTAACCAACATGGAGGGCTGGAAAAATATCCCTTGTGGAAAGTACCACAGACTCTCTCACTCAACTTAGACTCTTCTATCCCGTTATGTTTGACCCCCAGTTCAGACACTGCCTCTTCTCTAGGTGGAAACAAACGTATGCTTTCACCAGCAAGTAGCTTGGAGCTCTTTATGGAGACCAAACAACAAAAGAGAGTCAAAGATGAAAAAATGTATGGACAGATCGTTGAGGAGCTAAGTGCTGTAGAACTCACTAATTCGGATATAAAGAAAAGTTTTCCCAGACCACAAAAGCCCCAGCTGGTTAGGCAGAGTTGTACCACTGAGTCAAAAGAAAGGGGGCATTCTCCTTTGCTCTGTTCCCCATTATCGTCATCATCTCAAGACTTGCCAGGTAGCAAACCATCTCCCGCTGAGTCTTCTTCATTAAACAAGGAGAAGCTTCCCAGTTTTGATTCTGCTTCACTTGGGCAAAAGTCTAGTGGCACCTCTGAAGGCAGGGAATCCCCAGAAGAACTGGATGTGGACGAAACATCCTCAGATATGTGCCTAAGCCCACAGAGATCTTTGGTTTCTTCGGGAGAAAGACAGATGGAAGACCAATCCAAGCCACAAAAATTGCCATTTGGTATGCTGGTACAAATGGCATCTCAGCCAAGTGGGAAAGCAGTGACCTCAACAATTCTCCTGACAGATCTTGCTGACATCCAGCACATTTTGAAATTCCCTAGTTTGAGGACTACCACAACTGTGAGCTGGTGTTTCCTAAACTACACAAAACCCAGTTTTATTCAACAAGCAACTCTAAATCATCTGTTTATGCTTCATGGTGCATTAGTTCTTGTAATCCAAACCCATCGGGACTGAGTACAAAGATTACCCTTGCACTCCTACGTTCCAAGCAGAAAAGCAGCACAGAAATCTATACACTGTCTCCAATGCATAGGCCTGGAATGGGAAAGCTGACATCGTCAAGTACATGGAAAGAGTTTGCTCAGGTAATCTGCCAATTCTTAAAGATCTATGGGTGTTAGTTAGCTTTTCTATTATATAGACAAGCACAGTGCATGAGAGGCATTTCAGCGTAATGTTTCTGGAATAGTTTTCCAACATATTAATGAGTTTGTTGGTTCATTCTAAGAAGGTTTTTTTCAAATCTATGAGTAAGAGTTAGTTGGAAAGTGGCATCATGATTATGGATTCTTTCTGAAAAACCTTCTGGGGATTTAACATTTTCCAATTAGATTTTTCAAAGGAAGTGATTCCAAAGGTTCTATTTCAGAAGAAGAAATTGGCTATAAAACATAAATATAAAATGTTAATTTCAAGAGTTTCATAATGTGTCGGTTGTTGCATTAACTGATTTTCTGCATCTTTCGACACTGATATAAATTTTCAGAATGCAAAATGTATTGAATTATCATAAGGATAACACATTCTGAAGTCGTAAGCAGTAAGGGGTGGCCTTACTACTTTATTTTTAAGTGGGTTTTTTTTTTTGCACCTGAATACCATCAGATAAAATCAATAATTAAACTACACTGTTGGAATTATGCATTGTTGCATAACTGTGCTTTTATTTTCATTTTCTTATTGGGCCCATTGGCTAATGAAAATGGAATTAATATTGGCATGGAGATCCAGGTTCAGGGATTAAAAATTTCATTGAGTGACTTTGGATCAATCAGTCAACCTCTGCCTAATCTATCTAATGAGATAATTGTGAAATTTAAATAAGGGAAACCACAACATAAACTGTCAGGAAGAAAGGCTAGAAAGTCAATACTGTGGCTAAAGAATAAATAAAACAACCTTAAAATAAAACGACATAGAAGTTTGTCTCCAAACTTAATATGGGAAGGTGAATCTGCATAACCATGGTGTGGCAATCTAACAACGTACAGAAAGATAAGATCTTGGGAGGGGGGGTACTAGGGCATCAAGTTTTATTTCTCTTTGGTTTAAACCTGGTGGCAGTGCTGTGTGGATACTCATTCCTGCCTCCACAAAAAATCTGTGGATCCCAACATCACCTGAAGTTTTCCAACTCTCATAAAGTCTACTCTACTTTAATTGAAGTACTTGTTTCTGTCCCAGGAGATTGTGGATTTATTTATTTATTTAGCAATGAATAAATTCCTAATACATTGGGTTGGGGAGATCAAAGGTAGTTGGTCATAGTTTGTTGCCACATCACTACCTTTTGAACTATAGGCAGAGAAACTAGTGTGTCTTAACCACACCACCCCTGATGGGCTGGATGGCTTTGAGGAGATCATTATGACTTGAAATGCCAGTGGTCATCCATTGACTGATTTTGATCGTCTAGTAAGTCTTATTTATCTTTACTTTGTATGTATAACTGGCAACATAATATGTTTACAATATACTGAGGTATTTTTAAAAATTTCTTCTGCCAACCTCTTTTATTCCTTGGAAAATCAAAAGACCCAGTTAATTGGCTTCCTGGGTTTTCAGTAAGATGTAAGACCTAATTGTGACTTAAAACATTTACCTTAATGTGGCACAACACAGTTATTCTGTTTATGTATGTAAAGTGTATTCTACACTTCAAACATTTTCAACAATTAGTGACATTTTCCCCTGCCTTTCTTTTTACAGATGAAACAGGAGCCATTTTTTGTATTTGGCAGCAAGTTTGAAAAGAAAGTCGCAGGGAATGTTATCAAAGAACGAATTAAAGGAGACAGCCATGTTGATAAAGATATTGTAGTCAAACAAACTGAGCCAATGAGAATTAAAATTTTTGAAGGCGGGTAAGAACAGAAAAATGGAATTGTTGTTTCTTCTGTGTTACTTTTAAAGACAAGAGCTAAAGTATTGCTCTGGGTGCTCAGGTTTTTGTGATGAAATCTCAGAGTATAATCAATTATGCAAATTGATACCAAAATTGATTAGAAGTTAAACAGAGCCCCAATTTGAACGTCATGAAAACTCTATACAGACTATTTTGAAATCATGAACAAAAAAAGAACAAGGAATATATAATCCACGGAACTTCTGCCATGTCCCATTTTTTGAAGGAAAAAACGTTTACTTAATATCATATGACCTTAAACACTTCATAAAACCTCATACTACATTGGAAACTTGTGAAGTATCTTCAGGGTTTGTCTTTGGTATTTATAAGATGGGTATTCTGAAAGAATGACGCGAAAGTCCCCTTGGGATCATGCAACTAATGATGGAGCTCTTTGCAATATAAGGGTTTTTTACAGCTGTTTTTATTCAGCTATTTTTATTCCGTTTTTACAGCTATTACTATTCATTTAGTTGGGACATGGTAGCTCAGTGGCTAAGATGCTGAGCTTGTCAATCAGAAAAGTCATTTGAAAGTTCGAAACACATAAAAATGCAAGTAGAAAAATAGCGTGACCCGACAAAAGGGCGAAACGACAAAAACCGCGCCCGACTAAACCGCGTCGCTGACGTCATCAACGCAGCCACAACAGCCAGCGCGGAGAAAGAAGGGCGCTTTAAATAGCGCGTTGAAAGAAAGCCAATTTAACTTAAGGTAAAGGTTAGGTTTAGCGTTAGGTTTAGGGTTAGGTTAAGGGTTAGGGTTAGCTTTAGGGTTAGGTTAAGGGTTAGGTTTAGGGTTAGGTTAAGGGTTAGGTTTAGGGTTAGGTTTAGGATTAGGTTTAGGGTTAGATTTAGGGTTAGGGGTTAAGTTTAGGTTTAGGGTTTACAGCATGCTTCTGTCTCCGCGCTGTTGTCACCCTGTTGATGATGTCAGCAACACGGTTTAGTCGGGCGCGGTTTTGTCGTTCGCCCTTTTGTCGGTGAACCGAAAAATAGGAACCACCGTTGGTGGGAAGGTAACAGCATTCCATGCACCTTCGGTGTTTAGTCATGCTGGCCACATGACCAGGGAGATGTCTTTGCACAGCACTGACTCTTTGGCTTTGAAATGGATATGAGCACCGTTCCCTAGAGTTGGGAACGACTAGCACATATGTGCAAGGAGAACCTTTACCTTTACCTTATACATTCAGTGGTGCTTTCTACTGAATTTGTCCAAGATGGTCATTGACATATCTCTGAAGAAAGAACAAAGTCCTCTGAACACCACTGATAGGTAGTAATGTCATAATTTAACTTCTTGTGCCAGATGAATAGAAAGGACAATGTAAAAGGACATGGGTAACTGACTGAACTTGTCCAAAGAAGTCCCGGGCAGGGGAAGGGATAGACTTGAATTAAATATTTCTTCCTTGGGCCTGTCACTGTCTTTCATCTTAGAAAGAAGACAGTGGCAAAAAAAATCACTTCTGAAAAATGTGGTCAGGAAAACAGGATGGATTTATCCATGCAATCACCAGGGCTCAACATTGATTTGAAGGCCCATATGAATTAATCTAAATATTAAGAAAGAAGGCAACAAATCAGAATTAGCTAATGTGCATGTTCTCCTTTGCATTTGAGAAAAGATATTGGCAAAGAAAGAGTCTGTTGAGAGAGATTTTCCAAATAATCTTGAGCCGTATAATTTGGGCTGAAATATGGATTTTTGAGTAGGTTGTAGTCTATGACCAGTGCTTCAGTACTCACAGAGTTCTTTGGAAGCCAATTTAGTTCAGATATTGCATATATTAAACCAGAGGATTTAAAGTCTGAATTTATTGCAATCATCTATAGGATCAGAGAACTTTTGAAATAATTTAAGCCAATATTTTAATCAAATGACTCGCATGCAACAGGTCTGTTGAAATCAAGGCAGATGTAGGAAACACATCAGTTTAATAAGATTAGTAGATTATCTTCTGGATCCTGCATATCAGGAGCAGCTCAGTGGTAGAAATAGAATAAAATAACAGAATATGGCATGTGTAAAACCAGAGGCTGAAGGATTGTAAGAGAGATGGACAACAATTGTAACAATACAACACAGAAGGCGCAAACACCTGCCTGTTCAAAGAACTATATAGCATCAGGGTGATAGCAACATTTAATTTAGATCTTGGTCTTCCAAAAGGAAGATTGTTCACTGCCTAATTATATAACATTATATGTATGTGTGTGTGTGTGTGTGTGTGTATATATATATATATATATATATATATATATATATATATATATATATATATATATATATATATATATATATATATAAAACTAAACTAAGCCATAATAATTTGCAACATGACAACAGAAGAAAGATCACATTTTAGCAGTGATAAGATTAAAAAAAGGTAACACCCCACTACAGGGACATATGATAGGGGAAAGCTTGCCTTGTAAAGAATTGTCTACTTGAAGTGTTTCAAGAGGATGTTGAATTAGACTAAATGAAGCCAACAGAGCTCTTAGCTGAAAGGCCTCTTTGGATCATGGCCAGACATAACCTGTATGTCATTTTCATCACTCTTTGTTAGTAAAATTATAATGTCTTAAGCTAAAATAGAAACATTAGCTTTGTAGAAGAATAGAATAGAAGTTCTCTGCTTTGCCAGTCCTGTTCAGTATGTGTCCGTTCTAAAATTTAGCAAATTCTACAATGTTTTCAATAATGCAGTCTTTTTTCTCTGGTTAAAGATTGTCAGGAGAATCATTCTGCTTTAAGAGAAATGGGGATGTACAAAACTGTAGTGAATGTCGTTCACATGGTTTTCCTTAATGAGATAACTGTTGGCAATGTAGACATCCTTTTAGACATTGGTTGGCTTCAGAAATGGGAGAGGCAGTGCAGGTTTTCTAGGCAGGTATAATGGACACATATACTTTTATTACCTACCAACTATCATGATTTTCCTGGGATCTCCCAAGTTTTCAGAATGTGGTCCTTTTTCAAAGGTTTGCCCTGGAAACATCACAGATCCTAAACAGGATCAGCAATAAATTTACTTGTAGCGTCTATTTTGTTTTTCTTTCCTCCTAGGGATTCTTGGCACTAACTTTATCAGTGGGTGATTTAGCATCCTCTTGATAAAAGTGTTGTCCCCCCCCCAGTTGATTAAGAGCAAAGAAACTTGATGATAGCGAAAAGATGAAATCACCACCAGCAGCCATTTACGACTGGGTGTTCATTTTGGATCTGGCTTTTACTTAGATTGCTGGAAGAAAAGCGGAGGGATTTGTGGGCAAGCCTTAACTATTTTGAGGAAATAAAGGCATTCTGGTCTCCCCACCCTTCCCCAGAAGCTGCTGCTGCTGCTGCTGCAAAAAAATGCTATCTGGTTGTCTCTTCTCTTGTTTGATTCTGTTCCTGAAGGGTATATTCTGACCTAGGATTCACAAATCACGAAGCAGACTCCTTGTCCCGAAAAAAACTCTTTTTATTAAGCTGATGTGAATTCCTCTCATTCACATCTAGTAAAGGCCCCAGCAAACAGTCTTTTAAGGGTGAATTTACAACCACAGACCTTATCAGGCCAGAACTGCCAGGCCGATATCTTCGCAATGCTGTGCAAGAAAATAATTGGTGAGGAGTCTCTGAGAGTCACGAACAAATCTTCACATTAATGAAATGAACAAATTATCTCCTGCAAACTCCATTCCTCTTTCGCTCCTGTTTATTCCCTATGGGAGGGGCCATTCACCGTCCACCTGTGCCTTTACTCCCAAGTCAGCCCTTGTTCCTTAGCTGTTCCCTTCTCCTGGCAGCTCTGCGCATGCGCACATCGGGAACAGGCTCCAGCTGTTCTTCTGCCCCACTGACCTCCATCTCCAAAGGCAGCAGATAATTGTCGGACGGTCTTGGCCCCATCTCTGCCTCTGATGCAGAGCACTCATCAGAGCCTTCCCCAGACTCCAGGACTGGCCCATGTTCCTCCCCAAACTCCTCACTGTCTGAGTCTGCCACCAGCTTCACTGACGGCTGGCGGGCCACAACAGAGTGCAAGCTTACTACTCTCTTATATGGGAATAAGTCTCATTGGAATCAGCTGAACTCACATTCTGCATAGGAATGTATAGGATTGCATTGTGCAGTTGGGAATGTGTACACAGCAACTTATGCAAGCCTTCTTTATGCAAAACGTATGCTGTTGTAAATGGTTTTATGGTATATTGGACAGAAAGGGGAAATGCCAAGAAGGATACATTTTTCCATGGCAAAGTTATTCTTTGCTTCTTTTTAAGAAGACTGACAGGTGTCTGGAACTGGCATATAGAGGTGTGATGTATTCTATTGATGTCCTTGCTGATTTTGGAAATGTCTTCTTATCTACTATGTCTTTATTTACTCTTACCTTTGGCCCAGTCGGAGTTAGCCTATGATCTTCAAAATCTTTCTCAGAACTGGGTATGAAAGGTTCTCTTTCCCTGAGATAAATATGGAATAAACATAAAGAAATCATTGTTTGAATATCTTATTTTGCTGATCTGTAGGAAAATGATCCCTTTGGAATTTTAAGAGGGAGGATATATGTGATTGAGAGGGCTCTTGTGCAGGGGTGGGTTCTGGCAGTCACTACTGCCGGTTTGCTTGTGGGCACGCCACGTATCCTTGATGCATGCTGTGCGTGTATGCACGGTGCAATAAAAATTGCTATGCGCAGAAGCAAAAAACAAGATGGTGGTGCCTATGGTGCTGCCTGGAGAACCGGTTCGGGGGCATGGCAGGCCTGGGTCGTGCTGGTTCCAGCGACCCAGGCCAACAAACCATTACCAATTTGGCTGAACCAGTCTGAACCGGTAGGAACCCACCATTGGATTTGTGCTGTATGAGGGTATGTTAAAATAGCTGTGACTCACAGCATTTGGAAATGCTGGAAGTTTTAAATTTCTTGTCTTTAAATATGCATTGAAAAAACAAAACAATTTCATTTAGGCAGTTCACATTTGCACACATCTGTACATTTTGTATTTGTGCAACAGTTCTGGCTCAGCAATCAAAAAGAGTCATTGGGCAAAGGTCTATCTCTGTAAGAAGATGCATATAATGAACGTTTGTCAAATATGTGCTCCTAATCAACACAATACTAACATATGAAATAATTCCCTTGGTTTTGTGTGTATGGGGAGGGAAGATAGCCTTCAGTGGACCGAATGATCTCTTTTTTTGCAAGGAACAGTGCTGTGTATTACATTAAATGCTTCTGAATAAAAACCATGAATGCATCACAGATTTCCTCATAGTCCTCCTCTGCAAATGCACAAATACATAGAAACCATCCAGAACATGGGTGTCAAACTTTCTGCGACACGTTGCTGTCACGTGATGTTTCATGGTGTTTCCCCCTTTACGGAGCTGGAGTGGGCGTGGCCTGCACATGATGCATCCGGCCCGCCGGCGCCAGTTTGATACCCCTGGTCTAGAATTTCCTATGGAAAAAATAATTTTATAGTAGGACCTAAGCCTAAAGATATTGACAAGATTGCTAGCTTTTAAGACTTAAAAAAAAAAGTAGGACAGAAGTAAATTCATTGACCGCCTTCCTTTAAATAGGTATTCCGGTTCAGACATAACTCTCTATGCTTGTGTATGCATATTTTTGAGTCATTGTTAACTCCTGGCAACTTCCTGGATTAATTCCTGCAGGTTTCTTCACATTATTTATGGAAGTGATTGCCATTGTCTTCTTCCTAGGGCTAAGACAGAGTATCTGGCCCAAAATCACCTCAACCTCAGAAAGAACTAGATCTCATAATCACCTCATTTCTAGCCTGCTGCCCTAACCATTACACGAGAAAACTCTTTTTTCTTATTTGAAGGAGTGCCTTAACCTTTGTAGTAAGTTGTTAAGCCATGTTTTTGCCTTGAAAACTAACATTTTGTAATACTTCAACGAAATACAATCTCTGTGAATAAAAATGGCCGCGTAGGTGTTTCCTATTTCATTCTGACTTTCTTTTTACAGATATAAATCAAATGAGGATTACGTGTATGTCAGGGGACGTGGACGGGGAAAGTATATTTGTGAAGAATGTGGAATCCGTTGCAAGAAACCCAGCATGCTGAAAAAGCATATCCGGACTCACACTGATGTACGGCCTTATATATGCAAGCTGTGCAATTTTGCCTTCAAAACAAAAGGTACCTGATCAGTTTCATTTTATTTATTTATTTATTTGCTGGGCTGATGACACAATCTCCTCCTGTTAGTCTGCGTTCCATCCTTCGAAGTGTAAGAGAGGTTTTCTTAAACCAAGGGAGCACTTATTTCTCTCAAGGGCTCGGCCAGATTCCTCCGTGCCAGCCAGGCTGATCTCAGGAGCCCAGCAAAAGTTGTCAACTTTTATTTCTGAAAACGAGGCTTCATGAAATGTACCACTCCTATTTGAATAAGAGATCCGAGGTTTGATGTGTTTGTCAGGGAGAAAGCCACTCTACGTAACTACATTAAGAAATGTGGACTTCGACCCAGTCTATCTGTCTGCAGAGGAAATGTAGTGGGCATAAAATTACCTTGGCAATTATTACTTTTCTGCTGAAAATGTTGTGGTGCAAATATCAGTTGCATAGAGGGGGTTGTACATTTTCAGCAGCACATTGCAGAAATGGAACATTAGCTGTGGAGAATTCCTAAGCTGCCTTTATGATGGGTCAGTTTCACAATTATTAATAATGCACCATTCCACAGACTCCGTGTGGGCTCCTCCCTCCAAGCTGACATGAATTATGGATGGAGATCTACTAGCACATGTACATAGGTACTCATTGCCACAGGGGAGGAGAAGCTGCTTCCATTTAGCATCTCTGCAAAAATCTATCAAGTGATGGACGCAGTTGCCAGAATTGTGTCTTTAATCAATCTCTCCCTTTTTAAAGGAAATAATGCCAATTGCCTAATTTATAATGCTGGAGCCATTGGGGGTTTACTCCTACTCCTAATGACAGTGGGGAAATATATATTCTGTATAAAGCAGTATCACTTAGACTTATGTACCGCTTTACAGTGCTTTACAGCCCTCTCTAAGCGGTTTTACAGAGTCAGAATATTGCCCCCAACTCATTTTACCCACCTCGGAAGGATGGAAAGCTGAATCAACCTTGAGCCTGGTGAGATTTGAACTGCCAAATTGCAGGCAGCCAGCAGTCAACAGAAGTAGTCTGCAGTACTGCACTCTAACCACTGCGCCACTGTGGCTCATGTACAGAGGAGGAGACATCTGCTTAATTTTTCAGTATTAATACACAGTTCAACCTCTCAGCAGCATTTAATATTATAGGTCAACCTTTCCAGGGTTGGTATATAGACATCTGGTATATCTCAGATGTGCTGAAATACTGGGGAATTGTAATCCAACACATCTAGAGGTCATCAGGCTGCAAAAATCTGTAAAAGCTGATACTTTCGCATGTTTAAAGTGTTACATTGAGACTAAATAGCGTGAGGAATCAGCAAATATCTGTAGGGAGGATAACACAATTAACAGAATTATTTATGAACTCATTTTTTTTCAAATGTAGCTGATAGTTAATTATATTTCCATAAAAACTTGCAGCCTGTTGTAAAAGTTAGTCTAGTTGCACCTCAAGAACTTGCAAATTTATTCTGGAGTAAGTTTTCATGTATTTGTGTGTAAGGAAGTAGAACTGAATTTCTCTAAAATCCTCCACATCCCCACTGGCTTGTCCCATAGTGATTCATCATTGAACCTGCTCTTGGATTATCCCAGTTCTATGGAATTAATTCCTTGCTTTATTCAGGAGCATAACCCTTTTTAAAATAGGCTTTTTGGCTGCTGGATTTTCTTGAGCCATATAGTTATCACCCTTAAAGCCTTATAGGTCTTGAGGCCAGGCTATTTGAAGAACTGCCCTATTACATCTATCCAGATTAAGAGACCTATTTGGTGGAACCACAAAATAAAGGACTTTTCAGTAAATAGTCCTTCTTTATGGAACTTTATTTTCCTGAGGTAAGGTTGACTCTCATCTCTTGCTCTTCCAAAAGGCCCCAAAAATGTGGTTTGGTCAGCAGGCCTGGGAAACTCAAAAGGAGATTGAGACAACCAAACTGATTTAAACGTGTTGTTGCTGCCCTGAGGATGGGGATGAAGGGTGATTTTTTTTTTCTTAAGGGTTTTTATTATATGGTGGATGTTTTAACGTTGCAAGCTGCCCAGAGTCAGCTATGGGTAAGTTGGGCAAATATATAAATTTGTTTAATAAATAGATAATAAATAAATACATCTGGTTTTAATATGTCTAACTATAAACCTTGAGAGACTTTTGATAAACTTAATAAATAAAGTAATTCACAAGATTAGACAATAATACCTGTGTTAGCCTCAAAGATGCCAAACAATTCTGGCTATAGTTTGGAAGTATTTCTTTATTTATTATTCAGTTTGTATAGCTGCCCGTCTCACTTTTGGGTGGCTTAAAAATTAAGTAATATCAGAGGCTTGCAAATGGGAAAACACCTTGTGAAGTTTCTGCCAAGTATTTATGTCCTCCTTGTTCAATGCATTCCCGGTCAGAGGTCACAGCAACATCTGTTTCTTTTTTTCTCCTTTGACTAATTATTTTATAGTACAGTCATTTCTTTCTAAAAAATAGTCTCCTACAAAGGTTATAACAGTTATAGTTATAACAGTGATGGGAGTGCTGTACATTCCTGACAATTTTAGGGAGAGGCGATGCTGGTGTAAACTTCAGTTGTGGGAATCTGGAGTATCTTTTGAAGCCACATTTAATACTTCCCTTCTTCTCCCCTAACTGTTGATAATAGAGATAATGGAGAATCAAATGTGCAAGAGGCTTTCCTTGCCTTGATGAGGAGCTGTGGTGGCAGAACTCTTTTTTCACCCATTAAATATACTACCTGAGACCACATTATATGATAATCCAAGCATGCACACCTGGTCAGCACTGTTCCCTCTAAGGTGCACGGCTGCGCGGCCGCGCACATGGCAAGAAAACACTGCGCAGCACTTTTCAACCGCCGCGCAGTGATTTCTACTGAAAGCTGGGGAGGAGGTCCTTTGCAGGCGGCTAGAACTGGCCCTGAACTTGTTTGGATGAGCACGGGGCGACTGATGGTAGTTGTGAAGCCCCAAAGCCCCCGCCACCACCGGACTAACTGCTGCTGCCGCCTCCTCCTCTAACAGCACCGCCGGATTTGCTGCCTGGCGCTGTGGCTGAGGTGAAGCCGCCAAAGCTCCCACTGGTGCCCCCGCCGTGCTTTTGAGGAGCCTTGAGGCCACGGGAGCCAGTAGAAAGGTGGTGGAGGGGCGGGAGCAGGAAAAAAAGGCCCGATGGCTCCTCAAAAGCACGGCGGAGGAGGAGAGGGCAGGGGTAACGCGGTGCCCAGCTCAGGTGCTCCGAGCAGAGGGGGAGCCGCCGCTGCTGCCACGGGCGGGGGCGCCAGCGGGAGCTTTGGCAGCTTCACCTCAGCCGCAGCGCTGGGCAGTAAATGTGGTGGTGCTGTTGGAGGAGGAGGAGATGGCAGCATTTATTATAGTTATTGCAATGAGCAATACTCATTGCTTCCATTATTGTAATCTTCATACCTGAAAGATGACCTTTCCATTTTAAAAGTAAATTATTTATGGAAAAAAGCCCAGTATCCATTTCAGGTTATGTAAGTAAAGTTAGATAGCTATAGAAAGTACAGACTAATATCTGTTTATATTTTGGGCTGTCTAAGGTCTTATTGCAGAATATTCCTAAAAAAATGACAAGAGCTTCCCTTATGTCTCGTATCATTATTATTATAATTTCCAAAATGCCAGAAGAGTAGTTGAGTGCAAAGAATTGCAGAGAAAGTCATCCAGCCTTGATTGGAAGGAAAAATTGAACATAACTCTATACAATGAAATGCCAGTAGTGCTTAAGCTTGTTCATGTTCCAGCAGAGTGGCTTGCTAAAGTGACGGTTCATGTAAATTGAACTGAATTTGTTCATTTAAAGTTGCATGTGGCAATCTAAGCATAGTGTCTTACATTCTCTTACAGCCCATATCAAATATTTATCCCCATCCAAGATGGATGATGGTCCTCTAGGAATAATGTATAAAATCTGGAGGAGTTGAGAGTATTATCTTAAGATGCCATCCTTTGTTTGATCTATATTGGGACTTTTAGGGTTGACAGGTTTCTACTTGATGATTAGACCCATCATTCCAACTTTGTAAGAGATGCTGGTGTTTATTATGAATGGCTTTAGGAGGTTGTTCTTGTTTTGTGGAATTTGTACCCTAACCTGCAGATCTTTAGCAATTCAAACTATTTTCTAAAAGCAGCCTTACTTGATCATATTTGTACATTGTTGTTGGCTGGTTTCAAAGAAAATACAGGAAATCATCAATTTGATGTTATTTGGTTGAATACAAGGATTCCTGATTAATACTCCAACTTCAGACAGGACTGTTTTAACTGTAACATAAGGCAATGGATTTCTGAAACACTGCTACAGTATTGGATTCCTTAGGAAGGTAACAGGAGGAAATTATGTTACAGAGAGATTGGTATTAATATGCTCCATGATTTATTACAAAAAAAAATGTTGACCTCCTTTGTGTGTTCTGTGTCTGGTACAATATTGCTTGCTTATTACTCGTGATTATGCCTGTTACATTTGGATAAATGCTTTGGTGTTTTCATGTAAATCTGATCGTGGAGACGGTGGAAGAAGGGCTGCGTTTGTAAGAGCTTTTGTTTTGAATTCTTATCGGAGAGTGATGTTTATGTTATTTTCTGGGCTCGAAGCCAGTTTGAACTGAAAACTGATAAAGAAAGTCCTTTTAAGTTTAATTGTCTGCGTTTGTTAACGAGCCATCAAGGGGGGGGGGGTCAGAACACCCAACTAACACGGGAACTGCATCAATGTGAAATGACAATTGCTTCTTCTTTGGGTTCTACTTTAAGCTTAGAGCAACAACTAAAAATAGAGAATGAAAAAGTGGAGCAAAAGACAATAGAGCACACAAGTCTTAAAGCTGTCAAGTTTGAACACCTCTGGTTTTTTTTCCTAAAGGGTTAGAGGTGCAAGGATCTTGTAACCTGACAGCTTTAAGACTTGCGCACTTCAATGCCAGAGTTCCTGAGCCAACATTTTGGTTGCTAAGCATGAGCGTTGTTAAGTGATACTTATATTATATAACACTTTTAATTAAGCGGGTACTTTGAATAAACATAACTTTGAGTTTCAAATAATACTGATTTTATTGTTGTCTTAGGTGACATCTGTGAAAAAAAATTCAGGTGCTCAGGCAATATGCCGCTCAAACACCATACTTTTCTGCTCACACTGAAAAAAAATTAGAGGGAACATGCTGGTCAGTCCTAGATTAATCATTTGTTTCCTCCTCTTTTCAAGGTGGGAGGAAGAATAGTTGTATCAGATGGTAGAATTGGCCTGACATCTTCCATTTTTTTCCTTTCAGTGACAGCCTTAATTAGCTTCACTGTTCCATTCAGACAATTGAAATGCCTATCCTTTTCCAGCATTTGGTGGCATTATTAACAATAAAAATAGGGGAATAAAAATAAAATTCAGATTAAGTAGTCCTGAATATAATAGGGATGCAGTGGCTCAGTGGCTAAGACGCTGAGCTTGTCGATCAGAAAGTTCGGCAGTTTGGTGGTTCGAATCCCTAGCGCTGTGTAATGGAGTGAGCTCCCATTACTTGTCCCAGCTTCTGCCAAGCTAGTAGTTAGAAAGCATGTAAAATGCAAGTAGAAAAATAGGAACCACCTTTGGTGGGAAGGTAATAGCGTTCCGTGTGCCTTTGGCATTTAGTCATGCTGGCCACATGACCATGGAATCATCTTCGTACAGTGCTGGCTCTTCGGCTTTGAAACGGAGTTGAGCACCGCCCCCTAGAGTTGGGAACAACTAGCACATATGTGTAAGGGGAACCTTTACGTTTTACTCCTGAATATTACAACTTGGCTGTTAAGAAAGAAGAGACGAAGAAACACACACACTTCTATGAAAACATTCTTGCTGAAATGATATTTATATAAATTGAATATGTTTTATATCTCTCTGTCCAGTTCACTAATTCTATTTCTAGGAAAAGATGGGAAACCTCTCTTCATAAGAGTCAGTATGAATTCTAAACTGATGCCAACTTGTCTGGCTTATCTTTGTGTTTCCACAGGGAATCTGACAAAGCATATGAAGTCAAAAGCGCACATGAAAAAATGCCTGGAACTGGGGGTATCAATGACATCAGTGGATGATACAGAAACTGAAGAAGCAGGTATATGATTGTTAAGAACTTTATGTTTTCCTCTTATCAGCATTAAAGCATTGAAAATAATGTTGGCTTATTGGTTTGAAGCTTATAGAACTTAAAGGTTATCTTTCTGTCTTCTCTCATCTCACTCTTATCTCAACCCACTCAGGTCTACAACTTTTCTAGCACACAATATTCTTGGAGGCTGACATATTTCAAAATGGTGTGAATTTTTTTGGCACGGCACATTGCTATTAAGTTTGCCTAACTTTACTTAAGTTATCTGAGCATCTCAGCTCTTGAGTTTCTTTAGCGGGAGAAAATATTAGCTTAGGCGTAACTTAGTGTTATAATACACTTTTTAAACGCATATTACTGGATAGCTACACTAGTACAACTCTGCATAGATTTAATTGGGGAATCAACTTAAACCCTTGAAGCGGGTATATCGTTATTAATCACGTATTTGAGGATCATATAAATGATCAAATGTAATGATTGGTTGTACTCTGCATTTATACAATTTTGCAAATAGTTTCAGAGAGGCATAGAAATTAAAAAGGGTTATGCATTTGATGGTGCAGAAAACATCCAACGTAGACTTTTTACCCATGTATTACTGAAAAGCATCTCTTTGTATCATATTGTAATGGGAGCTTTAGGCACAATCAATATCTTTATAAGCAAAAAAGATCTGCAGTCAGATTCAGTTTTGTGTCCCTGCATATGACGCATTGATTTGTTACATTTATTTCAGAAAATATGGAAGATAACCCCAAGAAATTGAGAAGAACATGACTGGCACATCAGCTCAGCATCAGTTCTCGGATGCCGAGGAGTCTGATGGAGAAGATGGAGAAGACAATGATGAGGATGATGAAGATGAGGATGATTTTGATGATGCTCTCGGAGACTCCACACCCAAGACAAGATCTCGAAGCACTAGTCCCCAGCCGCCCCGATTTTCATCATTATCTGTGAATACTACTACCACATCTTATGGGGGCTCTCCTGAGAGTGCTGTAGGACATTCCTCCTTGATAAGTTATTTAGTCACTTTACCTAGCATTCAGGTTACTCACCTCTTATCAACAAGTGATTCTTGTGATGATTCACCAATGACAGAATATCAAAGGTTTTTCCAGAATAAAAGTACAGATTCAGAACCTGACAAAGACAGACTTGATATACCTAGCTGCATGGATGAAGATTATATGATTTCCTTGGAGTCCAACTCATCTCCTAGAGATCTTTCATCATCCAGCCAACAGTCATCTCCTGGGTATGATTCCTCACCATACAGAGATAACTCACCAAAGAGATATTTAATACCCAAAGGAGATCTGTCACCTAGAAGGCATCTATCACCAAGAAGAGAGATTTCACCATCAGACATATTTCACCAAGAAAGGAAGCTGTCCTAAGAAGAGAATTATCACCACGCAGAGATGCCTCCCCAAGAAGGCATCTGTCACCACGGAGGCCGGTGTCTCCTGGAAAGGATGCATCTTCTCGAAGAGAAATGTCTCCACGAAGAGAAAGGCGATATATGGCCTCAATTAGAGCAGCATCACCCCGAAGAGGCTTATACCATAACCCATCGTTGCCCTTGGGACAGTATATGCAATCTGAATCACTATCTCTGGGACATTCGGTAAGTGAAAATAATGTGGAAACAGGCCACCTAAATAGTTATCTATAAAATAAAATAATAATTAAAAAAAACATTTTAACATTCTTTCTTCTGTTATGTCAGTTGGATTCTGAGTTAATGGAAACTGGACTCTGAGGATTTGCTTAATTGCTAGGATATTGGTTTTGGTCGACAGACAAATCCTTGTATCTTGATGTTAATCAGAGAGACGTGGCCCATAAACAGCAATTTTTGCCCAGGTTGTTTGTTTTTATTTGCTTCTTCCCTGTTGCTGCAGTTTCCTATCCCATGTCCCAGATCCTTCCTTATCTGTTAGTTCCTGTACGGCTTTTTGGAAGCTTTGATGGAAAGTTTTATTTACACTGCTGTCTTTTCATTCATGTACAGTTGGATCTTATTGTTCTATTTGTTTAAATGAAGAACTTTCTTCTTTACATGGATGAAAACTGTAGAATAGAAGTGAAGCAACCTGGGACCCCCAAATGTGTCGTGTAATTAATCTTATTGTGGAAGCCTATGACAAGAACCACAGAGAGTTAGTGAGTATCAATAACATGGGGAGAAATAGAGCCCCAAGGAACCCCGTAAAGCAAGAGAAATAAGCTGGAATTCCGCCCTCCGATATCAACTATAGCAAACCCATAGAGAGCGAACAGAACTATTTCAACTTCGTGCTCCTCTCTCCCACCCTCAGCTAGCCCAGAAACATGGCATCAAAAAATGCTGAGAATTTAAGGAGGACCAGAATAGATGCACCAACTCTATTCTGATCCCACCAAAATAATCAGCAAGTGATATAGGTGCAGTCCTAATACTCAAGTCTAAAACCCAACAGAAAAGGGTCTATATCAGGGCTGTCAAACTCGCGGCCTACGGGCCGGATGCGTCACACACTGGCCATGCCCATGCCTGTTTAGCAAAGTCACAATATGTCACATGACGCCATCATGACGATGCAAGTTTGAAAACCTGGTCTAGATAATATGTTTCCTCCAGTCCCTCCGGAGGTGCAAACCAATCTCCTTTTCAACAACCTTCCCTAAAAAGGAATAAATGTATACAGATCTGGTGATGGTTTCTTGAAGAGGTGATAAACCACCCCTTCCTTAAGAGCAGGATCATTTATTTCTGAAAGATGAATTTAACCACTGCTTGGATCCAATCACATGTCCCCTAGGATGCTTTGACTGGCCTGAAGAGATTTGGATCTAATATAGAGATGCAATACATATGGAAATAATATCTTTATATGGCCAGTTGAAGATTTAGAAAATAGTGTGTAGGTTTTCAAATATGCTTCTTGAGGATAATTTACACATTGTGTCAGAGGTAAATCTAGTGGTCTCTGATCCACACACTCTCCATTTTTGCTTGGTGCCACCTATTATATATCAGAGATATTTTCATTTCATTAATGTCTTCTCTGTAGCAATTCTCCAAATGTTATAACAACAGTGATTAACTGTCCGGAAATTAGGATGTATTAGATAGAAACAGTAAGTTCAAATACTGACATGAATAATTGTATTACATTTTAAAAACTATCTGAAATCAGCTGAGTTTTTTAGATAAAAATGATGAATAATTGCTCTGTGCGGTTTCATGCCAGTCAGCATGTATTTGTAGCACAAGCATCCTTAGTTTTTAAAAAGTATTCATAAAAGGTAAAGGTTCCCCTTGCACATGTGTGCTAGTTGTTCCCAACTTTGGGGTGTGTGCGTGCTCATCTCCATTTCAAAGCCAAGAGCCAGCGCTGTCCGAACGATGTCTCCGTGGTCATGTGGCCGGCATGACTAAATGCCGAAGGCGCACAGAATGCTGTTGCCTTCCCACCAAAGATGCGCCCTATTTTTCTACTTGCATTGTTACGTGCTTTCAAACTGCTAGGTTGGCAGAAGCTGGGACAAATAAGGGAGCTCACTCAGTTACACGGCACTAGGGATTCGAACCACTGAACTGCCGACCTTTCTGATCGACAAGCTCAGCATCTTAGCCACTAAGTACCTAGAAAATTATTTATATCTAAACCTAAATTCAAAAGTACCTTCCCCCACAAAAGTGGACAGGAAATAAATTAAAAAGGACAAAAATATGCAAATGCACTGCTTGTTATATTTGGGTTGCCAGCTATAGCTGCAAACAATCCTGCCACCTCCCCAAAATGTGTGCTGTGACACCCGTAACAAACATTTGTGTACATACTTGTTCAAAGATACTTTCCCGAACCCTCCTTCCCGCAGAAGCATTCAAAAGAAAGAGAAAGTAGCTAGGATGGAAATGGGGTAAGAGATAAAGTAGAATAGCATTGGAAAGGGTGGGAGGAATTAGTAGATGGAAGGGTAAATAGAGGAGAAGAAAGGAGAGAAAGAGAGACTCCCTATTAGACATAAGAAAAAGGGTTATAGTTTAACATGACCACGGAGACGTCTTTGGACAGCGCTGGTTCTTTGGCTTGGAAACGGAGATGAGTACCGCCCCCTAGAGTCGGGAACGACTAACACATATGTGCAAGGGGAACATTTACCTTTATAGTTGGTTACGGTAATCAAAGTGCTGTAGGGAATGAGTGTTTTGCCAAGCTATGACACAAAGGGGGCACTTCCCCTCTCCAAACCCAGAAGCGGAGTCCTTCGGATTGGGCGGCATATAAATTTTGATAATTAAATTAAATTAAAAAGCTGTTCCTGATCTTTTTTTTGTCTGTTTGCAGAATTCAAGAGCAGGAATGTTGGAGCCACCATATTTCAACTTGCCTGGAGAAAAAGGCATTCTGAGCATACATCCCTAACCTGTTTCCTGAGGGTCCTACTGACTATGTCTTCAGTCATCTTCCACTACACTCCCAGCAGCAACTTCGTGCGCCTATCCCTATGATGCCCATCGGGGGCATCCAAATCGTCCATTCGCTACCTGCTGCCCTGTCTGGTTTACACACTCCGTCTATCTGGTCTCTCTCCAAAGAAAGTTTTGAGGAGAAGCAGTGGGAATCTTGCACTCCTCCAAAGCATGTGGAGAACTGTGCCCGCCCTATGCATATGATGGCTCAAGACAGCACATCGACTTCCGAGTTACTGTTAATGAAAAAGAGCACTTTGGAGGAAGGGGGGTCATGGAGAGGGAGCAAGAAGAAAATATACAAACTTGTACAAAAGCCATAGCCTCTCTCCGCATTGCAACAGAGGAAATTCTCCATGGACGGAGCAAACAGAAAGGGATTCCAAGCCCTTCCCGAAACCCTTGGAAAGTGCACATTTTAGCATGGAACACTTTAGTGGCTCTGAGCCAGGCCAGATCTGTGCCTCAGCCACCAGCCCTGACTTGCACAGCGGTGAAAAGGACCTTTTTGGTACATCACAGCAGACTGTAGTATCTCATTCCCCCTTTTACAGCAAAAACAGTGTGGAGGTCAGACCGTCAGTACTACCGAGTAGGAAAGATTCAAGCACACAGGAAAGCAGAGAGCCGCCCTCTGAAAAAAGCAAACCACAGTAATCTCCGAGGTGTGAAAAATTGTTGACTTCCCACGCCCTTCCCCAATGATAGAAGGAAGTATTGAATTTATAGCATGCCGGTTCTAAGTTACAGTAGTTTGCTATTATATATACTTTTGTTGTATCAAAAGAATTGAGTAAAACTACAAGTCATCATGAGCCTGACCAAATGAAATTTCAAAATTCTTATTGGGTCTGGTACTTTTAACCTGTACAGGTGTTTGTGCCTTTTCTTTACTTTTGCTTATATTCTTATAAGCATTTTTTAGCAGTAATTTGTACATATTTTAGAATTTGTGTATCTGCTTTGTAATAAATGTATTTCTTTCCTTTTTTGGGACACTTTGACCTAAACGATGTAAAGCAAAAAACAAAAAAGCATCAATATATATGTGAGGTTGCACTAAAATATTTTTATATGATTAAAACTGAACAGCTTTATGTACAGCTCTGATTTCTGTAATACTAATATTTATTTACTTTGTTTCATAAATTGTACATTTTTCTTAATGTTGCGGGTTGCTTTTCTATGTGAGCATGGGATTTACTGTTGCATTATTAGAACAAAAATGTATATTGTAAACAAGATATTTAAACTAGAGTATCTTATCTTATTCTGCACTTATGCATTAGTTTAAAAAAAAATAGATAAAAGGATGTATCAGTCCATTCTTTACTCTTGTAATTTTTTTTGTCTCTTGTTTGCTGGATCAACTATAACTTAAAAGTGCTGATTGTGATTTTAAAGAGATAGTACCGTAAGCATTAAAGTAAAACCATGTGCTATTGTGAGTTTTTTCAAAGCTTTATAAAAACAGTTATAAATATATTAAAAGTATTTGGTCTTATGTGAACATGTTGCTATATGCTCCTTTAACAAAGAATATGGAAAACATTCCACCCTGTGTAAATATATGCAACTTCAAAAACTGGTGCAATTTCATATCTATTGTGTGAATGTTTAAGGGTTCTTCCCATTTCTAGGAGGGTCAGTGAACAGTGGGATCTTGACTAGAAGAGAAGCAAGATCGGGTGAACAGGATATCACATATCAGTATTGAAGTGTCTTTAAAACAAGAGCAAGGAAATCTGCATCCTTAGCCTTGATTACAGAGGAATCAAACTCCTACTCCAGATGAGAAAGCACAGGTTGGTCTGCACAGGAACTTAGATAATCGGCTGGCCCGACAGCTTTTTACTCAGTGCTGGGCACTGCAGGCAGGAGACAGAGCCATGAAAGTCACAGAGCTGCGGGGGGGTTCCATACTAGTTGAGAGCAAGGAATAAGAGTCATGTTGGCAAGTTATCTCGCTTCGGAGAGGTAGGTTGGGTTATGGAAAGGGAACGGTGAGTTATAGTTGTTTGCAGCTATTTGGGGATAGATGTTCTTCCTTGTGGGGAAAAAAAGTGTCTTTCGTATTGACAGATCTATCTAAGAGGAAGATCAGCGGGGAAAATCAAGATTTAGGGCATTTATAGCATTCAGTTGTCTTGGGAGAAGTTTGGGAGGAACCATTCCTTACATGTTTAAAGGTGTGATGGTGTGATGGATGCCCCCAGATATACACGCATCTACCCAAGTCAACAACAACAAAAGAGCTGGGTTATTTTCTGTGCTATTTAGTGGATTATAATTCTGTGAAAACACATTTGTATATTGAATTGCAATACATTTAAGGAGTGTTGTTTAAAAAGAAATAAATATACAGTTACATTACAGATCTAGTGTCTAGTTTTCCTGTGGTGTTTTGATTTGCTCCCCAAGTGGAAGCTCTGACTTTCTGCCCGGATTTGTCATTTTATTTATCAAGGATACCACCTGGAATTCAGTGGAATTATCTCCAATTAAAGAATGGGCAGTGTGTTGCCTAGAGGTGTGTAAACTGATGTTACACTTTGTGAGCACAAAAGTATATGTAATATATTTAATTTTGCATTATAGCACAAACAATTGATATTGCATATCAATTTTGCATATAGCAATCAACAATTGATAAACTATTACAAAGTTATTGCTGGTATATTAATACTTATTGCATTTTTTAAAGAAAAAAATTACCTTAATTCATTTGCTCAGTTCATCCAAACCTTCTGAATGTTATTTAGTTAGCTAGTTAGTTAACTTTATTGTTACTGCACCCCGTACAACGAAATTAAATGCAATCCTCAGTGTACATTATAACTATAAAAATAAATCACAAACACACATCCTTCACATTCTATACAATTGAATTGAAAGCACCTGATATTGCATTAATATTGCACTATACAGTAGAATTCAATATAGTTACTGCTCTGGGATAGAAGCTGTTTTTCAGTCTATTTGTCCTTGTTTTTATTACCTTGTACCGTCTCCCAGATGATAATAATTCAAAAAAGGGTATGCCATTTGACTAAAAGATCTTTCCAAGAGATAACTCTGAAATAGCTATTAATAGCCAACAAATCAACTTAGATGCAGTAATTAATCCCTACCGGAGTTGTAGAATTAACAGTCTTCCATATTGCTGAATTAAAACTTTTCCTATCCCCAATAAAATTGGCCTGATTTAAGGAATGGCTAGAATGCATTTCAGCAATAATACAGCATATATATAGAAAATAAGAACAATTCTGTGTGGAAAAACGACTCAAATAAATAAACACAAATTTCGATGTCAACATTGCAAGCCCTTTTCGCTTCATTGCAGATTTAGCACATACATGGCCAAAGCAAGCTAAATTAAGACATGCAATTCAGAGCCTTTTGAAATTCCAGTGCACACTTCAGTGTACAATTGAGCACAAGATATTTGATTTTTTAGAGCATATTTAGGCCAGCAAAGTAAGTAAGCAGAGGACTATCCCAAAGGTGCTTTTTCAGGAGGCAATTGACTTTTCTTGTTTTTCTTTTGAAGACGTTTCATTTCTCATCCAAGAAGCTTCTTCAGCTCTGACAGGATAGTGGGGAATGGAAGGACTAATAAGCAGAGACTAATTTCTGTGATAGAAATGATGACGTAACCCACACTTAATAAATTTCCACTTAACCAGGGATGATTCCATTACATTTCAGGTGACACCTGGAGATTAGATAACACATACATTTTTGCCTCCTGGCAAAAATGATCTATAAAATTTATTTGCTGATGATATAATTATAATCATTTCTAATGCAACAGCAGTTCATTAGAAATACCTCAGGAATTCAACTCTCTGGCTTAATAGTCACTTTTTAAAAATGCAATAATTGCATGTATACTCTATTTATAAGCATACATATCTGCAATATTTTAGAAATTACCCTTGAACATAGCACTTTTAAATGTCTGGAATTATTATATGATAAATTTAAATAAACCTTTCATAACTACAATTATCCTGGAATCTGGAATGAAAAAAAAGAACAAGAATTAATTTGTTATTTTAGGCATACTGTATAGCAGCAATTAAAATTATGTTATTTCCAATGTTTCATTGATAAAATTCTTACTGTTTAGCAAAAAATGTTTTTATTACTTTGCTTTAAATCAACATACATTTTATGTTTACCTTAAAAAGAAGAGAATGGTCATAATTTAAGAATATGTCATTAAACAGTCAGCACAGATTATTCCTTTTATAATGAAAGATCCAACAAAGCTACAGATCAAGATGGAAAATATTCAGTTCTCAGGCAAGTATTTGAGCTGTGGTGACACAGTGGTTAGAATACAGTACTACAGGCTACCTCTGGCTATTGCCTGCCTGCAATTGGCAGTTTGAATATCACCAGGCTCAAGGTTGACTCAGCTTTCCATCCTTCTGAGGTGGGTAAAATGAGGACCCAGATTATTGGGGGCAATATACTTATTCTGTAAACCACTTAGAGAGGGCTGTGAAGCATTGTAAAGCAGTACATAAGTCTAAGTGCTATTGTTATTTAAATTGACTCCCTTTTCAAGTATTAGAGCAAGGGGAACATATATCAGCTCAAGATGGCCAAGAATCGTTGGGCTGATTCAATCCCCAAGCATCTTTCCTGGTAGCTGAAGAAGTTGGAGTTGTTGCTTTGAGCTGTGTTCCAATGCCATCATTTGACTGGTTTTGTCTTCCACCTCTTTTAAAATGAATTCTAGATGGATTGCAAATCAGATGTAGGATACGCAACATTCTAAATAAACAACAAAATTCAATAATTTGTACCTTACATTGTTGAACTCAACTCATGTATCTATTCCACGCATATCTAATATGGTGTTATCCATTCCTAAGTGATTTGAAATACAAACCAGGGACCAGATACAATAGGTTTGAGGCTACCCATTTTCTGTTTTGTATGTTATGCTTATACTAGTAAATTATCCCTGAATTCCAAGAAAAGCCAATAAGAAGGCTTCAATGTTGTAAAAAGAAATCATTTTTTGAACTTTTAAACTAAGTAACTAATGTTGATGATTTGTAGTCACATGGCACTTTAATTTAGTTACAGTGCAGAGACAATAAGTAAATCTAGAGGTATTGTTTTTGTCTTTTCTCAATATGCTCATTATTTATAAAAAACAACAGCCCTTTCTAATATTTGCATTCTCAAATGCAACATTCTAGCATTCCTTTCTCTCCCCCCCCAAAAAACACCCCAACTATATGTTCAACTTAAAATACTTAAATTAAACTCTAAAATATACACATATGTAAATATATGTAAAATATACGTAAAATGTAAATGTTATCCAACGTGATAAGATATCACCATATCATCTCAATAGATGCCATTTGTCCAGCTTCCAGTTTGGACCAAGCATGAATAGTTTTATCCATGAAATGCTTGACCAGACTATTGGAACTTGCACCATTTGGCACTCCTGGCCCATCTTTTCTTATAATTTTTAGGGAAGCTTATAAGCTTCCAAGATATCACACTGAAAGCGACAAAGTAATTGCTGCTGGAGTCTATTCATTTGAATCAAAAGGATTACATTGGGTCACTATAGATTATAAAGTTCTGATAATGTTCAGTTATTTGAATCTTGCTACCCTGTAGAAATCCGGTCTGAAATAGGCACACAATTATTGGAAGAACAAGCAGCAATCTAAAGAAGCAAAACACTTTAGCAGCTTTTCTTTCATGAAATAATGATGCATCTGATTTTGGGCAGAACAAATGACTGCATAGAAAAATGACAACAATTTCAGCACATTACATAGGGGCTTAGAGGAGAAGGACTAGAGTCTGCCTTACTGGATACACAATTCTCTTCTTGGTTGAGAGGGGAGGTGAAGACACAGACATCCAGAGAAAAATTAGACTAAAGAAATTGAGACATTAAGAATAAAAAGGCTGTGAGGCTAAAGGGAGAATAGTAGGTCTGGCACATAACTATCCAAAAGACAAATCCAGGCAAAGGAGAACAGAGTGGTGTTCACTTTTCATAGTATACTAGCTGATAACATGGTGTTGCCCAGGTATTTATTTATAGGGGGAAAATGTCTGGACCAAACATAATTTCTAATGTTGGATTTCTTCCTTACCAGAGGGAGCCCCCTTGGGGAGTACTGTGAAGCCATTACCATGGCAACGCCACTATGCTGTACAGTAGAAACCAGTACGGCACTACGACACAACAAGCTGTATCTTAACAGAACACACAAACCGAGAGGAGTTTGGGGTGTCTTATCCCCACAGTATTTTTCTCCAGAGAGTAAGTCATCTGTGTACCAAATTAGGTTGAAATTGCTTGAGGTGCTCCAGAATTATGCTGGAACATATATACATACATATAGCCTTTTTATTTTATCTTATTTTACATTATTATTATCACAACAGAATTGTATCACAGCAGCCAGTTGTTTTTGCCGGATTTGGCATTGATTACTAGTCGGGCTCCACCCAGGGGCCTAGGACGTCGTAACGTATTTTCGTAATACGTTACGTATAATACTTAATAGGTGCGGATCCAAGCAGTGCGGCTTTTTGCATTGACTGATGGTGATTTTGTCAATTTGTAACTGTTTTAAATGTGATTCCAGCGCTTTTGGAATAGCACCCAGTGTGCCGATTACCACTGGAATTACCACTGCTGGTTTGTGCCATAATCGTTGAATTTCGATTTTTAAGTCCTGGTATTTCATGATTTTTTCATGTTCCTTCTCATCGACCCTGCTATCACCTGGTATTGCGATGTCTATGATTGTAACCTTATTTTTCTCAACCAGTGTGATGTCTGGTGTATTTTGCGCCAGTATTTTGTCCGTTTGTATATGAAAATCCCACAAGATCTTGACCATCTGATTTCGGTGACTTTTTCAGGCTTATGTTCCCACCAGTTTGTTGTTGTTTTAATATTATATTTTTTTTCACAAATTCCAGTGGATCATTTATGCTACTGAATTGTGCCGCAATTTATAATCAGTCTGCGCGATTTTTTTACAGCAGCTGAGTATGTGATCACAGTTTCATCAACTTCTTTGCAAAGTCTGCATATGGCATCATCAGAGGATTTTTCGATTTTGGCCTTAATGGCATTTGTGCGGATAGCTTGTTCTTGTGCAGCCAGGATTAGTGACTCTGTTTCTTTCTTTAATGTACCTGTTATTAACCATACCCAAGTTTGTTCATTGTCCACTTTATCTTTTATTTTTTCCAGAAATTGGCCATGCAGTGCTTTGTTCTGCCAACTCTCCATTCTTGATTTTATCACATCTTTTCTGTATTCTGGTTTCATCTGTTGGACTTTCAGTAGATTTTTGTTCTTTACTTCGATTAATAGATGTTCTTGACTTTCTTTAAATAATCAGCCAGTGCATGTTTTTCTTCTTCAACTATTTGCTTCAATTGTTTTTCAGGGCAGGTAGAGTCTATCAGTGTCACCACGTGGATGTAAACTGTAGTGCATTGTCATTAGTTTCCCCACATGTAGTGATTTTGCCCCTTTTTACGGATACAGTGGCACATTTTTCCATGCCAAACTGCATTGAAATATCAGTGCTGAATATTTGGCCAGTGTCAATGATTGATTTCTATTTCTGACTTTCCATAGAGTTTATATCTCTGACTTTACCTAACGTTCCTAGGTCCTTGGTTAGGACTCGAGCAGTATCCAGGTCTCAATGGAAAGCAGGTTGGCAGTAATTGTTTTTTATGCAAGTTCTAATTATCCTCTGAATAGGTTCTTGACATTAAAACTGTTTGCACTAGTCATCCCTTGGGATTTGTCTTTTCCACATCTCAGTCTGGTCTACCGTGCTGGCATACTCCTTCCCAAAGGACTAAGCAAGTTTATAGCTTAGCTTTTCTTAAGATCAACCAAGATCACTAGTTGTGCCACTATCTATGAGAAATTATGATAACACATTTGTTATGGTGCGTTGTTTAAAATGTCCATTTATCACATTCCTAACATGCAATGATATTTATAAAATGCAGTTACAAAATGCAAAATCTAGACTCAAACATTTTCATCCCAGTTTTAACTTAGCTACCAACCAATCAAGAAGAGCATCATATCTATGCCCCAGGTCAGCTGGCAGAGTCAGGTTTTAAGGCCTTTACAGAAGGCGGGGGGGGGGGGATGATTTTGTGTGATATGATGTCCAGAGGGGCAGACACTAGGCAGAAAAGGCTCTTCTCTTGAACCCCATCAGCCAAAATTCTTGCAGTATGCTCTTTCTGCTGATTGAGTAGGATGCCATGCCTACTGGGAGTAGTGTATCCTGTTGGGTTGAGCCAGGTGTTATTTGGGGTGCTTTAGTGTTAGCTATGATGTACTTCATGCATTAGTGCTTGCATTTTCTCTCGCATTCTCTCTTTCCAAACATCCAATGAAATGTTTCCATCTGAAACCATGTCCAATCAGCTACTGCTAAAATACGTACGTACGTATGTATGTATGTATGTATATATGTATGTATTGTATGTATGTATGTATGTATGTGTATATATATATATGTGTGTGTGTGTGTGTGTGTGTGTTTGTGTGTGTGTGTGTGTTTTATTTGTGCTGATAAATAAATAAAGGGAGACTAGTATAGATCTATTTCAAGCTATTTAGCTCTCATCAGCTAGCCATACCCTTACTGGGATTCGAACCTGTGCTGTATTGCATCTTAGGCAAACGTCTTAGCCATTAAGCCACAGGTCTCCTCCTTATCAGCTGAAGCCAGGGAAGAAGGTATATATTTAGTGTCACAACCCCTGGTAAGCCCCAATTATGGGAGGAAGCTAACTGATTATATATATTATATATATATATATATATATATATATATATATATATTAATGTTGTGTGTTGTGTGTGTGTGGTGTGGTGTGTTGGGTTGTGTGGTGTGTGTGTGTGTGTGTGTGTTTATTTGTGCTAGTAAATAAATAAAGGCCTCAGCACCGAAATAAAAAAAACACAAATATAATCAAGGGCAAACAGTAAAAATAGTGGGTTTGCTGTCGTGATGGACTCTTGTGACGAGACCGAAGGACAGATGATGGAAGCAGTTAGCTTCCTCCCATAATTGGGGCTTACCAGGGGTTGTAAAAAAATCTAATATAGAATATATATATATATATATATATATATATTATATATATATATATATATATAGTATATATATATATGTGGTGTTTCTGAGGTTTTCACGGGTGTTAGTATGTAGGTCTCTAGTTGTTCGGGTTTCTCTCCGCGTAGAAATGGAGATGTCTTGGCGACGTTTCGACGAAGTCACATTCGTCATCTTCAGGCTGCTGCTGACTACTTCAGGGTTTGGTGTGTGCCAGGAGTAGTGGTGGATCGTTGGCTGTTTTGTTCCTTATAACTGCTGGTAGGGGATTAAATTCCATTTCCAGAACAAAACGCCTAGCTGATGAACAACACCTAAAAACCGAACTACACACTCTCACCAACGTACTGACATCCAATGGATTCCAAAGAAATAAGATCCCCAACCTAATCCAAAAGAAACCCCCACTAAAGTCCAGGACAGAGAACAAGAAAATGAAAGCCCTCCTCCCATACATAAAAGGCACCACAGACAAAATCAGCAAAATCCTCCGCAAACACAACATCAGACAGCATTCTGCACAGACCGGAAAATATCCACCATCCTAAGAAACCCAAAGACAAAATTGAATTAGAAAATCAAGGAGTATATGAAATCCCATGCACTACTTGCCCCGCCACATACATCGGACAGACCAACAGAAGAATAAGTGCACGCATTGAAGAACACAAAAATGCAATCAAAAAAGAAGAACCACTTCTTCCTGGTCCAACACCTCAAAGCCACAGGACATAAAATTGACTTCAATAAGACAAGAACCATCGCCAAGGCCGAACACTTCAACAACCGTATAATCAGGGAAGCAATCGAAATAGAAAAACACCCACATAGCATGAACAGGCGAGACGACACCTCCCGCCTGCCAGCCCTTTGGAAACCCGCCCTCATCAACAAACGAATCCCAAACATGAAGAATGAGACAGGCCCACACTCACAATAGCCACACAGAACACTACCAAAAAACATCCACAAAGAAAAACAACCAAAAACACAAACTGATGAGGAGGCACGACCCAGACCAGAAGCCAGACTGCTAAAGCACAATCAGCCTCTTCAAAACCCCTCCTACCCTCACAGGAAACACAACCCCCCAAACAATCAGAACAGAACACCCCTCCAACCAAATAAGGACACACTTCCACCTAATCAGACACACCCAAGCCCCCATTCATCAGTTTAATCCCCTACTGGCAGTTAAACTTAATCCCTTACTGGCAGTTAAATTAATCCCCTACCAGCAGTTATAAGGAACAAAACAGCCAAGATCCCAACACTCCTGGAACACCAAACCTGAAGTAGTCAGCAGCAGCCTGAAGATGACGAATGTGACTTCGTCGAAACGTCGCCAAGACATCTCCAATTCTACGCGGGAGAAAACCCGAACAACTAGAGACCTACATAGATATAATATATATATATATATATATATATATATATATATATATATCACTACATAAATATACATACATACACATACATACATACATACATACATACATACATACATACAATACATACATAATATATATATATATATATATATGATATATATATATATACACTTAAAGTCACAACCCCTGGTATGCCCAAATATGGGAGGAAGGTCACACTTCCACTCTCTGTCTTCGGCTCGTCACAAGAGACGATCCAGACAGATTCGATTCCAAGCATGGGTATGGCTAGCTGATGAGAGCTAAATAGCTTGAAATAGATCTATACTAGTCTCCCTTTATTTATTTATCAGCATAAATATAACAAACATGTGTGTGTGTGTGTGTGTGTGTGTGTGTGTGTCATTCAGGAAATAACTTGCTCCCCACCTCCTATGTCTATGCTCCTACACTTTTCCTCTTCAGATTACAGGTCTGTTTCTGCCACCCATATCCTATTTTTACATCAAATTTCATGACATCTAAGTCTCTTGACAGGCACCTGTTCCAAAATATCCTATTTTACATCAAATTCATGACATCTAATTCTCTTTGACAGGCACCTGTTCCAGAAACCTTATATTGTCAGCTCCATCCTGGAAGTGTTAAAATTCCTCAGCATTACTATATTCTAAACAGGTGATGCAAAGAAGGCAAAACCCTCCAAAATGATGTTCAGAGCCCAGGGCAGAATTGTCTTATATTCAGCTCCTGTATGCTGCTGCCTTTTTAGCCACGGCACATGAAATTGTTCCATTATCACAACTATTATCACATCTAAAACCAACAATGGCATCTGAAAGTCAAATCAAGTTACAGCTGAAGACAAGTGTGCTATTTTCTTTTAAATTATTTGCAGATTGCTGATTAAACCCATTGCAAAACAGGATTTCATTTTGTTTTTGATGGAGAAAATGGTTTAGTATATTTATATGGCTGGTGGCCAAGATACACTATGAATCAAATAAAGCTAATGACTTTCTGCCACAGCATATGGATGCTGGGAATAATCGAGTCATAAATGGAAGCAGATGAAACCAATTGTCAAGGGATAAAATATCAGGCAGAGGCTCTGTTGTGACCATCTTTCGGTTGATCTCTATATTTCTGTTGCTATCCTCATGTTCTTCTGGAGGATGGAGGGAGGGAGACTAAAATTACATTCCTGCCTCACACCTGAGATGATTGTGTTGAGAACATGGGCTCTGCCTTGCTGTTTTTTTCTTTAAAATATTTAAAATTGTCATGCAAAACTGTTACTGTGATACGTATATTTAAAGATGACCCAGAGCACATTCAACATACCGCATTTTTCAGAGTATAAAACACACTTTCCTCCCCCCTAAAAAGGGTGGAAGTTTGGTATGACTTATACACCAAATGTAGCTTCACCCATCCACCCATCATCCCGCACCTCCGTGTGTCACGTTTAGACCTGTTTCCCGGCTGCAGGGCTTGCCACAGACCATCGCCCCCTCCGTGGCTTGCATTTTCAGCCTCTGACTGCTCCATTTGAGATCCGTTCAAAGCTGCGGGGATTGCCAGAGTACATCACTGCCGATCGCGCTCACAACTAGCGAACCAAGTTCAAACTCTGGGAACAGCTGATTGTTGGTATTCTGGGAGGCTGATCCACCCACAGATCAGCTGCTCGTGCTCAATCAGGCTAATGTGCTGAAGCTGATCAGGCTGTTTGCTAAGGACATTAGCCAGATGAATGGATGCTGGTAGGCAGAGGCAGAATTGTTTTTCTTATTTTCCTCCCCAAAAACTAAGGTGCGTCTTATACTCCGGAGCATCTTATAACCGCGAAAAATACAGCACATTTTGCTGAGGATGGCTTAGAATTTGGTTTGGGTTCTACGAAGAGAGGGGAGGGGGCAGTTAACCATTCAATTTTTGTCATAACAGAAGAGAAAACTGTGATCTGGGAAGAGGGTGTGTGGAAGGGGAGACTTGTCATGGACTCCTCTTTTGACTTGCTTTATCCTTCCAGGTAGGACTAATCTGCATTATCATACACAAAAACTATGGAGAAAAAGACCATACCAAGCCAGTCTACCACACTTTAAATGTTTATGAGAATAATGGCTGCTAGAAAGACATTTCTCTCCCTTAAATGCTATGCGTCTTGGTAACTTGCTGGTTTACAAGAAAACGTTGGTCAGCAAGATAAGCAAAAGAACAGCACAGCAATTTCTTGCTTTCCAAATTACTGGTTTCTAAATTTCTATGCATATGGGAACAGATTGCCTTGGCTTTATGATTATTTTTTCTAGCAACTAGGTTTTTGGTCCGTGTAAAAATGTTGGCCTTCCCAATCTGAGTCTGAGAAGATGTGCTGTTGTTGAGAATTTTGAAAATATTCATGAACAATTTGGGGTTAGCGTTTTACAAAAAAAACTTTTTTTTAGCAACAAGAGAGCCCTGGACCACTTCCAGGTTCTCACATTCTAAACTATTAATACGAATTATTTTTTTCTGAGGCTGACATGCAGATCAAATGGTTCTCCTTTCCCCTTCATATTATCTACAACCCACTTTAAGTAATGAAATAAACAATTCCAATTTATTAATTTGCTCTAAGGGGGAAACTATTAATTGGAATGCACCAAGCATGGTGAATTCGAATATTTTTGAGCTCACAAAATTCTGTTTTGCCACTTGAAACAGTTGTTTCAAGATGAACCTGGATTGTTCCAATCCTTATGAAAGCGAAAGTAATAAATGACTGCCATATTTGTTTCAAAATGTAAGCAGTTCCAGAATGCTCAGCTTAACTCATTTAAATATGAAACATCTTCTGAAGTGGAGTGTTTTTTTTTGTTTTTGTTTTTATTTTCAAAAGTTTTATTTCTTTAAAACAAACATTTCATCATTCTTCAATCAGTGAGACATCGGAGTACAATTTTTTGTGTGTCAAAATAGTTCTAGTTTACCACCAAATTCTTGTCTAGCCTAATGTATACCCCTCCCTCCCTCCACCCTCCCCCCCAACCCCCCCCTCCTCCTTCCCCCCCCCAACTTCCCAGAACCCGTACACGGTAGGGATTTTTAAACAACACAGTCTAAAATCTATTGAGAAAAAAGAAATAAAGAAATTAATAACATCTCTACATTGATCTTAGCTTCTTCTTGCTGAGCTAACTTTAAACAATTTAAATCATTTCTGATCTTAAGTATAGGCTAACTGGAATTTCTTGGTCCCGTATTTATTTGTATATAGGTCAATCCATTTTTTCCAGTCTCGTTATATCTCTCATTTGAGTGATCTTTAAGATAGCCGATATTTTAGCCATCTCGGCTAAGTTTGTAACTTTCAATGTCCATTCTTGAATTGTAGGCAAGTCCGCCTTCTTCCAGTATTGCGCCACCAACAGTCCTTGCTGCCGTTATTAGGTGCAGAATCAAGTTAGTCTCTACCACTGTAAAGTCAATACTAATACCTAGTAAAATAACTGAGGAGTAAACTTTATCCTTCTTTTAAAGATATTTTGCATAATCCACCATATTTTTATCCAAAATTGCCTTAACCTTTTGGCAGGTCCACCATATATGAAAATATGTAGCATCGAGAGAGCCACATCTCCAACATTTAGGCTGTAAATTCGGATACATAGAAGCCAGCTTTTTAGGATCTAAATGCCATCTATAGAACATCTTATAAAAATTTTCTCTCAGGTTTTTGAGCTTGTGTAAATTTCACATTTCTTACCCAGAGTCTTCCCATGTATCCAGCAGTATTGGTTCTTCAATGTTGTGAGCCCACTTATCATACAATCTTTAACTAATTCTGTTTCCGAATCCATCTGTATTAATACATTATATATCCTCTTTATATGCATTAAGCTTTGATCTCTTATTTGTTTAAACAGATTATCCTCAACTTGAATAAACCAATTTTTTGATCTATTTTCCACCTAGCCTGTAATTGCCCATACTGGAACCATGTTTGAACTACCTTCTCCTCTTTAATACCTCTAAAGATTTTAGTTGTAGTAAGCCCCCCCTTTCCAAGATAAGAAGCTGCCTGTAAGTTGGTTCTATCGTGTTTTTGTTCTATATTCATATTTTCAATTGCATGTCTAGGAATTGCCCACATGGGTAACTTATCATTTAGTTTATGTTGATATTTTTTCCAGACCCGCAATAAAGCATTTCTTAAGATATGACTTTTAAAGTTCTTATCCATTTTTTGTTGAATAACAAGTAAGCATGCCAACCATATACCAGATCATGTCCCTCGATATTCAGTATTCTATCATTGGTTAAATGGGTCCAATCACTAATTGCGGATAGGGCCACTGCCTCATATATAATTTTAGATTAGGTAATTTCATGCCTCCTCTCTCGCGTACATCTTGCATTATTTTCATCTTTACCCTCGGCTTCTTTCCAGCCCATACAAATTTGTTGATACCCTTCTGCCATTCTAAAAAGATTCGCATCTTTTTTAAGTATAGGGAACATTTGGAAGAGAAATAAAAATTTTGGTAAGATGTTCATTTTCACTGCCGCTATCCTACCCAACAAAGATAAGCGCAATTTCTCCCATTTTTCATCTCTGTCTGTATACTATGCCAAAGTGGTTCATAATTATGCTTATATAGTTTTCCATTTGAAGTTAAGATATTAACTCCAAGACATTTGACTTTTTTAACTACCTCACATCCTAGCATCACTCCTAGTTCTTCCTTTGTTTAGTATTCATATTTATAGCTAATATTTTTGTTTTTCCTAAATTTATTTTAAAACCAGACACTTGACCATATGATTAATCGTATTCATTAAAACCATACTGGATTCCTGCGGTTGTTCCATATTATGACCAAATCATCCACAAAAGCGCGGACTCTGTATTCTTGCTGCCTAATCTTGATCCCTTTTAGACCATCCAAGCCCCGTATTTTATTCAACAATACTTCCAAAGTTATAATAAACAATAAGGGGGACAAAGGACAGCCCTGTCTTGTACCTTTTCCAATTTGAAAAGAGTCTGTTAAACTTCCATTGACTATGATTTGTGCTGTTTGCTGTTGGTATATTGCTTTAATTGACTGTAAAAAATTATCTCCTATCTGCATTTTTTGCAATATCTTCAACAGAAATTGCCAGTTAACTCGATCAAAGACCTTCTCAGCATCCAAAAATATGAACGCAGCAGGGATTCGGTTGTTCTTTCCCAAATATTCTAATGCATTAATAATTAATCTGACATTACTTTCATCTGTCTCCCCTGTATAAAACCTGTTTGGTCGGTGTGTATCAATTGTTGAATAACCAGCATTAACCTATTTGCTAGTATTTTAGTAAAATTTTTATAATCTACATTAAGTAATGAGATAGGTCTATAATTTTTTGGTTGGGTAGTATCTTGATCTTCTTTGGGTATCAAAGATATAAACGCTGTCTTCCAAGATGGAGGCACTTTACCTTCCATTTGAATCTTATTAAATAATTCTCTAAGAGGTTCTACCATTTCTAACTGTAAATTTTTATAGTAAACCGCTGTCAAACTGTCTGTACCTGGTGCTTTCCCTAACTTTAACTGCTTAATTACCTGCAAAATTTCCCCCGAGGTTATTGGTTGATTCAATTTTTGCCTGTTCTCTTCTCTAACTGAGGGTATTTTCTCTTTATCTAAATATTTGTCTATATCTAAACCATTAATTTTATCCCCTTTATACAATTCTGTAAAAAATTCCCGAAATGCCTTTTGAATCCTCTTCCCTCTATAAATCAGTTTAGATATATTTCGAGTTTTCCTTTTTTTCCTAGTCTGATAAGCTAACCATCTGCCAGGTTTGTTTGCATTACAAAAAGTATTGTGTTTTGCATATAATAAATTAGTGGCTACTTGGTCAGAGATCAACATGTCAAATTGAGATTTTAATATGGTGATAGCTTCCTTAACCTTTGTATCGCCTGATTCATTGTTAACTCCAACTCTTTTCTCTTAATTTCCTCTTCCAATTCTGTTTTTTTAGCCCTTGTTTATATCTATGTGTTTTATTTATATTCATCATTCATCTCATATACGCTTTGCTTGCATCCCATACGAATTCCATAGATGTACCCTTATTCATATTCAAAACAAAATATTCAAATAACAATTTTTACAATCATTAATATACTTTTCATATCTAAATAAGTTTTCATTCAATCTCCAAGACTTTCTTGCCTGCATTACCCTTCCCAATTCCATCCAAACTGGGTTATGATCCGAAAGGACCCTAGCCACAATCTTTGTCTTCTTGACCCAGAAAGCAAATCATTAGTGATTAGTATAAAATCAATCCTTGAGAGGGATTGATGTCTATCAGAAAAGAAAGTGAAATCATATTCCTCTGCGTTTCTTTCTCGTCAAATATCTCTCAATTCAAAGTCGTCCATCATGTCAAAAAAAGGTTTGGGTAGCTTTGCTCGCATCTTAGTATTTGGGCGAGAAGTCTTCTTATCTCTTTTAGTGTCTATCACACCATTCCAATCACCCAATAGTATACAGGACCTATAGTCCCACTGTACTAATTTGGCATGAAGATTTCTATAGAATCCATCTTGCTGTTGATTAGGAGCATAAATTTCCCTTCTAGGATTAGATCTAACGCAATATATCTTCTGAAGGGATCTGCTTCAATTAATTCAGCTTTCATGTCTTTTCTTAAGTATACAACTATACCATTTTCTTTTCCATAGCAGAAGCTACAAAATGTTGACCAAGTTTTGAGTTAATCAGATATTTTGATCAGTTGATTTGATATGAGTTTCTTGCAAACAAATTATGTCATTCTTAAACTGTTTAGATAGTGAAGTATTTTCTTTCTCTTCTGTGGAGAATTCAATCCATTGACATTCCATGTTAAGATCTTAGTTGTCATCTTTGGTTGGCTGAAGCTTTTTTAGAGCTTCCTGCATGGCCTGTTTAACCTTAGGCCTAGCTCCTCCCACTGCTTCCGGACTTGTTGCTGTAGCTCCTTGATCGATGGCCGGTGATTGTTGAGGTTGTTGCCTTTTAGCTTGTTTCTCCATTCGTCTAGTAATCATACGACTAGGTCTTTGTTCCATAACACCTTGCACTTCTAGGAGAGAGAGATGCTCCATCTTATCTGATAGTTGTGTAGTTTGCTGTCTGTCCTGTCCTTCTTGTGGTCTTTCCTCCAGGTCCAGATGATGCAGGATGTCCAGCCTTCAAAATATTATGGTAAAAATCTCGGGCTTTCCATACGGAATTGAGGCGATATCTTTGCCTATCAAATGTAAGTATAATACCAAATGGTGCGTCCCATCTATACTATATCTGACGGTTTCTGAGTTCTTCGACTAAAAAAGCGTAGTCTCTCCTGGCTCTTAACATTTGAGGTGTATCTCTTTCAAAACATCAGGTCTTGACCGCCAATTTGAGCTTAGTGTTATAAGACTCTTGTAGTATCGTGTTTCTGAGCTCTCTTGTAGTGAAGTATATAACGATATCTCGAGGAAGCTGTTTCTGCTTTGCCACCCAGGAGTTAATGCGATAAACTTTGTCGATCTGCTAGTCGAGCTTAGTCCCCGGTCTTCCCACCAGATGGTCAAAGGCTCTGATAGAATCTGTTTCAAGTTCTCCTGTTTCTCTTCACGCAGCCCCCTTACTCTTAATGCCAGTTCCATTTGTCTATACTGTATCATAATAATTTCTTTTTCAGCATTTTCAACTTTTTGTTGCACCACCTCTGTTTTCGGTGTCAAGTTGGTATTAGCCTCATTAAGATCCTCTAGACTATCTTCAATTCCGGAAACATGTTCTGTCAATACAGTTACAAGTCCCAGCATTTCATCTTTAATTTTAACAACCCTGGCATCAATTTTATCATACAACTCCTGTTTAAGTTCTTTTATTTCCCCTTTTATTTCTTTTATTTCTTCTTTTCCCTCCTGTTTTATATCCTGTTTTTATCTCCTCTTTAAGATCTCTAAGTTTATCTTCCATTTTAATTGTCTGAGCATTAAGAGCCTCACTTAATTCCCTCAAGAAGAATTCTTTCGTTAACAAGTCTCCAGCAGGGGGTGTAGGGAGCGGAGGCTGCGACCTTGTGCCAGGCACTGGGGATGTGCCCCTGGGAGTAGAGGGCGGCGGTTTCAAATTAGGATTGGTTTTGAGGCCATTCCAAGTTTATCTTCAAGCAGTTAATAAAACTCTACTGGCCGACTGTGCAGCTATAGGAAGAGATGCTGAATTTCTCCCTTTGGTTTTGAAATTTGAGGCTTGGCAAGGCTTTACCAAGGATTTCAGAAATAAGCATTGTAACAAGACAGTTCAGCAGATTTATCACCATTTAAATTCCAGATAAGCAAAATTAATGAGAGAAAGGAAGTCTTGTAAAAATGAAACTAATTAAAAAGTTTCTGCTGGCCGATTGTGAGGCAGGGTGATAAATCACTCCTGTCTCCTTTGAAGTTTTAAAGTTCTGTAGCGTTTAAACGAGATTAAGAAAATAATCATCGTTACAGGAGAATCCAGCCAGCTCGGCGCCATTTTAAAAGCCTCTAAGTAAATAGATTTTCAGAAGAAGATCTTGTAAAAAAAAAAGAAGCTAGGATCTTGGTAAACAATTAATGTCCTCGTAAACGGATTCAGCTCGCATTAAAATCAAATAAATCAAACTGTGAACTGAGTGGGAGAGATCTTACTTTGTACTGTGCAAGGCAGTTTGAAGTTCCCAGCACAGACACCGTTCTGCCTTGGGCTGGCCCCCCTCTCTCTGCAGACACAAAAGCTGCAAAAATCAAAGGGCATTTGCCAGCAAAACTATATCTTCTTCCTTTCTTGCCTGAAGGATAAGAAACCTGTTAGACGTCAGGTAGATGATCATCTAAACAGATACGTGACCAGGAATTCGGGAGCAGATATTTTAAGCTGCCACCATCAGTAAGCTCCGCCCAGGAAGCCTGAAGTGCAGTGTTTTTTAGTTTGTAACACTCTGCAAATCTTGACTATCTAAATGCAATTCATGCTTTCTACAGTGGAATGGATTATATTTGCTTAGGGCAGGGGAAATAGTTGAGATATACATAAAATATGCAATATTCACACCACACACACACAACACACATTTTTATATGTAGAAAGGACTTGTGTACAAAAGGTATATGTAAGGACTTCCTGGGCAGGATCTTGCTGATGGCGGCAGCTTAATATAGCTGCCCCCGGGTTTCTGGTTGCGTTATCTGCCTAGACATCTGGCAGGTACCTCACTCTTCAGGCAAAGAAGAGGGGGAGAGAAGATCCAGCTGGCAAGAGCTTTTCCTTTGAAGTTTGCAGCTTTTTGGCTGCGAAGAGAAGGGGGGCCAGCCGAGGCTGAATCATTATCTCCATGCCGGAAATTCCTAGCCGTCTTCTTCACGGCTCAAAGTAAGATACCTCCACTTAGGGACAATATTTGAACTATTTATCTGAATTTAATACAAGCAGAGTCCGTATCTGAGAACCTTATCTGTTTTTTTAAAAATCCTAGCTTCATTTTTTACTTAGCTTTTTTTTCTTAAAAGAAACTGGCTCCTAAAATGGCGATTGTGCATTCTTCGTAACAATGCCACATTCCTAATTCTTCTGCAAAAGCAGTGATAAAAGTTCAAAGGGGAGGAAAAGCCAGCCAGCAGTTTCTTATTAATTAGTTTCACTTCTCTGAAGAGTTTACAAGACTTTCTTCTTATCAACTTTGTTAATATATATTTCTGATACAGAGAAGTCAAAAATGACGCTGAATATGCCGAGCTGCTTCGTTACAATGCTTTTTCTTCTTTTTCTTTTTTTGAAATCCTTTGAAAAATCCTAAAGAGCTAACGAAGGGGTGACTTAATACCCTTTTCCTTTTTCGTAAGCTGCACAGCGAGCCAGTAGAGCTTGATTAATTGTCTGTAGATAAGACTTATAATGGCATCAAAATTAATTCCTGGGGGAAACTTCCTCCTAGAAGCACATCCCCGATACCTGGCACAAAGTTGCCCCCTACTGGAGATGTGCTTTTTTTGGAAACCTTCAAAGAATTCAGAGAGGAGATAAAGGAGATAAAGGACGAATTAAAAGAGTTTAAGGTGGACTTATATGATAAACTTGATACTAGGATTGCCAAAATAAATGATGATATGTTGGGACTGGTAACCGTACTGACAGAACATGTTTCTGGAATTTAAGATAACTTAGAGGTTCTTAATGAAGCTAATACCAACTTGACATCCAAAACTGAGGTGGTGCAACAAAAAGTTGAAAACGCTGAAAAACAGATTGTTATGATACAGTACAGGCAGATGGAGTTCGCATTAAGAGTCAGGGGGTTGCGTGAGGATAAACAGGAGAACTTGAAACAGATTTTTTCAGAGGCTTTTGACCATCTGGTGGGACGACCGGGGTCCAACTTTGACTGGCAGATCGATAAAATTTATCGCGTTAATTCTTGGGCGGCAAAACAAAAGCAACTCCCCCGAGATGTAGTTATATACTTCGCCACAAGAGAGTTCAGAAACATGATACTACAAGAATCCTATAACACCAGGCTTCAAATTGGCAGCCAGGATTTGATTGTCTTGAAAGAAATACCACCTCAAATGCTAAGAGCCAGGAGAGATTATGCTTTTCTAGTGGAAGAACTCAGAAACCGTCAGATACAGTATAGATGGGATGTACCATTTGGTATTATAATTACATTTGACAAGCAAAGATATCGTCTCAACTCTGTATATGGAAAGCTCGAGATTTCTATCACAATATTTTTGAAGGTGGGACACTCTGCACCATCTGGATCTGGAGAAAGACCACAAGAAGGACAAGATAGACGGCAAACTACACAACTACCAGACAAAACGCACCATCTCCCCCTCCCAGAAGGGCAAGCTGCCATGGAACAAAGACCTAGCCGTATGACCACCAGACGAATGGAAAAACAAGCTACAATGCAACAACCTCAACAATCACCGGCCATTGATCAAGGAGTTACAACAACAAGCTCAGAAGCCATGGGAGGAGCTAGGCCAAAGGTTAAACAGGCCATGCAGGAGGCTCTAAAAAAGCTTCAGGCAACCAAAGATGACAACTAAGATTTTGACATGGAATGTCAATGGACTGAACTCTCCACAGAAGAGAAAGAAAATATTTCACTATCTTAAACAGTTCAAGAATGATATAATTTGTCTGCAAGAAACTCATATCAAATCAACCGATCAAAAATATTTGTTTAACCCCAAACTTGGTCAACATTTTGTGACCTCTGCTACGGAAAAGAAAAATGGTATAGTTGTATACTTAGGAAAAGACATTAAGGCTGAACTAATTGAAGCAGATCCCTTTGGAAGATATCTCGCGCTAGACCTAGTCTTAGAAGGGAAAAAGACATTACTTTTGGGAATTTATGCTCCTAATCAACAGCAAGACGGATTCTATAGAAATCTTCACGCTAAATTAGTACAGTGGGACTATAAGTCTTGTATACTATTGGGTGACTGGAACGGCGTGATTGACACTAAAAGAGATAAGAAGACCTCTCTCCCTAATACTAAAATGCTAGCTAAGCTACCCAAACCTTTTTTGACATGATGGACGACTTTGAATTGAGAGATATTTGGCGAGAAAGAAACGCAGAGGAATATGATTTCACCTTCTTTTCTGATAGACATCAATCCTTTTCAAGGATTGATTTTATACTAATCACTAATGATTTACTTTCTAGGGTGAAGAAGACAAGATTGCGGTGAGGGTCCTTTCGGATCATAACCCAGTTTGGATAGAATTGGGAAGGATAGTGCAGGCAAGAAGGTCTTGGAGGCTGAATGAAAACTTATTTAGATATGAGAAGTACATTAATGATTGTAAAAATTGTTATCTGAATACTTTGTTCTGAATATGAATAAGGGTACACCTATGGAATTTGTATGGGATGCAAGCAAAGCGTATATGAGAGGAGTACTGATGAATATAAACAAAATACATAGACATAAACAAGGGCTAAAACGAAAAGAATTGGAAGAGGAAATTAAGGGGAAAGAGTTGGAGTTAACATTGAATCCAGGCGATACAAGGTTAAGGAAGCAATTACTATATTAAAATCCCAATTTGATATGTTGATCTCTGATCAGGTAGCCACTAGTTTATTATATGCAAAACACAATACTTTTGTAACGCAAATAAACCGGGCAGATGGTTAGCTTATCAGATTAGGAAAAAAAACAAAAACTCGAAATGTAACCAGATTGATTTATAGAGGGAAGGAGGTGTTTCAACAGGAGGAGATTCAAAAGGCATTCCGGGAATTCTTTACAGAATTGTATAAAGGGGACAAAATTAAGGGTTAGATATAGACAAATACTTAGATAAAGAGAAAATACCCCTAGTTAGAGAAGAGTACAGGCAAAAGTTGAACCAACCAATAACCTCAGGGGAAATCTTGCAGGTAATTAAGCAACTAAAGTTAGGGAAAGCGCCAGGCACAGATGGCTTGACAGTGGTTTACAATAAAAATTTCCAGTTAGAAATGGTAGAACCTCTTAGAGAACTATTAATAAAATTCAAACAGAAGGTTAGGGTTAGGGTTAGGACTTGTTTTTTAGTTTGTAACACTCTGCAAATCTTGACTATCTAAATGCAATTCATGCTTTCTACAGTGAAATGGATTATATTTGCTTAGGGCAGGGGAAATAGTTGAGATATACATAAAATATGCAATATTCACACACACACACACACACACACACACACACATTTTTATATGTAGAAAGGACTTGTGTACAAAAGGTATATGTAAGGGTAATTCTCTTAGGACAAAGAAATATTCAAAGGATAACAAGTAGGGAAAAATAAGAAGTGAGACTGTGAGAGAAAATGGGTGAGAATAGGAAAGAATGGGTGAAGAATAAGTATCTATCTGTTTATCTACCGAACATGGGCGGAGCCAGTATGTGACACATCCGGCCTGCAGGCCGCAAGTTTGACACCCCTGATCTAGGACAAAAGGTCTCCTTTCTTTCTTTCTTTCTTTCTTTCTTCTTTTCTTTCTTTCTTTTCTTTTTTTCTTCTTTTCTTTTCTTTCTTTCTTTTCTTTCTTTTCTTTCTTTCCCTCTCCTTTTCCCTCTCCCTCCCTCCCTCTCCCTCTTTCTCTCTCATCTCTCTATTTATCTATTTATCTATCTATCATTTAATCTATCATCTATCTATCATCTATCTATCATCTATTTGTGTCTGGTTGTCTATCATCTTCTATCTATCATTTATCTATCAATGTCTGTCCTAAGTCACTTCCATGTAATTATTTCCACATGTAGGAGAGTCCATATGGTGGACTAAAGAAGTGCTAAACTTTCACTGTGAAGAAACCTCTATTGTTCAGCCAATATCTTCCCTTTTGTACGTATTGATTTTAAACTTGTCTTTGAGAGCAGCAATCATTACTATCTTCTCCATTGTAGCAATATTTGAAGAAAACTTTTACTTATCCCTAATTTTCCCTAATTATTCTCCTTCTAACATGTTCATTATTTCCAACCATAAGGACTTAGTTTTCGGCCATTTTACCATTTTGACACACTCCATGACTTTCTTAAACTATGACTTTCAAAACTAGTCAGTAATTTCAACCTGCTATCTTGCTGCCTGTTGTGGAGTGATATTTTTATTTAATACTAAGGAGTTGGATCTCTTTTCCTCCCAATATCACATAATGAAAGATCCATTCATCAGCCTCTTGAGAGTCAGCTAATTGGAAGAGCCTTTACCAAGACAACAAAACAAAACAGGTAGACACAAGCCTCACATGCCCAATGTAGGCCAGTTGCATTAAGAACCAGAGAATAAATGATGAAACAATACTGTGGCATGTGGTGACACAGATCATGCTTCAGCATAAGCCACACTTCAAACAAGGTACACCATCCTAGGAGAAGAGGGAAAGTTTTCTTTTGGATTTCTTTTCTCATTTGAAAAGGCTGTCTTGTGCCTGGAGGAGAAGGGTCACTTTTCCTATACCTAATAATTCCTCAATTCCTTAATAGGGAATTAACCTCTTTTAAAGTGTGTGTGCGTGTGTGTGTGTGTGTGTGCGTGTTATGTCATGTCTGCAGTGTGAGATGGAAAAGGTCAAGAAGAGATAATGTCAAAAGAGAGGGAAGGAAACTGAATCAATTGTTAACACTCAGTATCAAAGAGATACATTGAGGAAACCAAGTTATATATAGGATCATTAATCTGACCCTTATCAGATGCTATATATCTATATATCTATATCTATATCTATATCTATATCTATATCTGTATCTGTATCTGTATCTGTATCTGTATCTCTATCTCTATCTCTATCTCTATCTCTATCTCTATCTCTATCTCTATCTCTATCTCTATCTCTATCTATCTCCATCTCCATCTCCATATCTATATCCATATTCGTCCGTCTGTCTGTCTGTCTGTCTGTCTGTCTGTCTCTCTCTCTCTCTCTGTCTGTGTCTGTGTCTGTCTCTATCTCTGTCTCTCTGTCTCTCTGTCTCTGTCTCTGTCTATAGCAATAGCAATAGCAATAGCATAGCAGTTAGACTTATATACCGCTTCATAGGGCTTTCAGCCCTCTCTAAGCGGTTTACAGAGTCAGCATATTGCTCCCACAGTCTGGGTCCTCATTTCACCCACCTCGGAAGGATGGAAGGCTGAGTCAACCTTGAGCCAGTGAGATTTGAACTGCAGATAGCAGTCAGCTGAAGTGGCCTGCAGTACTGCACTCTATCCACTGTGCCACTGTGCCACCTCGGCTCTGTCTCTCTCCTCTCTCTCTATCTCTGTCTGTCTGTCTGTCTGTCGGTCTCTCTCTCTCTCTCTCTCTCTCTCAGTGTGTGTCTGTGACTGTGTGTCTTGTGTGTGTGTGTGTGTGTGTGTGTATTTCAATTTTTTTAGAACCTCTTCTGTAGGTGTGGCCTGCTATGTGGGAGTGGCTTGCTGGCCATGTGACCGGGTGGGAGTGGCTTGGCAGTCAGGTGACTGGGTAGGCATGGCCAACTTGTAAAATGTGGTGAAACTCACTTAACAATGCTCTTGCTTAGCAACTAAAATGTTGGCTCAGGAACTCTGGTATTGAACACACAGGTCTTAAAGCTGTCAAGTTACAAGACCCTTGCACCCCTAACCCTTAGAAAAAAACCCCAGGGGTGTTCAAACTTGACAGCTTTAAGACTTGTGAACTTCAACTCCCAGATTCTTCCCCTCGCTCTTCATCTTGCGGACGGGTGGGCGGGCGGGAGCTGGAACAGGTTCTAAATGGCACTGTATATTTGTGGAACCTCTTCTATAGAAGAGGTTAGAACTGGCAGGAACCTACCCCTGGTGTGTACCAGCATAACTCTAGAATGCCTCAAGCAATTTCAACCAAACATGGTACACAGATGATTTACTCTCTGGAAACAAATACTGTGAGGGTAAGACACCTCTAACAACCCTCGGTGTGTGTGTTCTGTTATGATACAGCCTATTGTGCCTTCAAATGGCTTCTACTGTATCACCGTAAAATAGCTTCTACTGTACAGCACAGTGGAGTTGCCATGGTAATGGTTTCACAGTACTCCACAAGGGGGCTCCCTCTGGTAAGGAAGAAAATCCAACATTAGAAAATACATTTGGTCTGGACATTTCCCTCTATAAATAAATACCCAGACAATACCAGGTTATCAGCTAGTTTTAGATAAAATATGTATGACCCACATCACCAAAAAAGAAACCCCTACACCTTACTGATAAATAAAAACTAAACAGCTCCTGCTGGTTGTCTTATAATTTGAAAAGGCACCATGTAGAATGAAAAAAAAAATTATCCTGAGGGACGATAAATAGAAAAAACAGGAAAAAACAGAAAAACCACAGTGGCGATGGACATTGAGAAGCTAGCTCAGTATTGCCTGATCTGATGACCCTGGTCTCTGGGATATTACATAGAAAAGTTTCTTAGGCCTCTCTGCAGATATCTGGCTGCTGAGCTATGCAGCTTAGCCATCCCACCATGGAGCTGCATGATAGTACTAAGCCTGGGGACAATCTTTAGAAAACAAAAAGCTCTGTTTCTTGTAAGAAAACTTAGGGGAGTCTGCAGATCTTTGATAAAATGATACAGATTTTGAAGAGCTGATATAAAAGTGTTTCACTGAAGCATAGATTCTACTGATTAAGGTAAAGCAGGGATGTCAAACTTGATTTCAGTGAGGGCCACATCAGGGTTGCGTTTGACCACAGGGTTGTGTTTGATAAGTGGGCATGGCCAGGGTGGGCATGTCCATATCAACAACCTGCAGTTATCTGCCAGCAAAAACAGAGCCCAGGAGGCCCACATGGAGCCCTTCCGAGTTCCATTTTCACTGGCAGAGGCATTGTGGGCCAGTCCTTTGCTATTTCCATGGCAGCTCCACGGGCCAGATCTAAGCACCCTGTGGCTGAATCCAGACCCTGGGCTGGAGTTTGACACCCCTAACGTAAAGGCTTTAAGCCAGAAACCTGACATAACCACCCCCGGACTTCCAGAAGAGGCCACGTTTGCCATTGTGCCCTGTCCAACTTGACATACCACCATACCATAAGTGTGACATTGGAGTCCTTCCAAGCAGAGGCCAAGTGAGACAGTCCACTGTGTTATCCCAATTGGCACCATCCCCAAATCTCCAAAGTAACGACTAGCTTCAAGGTGCTAGTCGTTACTTTTAAAAGCCCTACATGGTATCGGACCTGGTTACCTGAGAGACCACCTCCTGCCAGTCACCTCCCAAACACCTATTAGATCCCACAGACTAGGCCTCCTCCGGATCCCATGTCAAAAATAAAGGCATATGTTTGCTCTCTGGTTGCCATTTCATCTTATGTACAATCAAAAAGAACCAAATAAATGTTGAAAGTCATATTTTAGGGTGACATTTCAGTTTGACATCCATTGAAGATCCTTTAAAAATGCCTTTTAAGATGTATGTGCACTACTTACAATGTTTTGCATTATTGCGAGGGACAAATATAGCTTCTACAGTCATATCTTTGGAACCAGTACTCCTTATTTTTCATACCTCTGTCCTTCACGTCTGTTTGTTACATGATGAGTTTTATTCATTAGCTTATATTATGTATTTCATATCCATCAAGGTTCTAAATATCTCCTGCTCTAAACTGGGATTTGTTGATGCATTTTAATGGATTGCTCTGGGTACCTGCAGTATGCAGATCTACATCAGGTTTATAAAATAAGACATTTTAAAAGGGGCATAAAGTTAGTTTGCCAATTTTGTAAGTACAATGTGCTTCAGATTTTCAAAATGTTTTATTAATTTTTGCTTGTTTCAAGAATTCTCAGAGGTGGTCAACAAATTCATTATTCCATTGTTATAGCTTTGATAGCTAGATATGATGAATTGTAAAGTCTCAGGTGGGTAGCAGATGCTTGGCAAAATGTCATGACTGGCACTATACACACTGGCACAATAATCTGCAGATATATCTTTTAACCAAATGAAGGTTGCTTAAAAGAATCTCATTTGTTTGGGTCATGATTCAACCATCCCTGACAGCATGCATGTTCAGCCATCATGAAATACCTTGTATCATGCCAAAGGTAGTTCTTAGAATCTTTAAATTATTCACAGATGTTCTAATTTTTACAAGCTTGGACTAACACCAAATGGCAGATGGAATGAAGACTTGTTCTGATGTTCCCATTTGTAATCTATCCTTGATTTCCATAAGTCATGTTTTTCAGAACTTATTAACTCATAAGTTTATTTGTGGAACTGCTCCTCCCTGACAATATCTGCCTATCTTCCCAGATCAGAGAAGGTGGACACACTCCCGATCCCTTCCCTGAAATCTTATCTTCTCGTGGACCTCAGAAGTGTGCCTTTCCTGTGCCACTACTTTCCCTAATTTATGGAATACCCTCCTTCCCAATGATTTGTTAGGGCCCCACCCTTTCAACCTTTTGGAACATCATCAAGACCTGACTTCTTACCCAGGTGCTGTGATAGAACAGGAATGTTAGGAGTTTTGGTTCTGGGACAACAGAAGGGGTACTGGGTTTTGTTTTGTTTTGTTTTTTAAATAATTGTATACTTCTGTGTTTTAATATTGTTATTAAAAGAATTATAAAAAGAAACACCCAGAGTTATGTTTCTAGAGGTCCAGCCATACAAATTATTCAAAGAAACAAATAAACAAATTTAAAATATGTAATATTATGGTGCAAACCATACATTGGGCTCAGTTGACCTAGATTTAGAATTCCACATATGCACTTTTTTAATTAAAAGTTTTTTATTAGATATACATTAGAAACATTGGACATGGCATGACATTTCTGACATAAACATTTTCATATAGTGATTAGATTTTACAATAATTACATTTTATATCTAGTGCATAGATGTGTGTAGTCAGTCAGATTACCTGTCTTTTGATCCTTTCTTAATCATACAAGTACATATCCAATTCCTACCTATCACATATTCTTAATACCACATTTTCCAATTCTTAACTTGTCTGTGTTTTTCTGTCCTGGCCTTTCCCCTTCATTTCTAACTATCGATACCATTTGTCTTAGATTTCATGATATTCCATCTCATCTTTGTCTTTGAGCTCTAGAGTCAGTCTGTCCATTTCTGTGCATGTCAGTATCTTATTTATTATTTCTTGTTCCAAGGGAGCAAGACATTGGGCTCAGTTGACCTAGATTTAGAATTCTATATATGCACTTTTCATCTATTTGCCGGCTCAATCATTGCTGCATGAATATTTAGCTATTCTGAATTTAAGTACTGACAAATAGATAGATGACAGTCACAAGTAATTAAATGAAGTAACTTATTTCATTTATTTATTTGAAATATTTATATAGACCTCTCCCACTTTATAAACAATTCTGTAATTATCTATTATTTACTTCACACAATATTACTTGTCAGCTAGCATATCAAACATGTTGTATGGATAGGACAATATCCAATTGTTGCACAATTTGGTTATTGCAGAGGTATTTGGGAACAGCCTTTGGAAACAGGAGGAAGAGCTGCAGACTAGACATCCATCATGCAGAAGGCATCTTAGCCCCAGAAGGAAAGGGTTGTGGAAGTGTTTCAGAATGGACCCTGTCTAGTTTTCTGGAGAATAAAAGGAAAGGAAGAGAGAAATACCCTGGCTCTTGCAAGATACTGTTAATGTAACTTTATGTTAAAAATAGAGTTAGTACTCATACTTGTGTTTCTTGTCTGTAGTACCTCAAAGAGCTATCAATCTTGCATTTCTGAAAGTATTTCTCCCATCCTTAAACTAGATTCTTCCTTTAAAGGAGACCCAGCTATTCAAAATATGCTTGGAAAAATTCCAGTTGAGACTAGACATTGCAATCATATTACACCTCTCCTTTCTTATCTGTACTGACTTCTGATTTGTTGCTGCAATCCTTCAACACACCCATTTAGTGACTGCACAGTTGAGGCTCAGTAGATGTCAATAAAAGATGTCTATGTAGCCCGGCTTTTCCAGAATTTTTCTTTTAAAGTTCATCTGCACTTTCTTTCTCTCTTTCTATATTTATTTATTTTTCTTTTTGCAGGCTCTTTTCAAACCCAGTCTCTCTCTCTGTCCCCTTCCTTCCTCCCCCCCCCCCTGTGGTGGGATTCAAAATTTTTACTGCTGGTTCTGGGGCGTGGCTTGATGGGCATGGCATGGCATGGTCGGTGTGGCATGGTGGGCGTGGCAGGGGAAGGATACTGCAAAATCCCCATTTCCTCCCGATCAACTGGGGCTCAGGAGGGAGAGAATAGAGGGGTCAGGGCCAGTCAGAGGTGATATTTACCAGTTCTCCGAACTATTTAAAATTTCCGCTATCGGTTCTCCAGAAATAGTCAGAACCTGCTGAATACCACCTCTGCCCCCCTCTTTTGGTGCCTTCAAGTCAGTCTTAACTTCCAGTGACTATGTATGGCCAAGCCAATGTTTCTTTTCTTGGCAACATTTGCAGGACTGGATTTCCATTGCATGCTTCCTGGAGCTGAGAGACAGAGAAACAGGTCCAAAGTCACCCAGTTGGCTTTGTGCCTAAGGTAGGATTAGAACGCATGGTCTTCTGATTTCTAGCCTGGTGCCTTTAACTCAGTGGTGGGATTCAAATGATTTTTAAGCTGGTTCTCTGCCCCAGTGACCAGGTGGGTGTGGCCAACTCAACGTTACTCAGGTCGATGGGCGCTTCGCCTTAGCTATTGCAATGTAATAAGGATTAACTGGAGAGGCAATTTCTGTAAGCAGGGCAACACCAGAATGCTTCCTTCCTGCCTTCCTTACAGGATTATCCCTGTAAAGTGGAAAAAACAAAATGAGATTTCTTCCAACAACCAGTTCTCCAAACTGCTTAGAAAGTTAACAACCGTTTTTCCCAAATAGGTGCAAACTGGCAGAATCCCACGACTGCTATAACTACTATACCCAACTGGCTATATTTTACTTACTACTTAAGTAAGTAGCACTTATGTACTAGTACATAAGTACATAAGTGCTTATGTACTTACGTACTATTATTCTAAAATTTCTCTGTTAAGCTCTAATTGTTTATATCCAACAGGTTTTAAGGTTTGTTCTATGCCCATAATATATTTTTTAACACACTAAGTCAGTTCATGTTTGCTTAATGCTACATTGTGCTACATTTTATTGTTACAGCACTTGAGTAAACTAATTGATTTGATATGATTTATTTGGCTTGTATGCTGCCCTATTCCCAGAAGACTCAGGGCGGCTAACAATCAGAAGGGGAGGGGGTACAAAAATAAAATAGAAAACAGGAATTTAAAATACAACAACAATCATAACCTCGGAGGGGGCTGCACAGTTCAACAGCCCCAGGCCTGCCGGAACAGCCAGGTCTTAGTTGCTTTGCGGAAGGTCGGAAGGATGGTAAGGGTCCAGATCTCAACGGGGAGATCATTCCAGAGGGCCGGAGCAGCCACAGAGAAGGCCCTCCCCCGGGGAGTCGCCAGCCGACATTGGCCGGCAGATGGAATTCGGAGGAGGCCTAGTCTGTGGGATCTAATAGGTCTTTGGGAGGTGACTGGCAGGAGGCGGTCTCTCAAGTAACCAGGTCCGATACCATGTAGGGCTTTAAAAGTAACGACTAGCACCTTGAAGCGTGTCCAGAGACCAATGGGCAGCCAGTGCAGCTCGCGGAGGATAGGTGTAACGTGGGTATACCGAGGTGCACCCACGATCGCTCGCAGCGGCTGCATTCTGGACAAGCTGAAGTCTTCGAACACTCTTCAATGGCAGCCCCATGTAGAGCGCGTTACAGTAGTCAGTCTTGAGGTGACAAGGGCGTGAGTGACTATCCGAAGGGCCTCCCGGTCCAGATAGGGTCGCAATTGGTGCACCAGGCGAACCTGGGCAAAGGCCCCCCTGATCACAGCCAACAGATGATGTTCTAGAGTCAGCTGCGGATCCAGGAGGACTCCCAAATTGCAAACCCACTCAGAGCCAAGGTGGCGCAGTGGTTAAATGCAGCACTGCAGGCTACTGCTAGATCAGCAGGTCAGCGGTTCAAATCTCACCGGCTCAGGGTTGACTCAGCCTTCCATCCTTCCGAGGTGGGTAAAATGAGGACCCAGATTGTTGGGGGCAATATGCTGACTCTCTGTAAACCGCTTAGAGAGGCCTGAAAGGCCTATGAAGCGGTATATAAGTCTACTGCTATTGCTGAGGGGTGTATAATTTCACCCCCCAGGCTGAGAGATGGAATAGTTGGACCATCTTTGGGAGGGAGCATCAATAGCCACTCGGTCTTGTCGGGATTGAGCGCAAGCTTGTTCGTTTCCCATCCAGACCCTGACAGCCTCCAGGCACTGGCACATCACTTCTACTGCTTCACTGAGTTGGCACGGGGAGGACAGATACAATTGTGTATCGTCCGCATATTGATGATATTTAATCCCGTGCTGGCGTATGATCTCACCCAGCGGCTTCATGTAGATGTTAAATAGGAGGGGGGACAGGACCGAACCCTGTGGCACCCCATAATTGAAGGGCCTAGGGGTCAATCTCTGCCCTCCGACCAACACCGACTGCGACCTGTCCGAGAGGTAGGAGGAGAACCACCGAAGGACGGTGCCTCCCACTCCCACCCTCCCGCAACCGTCGCAGAAGGATACCATGGTCGATGGGTATCGAAGGCCGCTGAGAGGTCAAGAAGCACAAGGATAGAGGAGTGACCTCTATCCCTGGCTCGCCAGAGATCATCGATCAGCGCGACCAAAGCAGTTTCCGTGCTGTAACCAGGCCTGAAACCGGACTGAAAAGAATCCAGATAATCGGTTTCATCCAAGGACCATCGGAGTTGAAACGCCACCACTTTCTCAACAACCTTCCCAACAAAGGGGAGGTTGGAGACTGGATGATAGTTACTCAAAATGGCTGGATCCAGAGAAGGTTTCTTCAGGAGGGGTCCACCACCGCATCCTTTAGGAGGTGCGGGAAGGACCCCTCCCATAGAGAGGTGTTAACTATCATCTGGATCCAGCCACGTGTCACCTCCCTGCTGGTCGAGACCAGCCAGGAGGGACACGGGTCCAGTATACAAGTGGAGGCACTCACCACTCCCATGGCCTTGTCCACTTCCTCAGGAGCGACAAGTTGAAAACTCGCTCCATAAAATTCGCTCAAGGCCTTCCCCTGGTACCTCGGCTGGTACCGTGCAATTGGAGTCCAAATCTGTCCGAATCCAAGTGACTTTATCCGTTAGAAACTGAACAAATTCCTCAGCTCTACCCTGTAAAGGGTCGTCCGCATCCCTCCCTTTCAAGAGTGAGCGGGCTATTCTAAACAGGCGGCGATTCAGCGGATGCAATAAGAGCGGCAAAATGCGCACATTTCGCCGCCCGTATTGCCACGAGATAGGTCCTGATAAAGGCTCTCATCAGTGCTCGGTCTGACTCGGAATTACTGGCTCTCCAGCGGCGCTCTAGGCATCTCTTTTGGGCGCTTCATCTCCCGGAGTTCCTCGGTGAACAAGGAGTTTCTCCTGGATCCACTACCTCGGACAGGCTATAAAGGTGCAATCTGGTTTAGGGCCCCCGCCGCCGCTGTATTCCAAGCAGCGACTAAGGACTCTACCGGATTGTGGACGAGAGTGTCAGGTATTTCTCCAAGCGCCGTCTGAAATCCCATAGGGTCCATCAGGCGCCTCGGGTGGAACCACCTAATCGGTTCCTCCTCCCTACAGTGGTGGATTGGGTCTCCGAAAGTCAAGCCTCAGTAGGAAGTGATCAGACCATGACAAGGGCAAGATCTTAATGCCCCTCAAATCTAGATCACGTCTCCACTGCTCCGAGAGGAATACGAGGTCAAGTGTGTGCCCCGCTGAGTAAGTCGGACCCTGGATTACTTGGGTCAAGTCCATGGCTGTCATGGAAGCCATGAACTCCTGCGCCCCATCAGAGAGTCCACCGAGCGAAGGCAGGTTGAAGTCCCCCAGCACCATAAGCCTGGGGAACTCTACCGCCAGCTCAACTACTGACTCGAGGAGTGAGGGGAGGGCTGTTGCAACGTTGTTGGGAGGAAGGTACATTAGCAACAGGCCCACTTGACCCTCAAGGTCCAACTTCACCAACAAGGACTCACACCCGACAAGCGATGAGCAGGGATCCTACGAGGAACTAATGACCCTCAGATGATGATAGCCCCACCCCTTTCCTGGGGTCACGGCTGATGAAGCACCTGAAACCCTTCTGGGCACATTTCAGTGAGTGGGACTCCTCCTCCGGGCCCAGCCAGGTTTCAGTAATACATGCCAGGTCTGCCCCCTCGTCTAATATTAGGTCCCGGACGAGGGGAGCCTTGTGAACCACAGAACTGGCAGTTAGCAACAACAGCCTGAGACCAGGGCCCTGACAACTCTCGCCATCTGGTCCTGTTGTTGAATTACATTATAATTGTACGGTATTATATTTTAAATTGGAGTGTATCATACTACAAAACAGGGTTAGGCTTTCAGAATAACAGAAGAGACCTCAAGCAGGAGACCCTATATATTCCAGACAGTGGCTGTCAGTCTATTCTTAAAAGCTTCCAGTGTTGAGGCATTCACAACTTCTGAAAGCAATCTGTTCCACTGATTAATTATTCTCACTGTCAGGAAATTTCTCCTTAGTTCTAGATTGCTTCTCTCTTTGTTTAGTTTCCATCCATTGTTTCTTGTCTTGCTTCTGATGCTTTGGAGAATACGTTGACCTCCTCTTCTTTGTGGCAGCCCCTCAAATATTGGGACACTGCTATCATGTCACCCCAGTCCTTTTTTCAACTAGACAAGCCCAATTTCTGCAAACTTTTTTCATATATTTTAGCCTCCAGTCCCCTTATCATCTTTGTTGCTTTTTTTCTGCACTATTTCCAGAGTCTCTACAAGTTTTTTTATAACATGGTGACCAAACTGAATGCAGTTTTCTAAGTATGGTTTAGAATACTGTATTTTGAGAATGCATGCAACAAATCCAATAAGCAAAATCATAGTTCTGTTATAAAAGGAAAACTGAGTGGGTGATTATAAATTTACAGTACACTATTCTAGAAGAGCTGAGTATAAATTGGCATAAATTGCTTCTTGATACGCAATTCTATTTGCTAATGTTTGTGCTTTCACAATTGTCAATCCACAATTTCCCATCTCCACTATCTGGCACACAAATTATGATGACAGAGTTGTAGGGCAAGTTAGGGCACAACCCTTTAGGTCCTTGGAGACCAACCAAAGATTATATTGCAGACCTCTTCTCCAGAGATGGCAGATTGCTGCTATGGTAAGCCTGTATGATTAGCAGAAAACCCCACCACTCTTGCTTCACCATTGAGGCTCTACAGAAGCAGGAGCTAAACAAGGGCATAAAGCAGTGTTTCTCAACCTTCGCAACATTAAGATGTTTGGACTTTGACACCCAGTCAGCAAGGCTGGCTGGGAAATGTTGGAAGTTGAAGTCCACAAATCTTAAAGTTGTCAAGTTTGAGAAACACTTTGTTGTTAGTTGCGAAGTCATGTCCGACCCATTGCAACCCCATGGACAACATTACACCAGGCCATTCTGTCGTCCTACCATCCCCTGGAGTCCATTTAAGCTCACACCTACTGCTTTGGTGACTCCATCCAGCCACCTCATTCTCTGTCATCCCCTTCTTCTTTTGCCCTCAACCTTTCCCAGCATTAGGCTCTTCTCCAGTGAGTCCTTCCTTCTCATTAGGTGGCCAGAGTTATTTGAGTTTCATCTCCAGTATCTGGCCTTCTAAAGAGCAGTCAGGGTTGATCTCCTCTAGTACTGATCAGTTTGATCGCCTTGCAGTCCAAGAGACTTGCAGGAGTCTTCTCCAGCACCATAGTTCAAAGGCCTCAATTCTTTGGCAACTAGCCTTTCTCAGCCTTCTTCTGCAATGAGAAGGATTAGTTAAGGGAAACTTTTGAACTTCTGGATCCAAAACTCTCTATCTTTCTTAAATCACTATTACTAAGAGGAAACTGCTTATCTCAGCCCTCCTGAGCTGGATCTGTTACCTCTCCTCTCATTAGAAGGAAGAGGAGGAGAAATTTAAAAAGTCAGCTATTGAAAAAAAAGGGGAAAGTAACAAGGAATCCCCCCCCCCTCTCTGCCTTCTGACAACACATACAAACACATTTTCTGTCCCCACCAGTACAAGCCTGGCAGGATTCTGACATTTCTTCTGTCACATTTTTTTCCCCTCCTCTACAAATAATACTTGCTTATTATCTAATTTATTACTCATGTAGGAATTTACATGGAATGTTTGAAGCATTCCAAGAGCAAGATAGACAACATACTTTTCACCATCATGTAATAAAACGTTTACTAAGCTGCAAGATATGGGTCTGCAAGGGTGATTATCAACAAAGATGACCCTTAAACTATCTAGATCCTGGATCTAGACTGGAACATTTAGGACTTATTAACAGGGAGACGATAGGCTGATGGAATGTTGAGGCCGATATAGTACAAAATATAATTCATTTATTATATAGACAAATAACACAATTTTTCACTAACTAAAAACAAATAGGCAGCAAGTGAAATAACAGTAACTGTTATTTCAATGAAAGTTTCTGAATTATTTTACAGATTATGAACTATTTCTGACTTGCAGCAGCACTGTTGGTGCTGTCAGCAGGGTGCGTATAATATTTCCACCTATGCTTCGCAAAAGGTAACAAAAATACACAAAGAAGCACACACTAAAGAAGAAAAGAACCCACCCTAATCTCCTGTATTATCATCTGCTCTGCCCTCAGTCTTATTAGAATAAAAGCTCTTTGGCTGATACGCAAAGCCCTCCCCCTATTTTTGCATCTGGGAAAGACTTACACTGAAGCATGTTGAACCCCTGTGTAGTTGGATCAAAGACAAATCAAAGAGCTGTCTGGAAAAACATCAGCCTTAAGGCAGCTGGAAATGATGGGTTTTGGTGAAAAGAACAACCAGAAAAAGTCTCTGGTGGCTGAATGTTGCCAGATTTATTTCTGGGATCTGAAATCTACATAGAAGCTCACCTCACTAGAGGCTCAGGTGCCCCTCAAGAACATTAAACTAATATGAAGCCTCTCAGAGATGAGAGAAAGAAAAGAAGATAAAACTAGGCCTCTGTTTTTGATTGTCCAGATACCTCATGGGGAAAGCGAGTCTCGTGTAACATTGAACTATAATAGTTTACATTGGATGTGAGGGAATCAACATGTATGGTCAGGAATAATTATATATTACTTGTTTATTTTGTATGCCACCCATCTTGCTATCCAAATCTTGGTGAAAATGTGTAATATAATCATTATTTTTATTAAGGTTGTTCTAGTTGAAATAATGCAACATTGAATATATTGTGTGTAAATATATCGAACCTCCACAGTGGTACTGTATATACAATATATTGGCTGAAGTCATATCCAATCTTCCTTCCTTCCTTCCTTCCTTCCTTCCTTCCTTCCTTCCTTCCTTCCTTCCTTCCTTCTTCATATTCATTTAGGAATGTATATCATGGGGTCCTTGGTGTTCTCTGAACTTTGTGGTCTGCTTGCCTGCCATTCTCTCTCTCTCTCTCTCTCATCTATCTATCTATCTATCTATCTATCTATCTATCTATCTATCTATCTATCATCTATCTATCTATCTATCTATCTATCTATCTATCTATCTATCTATCTATCTATCTATCATCTATCTATCTACCATCTATCTATCTATCTAACTACCTAACATCTGTCTATCTATAAATAAATATATAAAACACCAGCCTGAAGATGGTGAGTGAGACCTCTCCAAAATGTTGCCAAGATAATCTCAATCTTACATGGGAAAAGACCCGAATACAACAAGATCAGCATATATATATCAGCAAAATTCTCCACAAACACAATATCAAGACAGCCTTCAACACTGACCAAAAAATAGCCAACATCTTAAGAAACCCCAAAGACAAAATCCAGGTAGAAAACCAAGGAGTCTACCATGCAAAATCTGCCCAGCCACATACATTGGACAAACAAACAGGAGAATAAATGCATGTATCGCAGAACACAAGAATGCAGTAAGAAAAAAAAAAGAAAAAACTTCCTCCCTTTTCCAGCACCTTAAAGCTACAGGACATGAAATTAATTTTGAAAGAACCAGGTTAATCTCCAAAACTGAACACTTCAACAAGAGAATAATTATGGAAGCTATCGAAATAGAGAAACATCCCCATGACATGAATAAACGTGATGATACCTCCCGCCTACCAGACATCTAGAAACCAGCCCTAGTCAACAAATGAGCCCTACTGACCACCCAGGCCCTTACAACATGAAACAACAATGGACCCACAACCAGCACCAATTAGCACCAATCTACCAATCATGATTAAGGTGACCAGACGTCCCAATTTCAGCAGGACGGTCACGGTTTATAACAATTTGCCCCGTGTCCCGGGCCATTTTTAAAAAGTCCCAATTTTCTGGCTTCATGTTGAAAGCCCAGTGGATTTGCTTAAGAAATCCTAACCGGGGCAAGACAAAAGACACTCTGTCTAATCCCTCTCTCTGTCTCAGTACTTTCATTGAAGATATTAAAACGTTAAAGCAACAAAACGGACCCCCCCGCGCCACTTTTACCTCATTTTATAAGGAAAAAATGACCAAGTACCATAGAGCTGCAGGAAACACTTGGCTAGAGGGGCCACGAGTGTTACTTCCTGGATTTTCCGGAGGGGAGGGGCACGGAGGTTGGAGGTCTGCTCGTGTACAAAAAATGGTGGCAAAGTTTCTTTGAAAAATATTTCCCTGACTAATTTCACCATTTCAATTTGCTCAATTCTTTGTATTAACATCTACATCATTCTGGGTTGACTTGGAATGCAAGCCTGCTGGTATGTGAGCTGGGTTTTTTTCTTTTATTTTTTTAAATATATTTTAAAATAATATTTTATTTATTGTACATAGGATTTTTTAAAATTCTGTGTGGATTCTTTTTTTAAAATTGTCAGACTATTTAAAAAAAGATTCTATCCAAAATAAATTGAAGTGAAACCATGTTTAAAAATTCTATGCACAATACTTTGAAATATATTGTGCATAGAAAGAATAGTTTGAAAAGTTTTATTTCAATTTATTCTGTGTGGATTCTTTTTTTAAATTGTCTTAGGCTATTTAAAAAAAGATTCTATCCAAAATACAAAATACCAGCTGCAGTTATTCACTTAAGAACTGTGGCAAGAAAGGTGGTATAATGGGCTTAGTGACCAAAGTTACAATGGCATTGAATAAAGTGACTGATGACCATTTTTCACACTTAGCGACCATTTTCACACTTAGCAACCGTTGCAGCATCCTCATGGTCACGCGATCAAAATTTTGATGTTTGGCAACAGATTCGTATTATGATGGTTTCAGTGTCATGGGGTCAAATAATCACCTTTTGACAAAGTCAAATGGGGAAACCAGATTCACTTATGTTACTAACTTATCAGCTGCAGTTATTCACTTAAGAACTGTGGCCAGAAAGGTGGTATAGTGACCAAAGTTACAATGGCATTGAATAAAGTGACTGATGACCATTTTTCACACTTAGCGATCATTTTCACACTTAGCGACCATTGCAGCATCCTCATGGTCATGTGATCAAAATTTTGATGTTTGGCAACAGTTACAATTTATATTGTAAATTGTAGTTATGTTGAAATAAAAAATATTACAATACTATTTTTGCATTGTATGAAAATTTTTGTTGCTCCATATAAAATATTTAATCACCCCCCCCCCCCCGGTCAAAGGTGTCCCTCTTTACCAATCTGAAAATCTGGTCACCTTAATCATGATACAACCACACAACCAATCATTCCACTTACTGAAACAAAGCCAGCACTCCACACACACCCCACCAAGATTTATAGAAAGACTGCAGCTCTGACCACCCTTTAAGCCCCAAACCCAGCCTGAAGATGAAAAGTGAGACCTCACCAAAATGTTGCCAAGACAATCTCAATCTTACATGGGAAAAGACCCGAATACAACAAGACCAGGTGCACAGCCCCAGTCACACAAGCCTCATTGCAGGTACTCACACCCCCAATCTGCGCAGCATCACTGCAAAAATTATGGGCGCTTGCATGCTTGCATGTGCACATGCGCCTGCCCCTCCCACAAAATCATCTTCATTCCCTGCTCTGGCTCGCCAATCCAGAAATGTTTGAAAACTCTGATCTAAAGCACCTTCTAAAATACTAACAGAGAAGGGACTAACCTCACCTTGGGGAATGAGGGTAAGGACCATAGCAGAAAAAGCTAGCCCGTGTCCTACCAAATGGAGTTCCTTTGGAGATGCGACTTGCAACATACAATCCTGTCTGAACTGGTGGAACAGTTAGATATAATCAGGAAGAGGCCACCTCTCAAATAATCTAGCCATGTAGGGCTTCAAAAATCAAAACTAGTATCTTGAATGGCACACAAGAGCATATCAGCAATCATGCAGCTTGCAAATCAGGGGTGTAATGTATGCACTCCTAAATCATTATAAGTCTGTGCAACTTCATTCTGTACCAGTTGAAGCTTCCAGATGCTCTTCAACAGCAAACAGGTCTCTGTTTTTAAACTGATGTGTTAAATAGAGAAGTGCCAAAACTAAAACTTAGTAATTTTTTTGTCAGTTTATTAGTTACAGTATTGAGATTTTCCTACGAGCTTTCATTTTAGCTACTTTAACAAAGAACAGGATGTGATTTCTATTTAACAAAGTTTTTGCCTCTTTATATATTCAAAGCAACATTCTTTCGGGCCTACAGCTTGAGCCATTTGCTAAATTAGTTACATTTTCTCGGAATATTATTTACACAGCTAGATAAACACCTCTATATTTCTTTTGATTCAGTCATTGCTGATAGCTGATACACAGCTATCAACAATGAGACACAGGCATAAAACACCCCCTGTATAATCCTTCCTTGTAAATGACCTAAAATGAGGTCAAAAGTAGCATATTCCTGTGTTCAAAACATACATATTTTCATAATGTTGTTGAAGTTGCCTAAGAATCTATAGTTCTGACAGCATTTGTGATTATTCAGAGTTAGTTCATTTCCTTAAGGTGGGGGGAAGGAAGAAAGAAAGAAACTGGGGTTTTGAGAGGTTCTTCATCACCATCTTTTCCCACTTTCTAGTGCTAGACTATATGTTTTGTGCAAAGTGGCATATTAATAGACCAAGAGCTGTTAGGATGAGAAGAACAAAGATACAACGCTCAGCCAGTGTTATATACGAAAGTAACTATTTTTTTCATACCTGATCTTATTTTGTACAAGTCAGCTAGTGTGTCAGTTTGGGGCCTGGAATTGCTAGTGGAACTGAACACAATGGTGAAGCCTGTTTCTAATGGTTGATCAATATTAGCTGAAAAAGACATGTTGGTATAAAAGAGAAATTCCCACGTTAAAAGTAGTTTCTTTATTTTGTAAGAAAACAGACACCAGCAGGTCACATATTCCACCGCATGAGCAAAATAAGCTGGGCCTGACAAGTATTCTTTGTATCAATAGTCGGCATCACTGGGTAAAAAATAGATATCACTTAGACTTATATACTGCTTCATAGTGCTTTACAGCCCTTTACTAAGCACTTTACTAAGTGGTTTAAAGAGTCAACCTATTGCCCCCAACAATCTGGGTCCTCATTTTATCAACCTTATCTTCTTTATCGGGAAAGAAGAAACCTGTTATTAGAAAAGGGTAGGTATACATAGGTTTTACAGCTTTACTCTAGTGAGTTATGAAATTCACCAGGATAAGTCTAATCTCACCTAATCTCAGCCTGATCGAAATGGTGGGGTAAAATTATTATATAAGAGGCTGATTAAAGCTGATTTCTTTTTCATAGCAATCCTCTCAAAAATCTCCTTCAGAGTTAAAATGGTGTTGAAAATATCACATTCTACAATGTGATGAGCTAGGAAGAAAGAGAAAGTCCATAAAAATCTGGCTGAAGATACCCCCTAAACCATAGCCCACTTTAAATCCAAGATCCTTAGTTCATTGTGGTCAGCCATTCTGGTTGCTGCTAGGGCATGAAGGGAGTTTTCACCACAAGTCTTATAATGTACTGTGATGTTATGTAACTAAATCTACAAAGACCAGACACATGTTGGTCTTCATAGATTTATTGACATCATATCACAGTCTTCCCTGTGACACTCTATATGGAAGCAACACTATTGACACTTTTGAACTCTGGTGTTGTAGAAGACTCCCAAGGATAGCCAAGACGAACAAACAAATGGATTATCAAATAAATCAGCCCAGAGTTGTCACTTAAGGCACAAATGATGAGGCTTCAATTATTATTTTTGGACACATGCAAAAATCCAGCTTCCTTAAGAAGTGTATAATGCTTGGATAGGTGGAAATAAAGAGGAAAATGGTTTAGCTTAATTAGAGTAGCAACAGGCTTACCACTCAATGACCTGAAGGACTAGGTTTGAGAATAGATCATTCTGGAGAAGGTCTACCTATGTGGTCTTTAAAGAAAAACACAAATTCCACAGCACATAATCAGCCAAAAACATTGACAAAGTGATAATCTTAAATGCATAGGAAGTACCTTGAGCACATGTAAGGGTTTATGTTGTTAATTTAATTCTGATGAATGGACACTTGATAGCTTGCAGGGAAGCTGATACAGTTTTCCTTCTGTGAGTGAAGAAAGGACTTTTATCTTCCAGACATTTTTTAAGCTGGATTTCTTACTTTGCTCTTACCAAACTTTAAATGCTTCTGGTGAAGCTTAAAAGAAACAATAGTATAACATTATTCTAGACTAAGGTGACCAGACGTCCCGGATTTGGCGGGACAGGCACGATTTTTCATCGTTTTTCCCGCGTCCCGCCCACTTCTCAAAAACCCCCGTTTTATTTTGGCGCTCGCTGGCTCCCCCGCCCATCAGCTGCCGCTAACTCACTCGTTATTTCCTCATCTATTTCTAAAAATCTAAGCCAGCCCAGCCTGCCGCTCACTGATTGGCCTGGACTCCAGCCAATCAGTGAGCTGGCTGGGATGGAAAACTTTAAGCACGCACGGGAAGTTTTCCATCCCAGCCAGCTCACTGATTGGCTGGAGTCCACTTAGCATGCCACGTGAGTCACAGGAGTCTCCATTTCATTTCGCGGGCGTTTGCTTTGTTTTGCTGCTTCAGCTTCACTGGTGAGTAACCGGTGGGAATTAGTAACCTGCGCGGGGTTACTGAAAACAGCCGCCACAGCCCTCCTTCCCTTCCCTGTGTGTGAGAAAGGCGCCCGCTCGCCAGCCCGCCCACCCTTGGACTCCGGGGCAGCACCTACCCAGCGCGGCCGCTGCCGCGCTGGTTCCTTCGCGCCCCTCCCACCCCTCTGCCTCCTCAGACCTCCACGCAAGAGCGGCGGAGCGAACAAGTGGCCACAGCCGTCGTTGCTTTAAATGAGGCTCCGCTCGCTGCTCATCCCGCTCCTTCTTCCTCCTCCTCCTCCTCCTCCCCTTCCGCCCTCAGCAGCAGCAACGGCAGCCGAGGAGGGAAAGGTGCACTTTGGCAGGGCTTCCACAGCACTGTGGAAGCCCTGTCAAACGCACCTTTCCCGCCTCGGCTGCAGCAGGGATCGTGCCGCCACTTTATCTTTCTCCTCTCCTCCTCCCCTTCCGCCCTCAGCAGCAGAAACGGCAGCCGGGCCGGGGAAGGGGCACTTTGGCAGGGCTTCCACAGCGCTGTGGAAGCCCTGTCAAAACGCACCTTTCCCGCCTCGGCTGCAGCAGGGATCGTGCCGCCACTTTATCTTTCTCCTCCTCCTCCCCCACTTCTGCCCTCAGTAGCAGAAACGGCAGCCGGGCTGGGGAAGGGGCACTTTGGCAGGGCTTCCACAGCGCTGTGGAAGCCCTGTCAAAACGCACCTTTCCCGCCTCGCTGCAGCAGGGATCGGGCCGCCACTTTATCTTTCTCCTCCTCCTCCTCCCCTTCCGCCCTCAGTAGCAGAAACGGCAGCCGGGCTGGGGAAGGGGCACTTTCGCAGGGCTTCCGCCGCGCCCCCAAGGACCGCTGACCTCGCGCCGCCGCTTCTTCTTCTTCCCCGGCCTTCCCAGTTAGCTTGCTTGAAGCTCCGAGGAGGCGGGAGGAGGGTCGCAGGAGTGGAAGTGGGGGAGGTCTCCCCGGCCGGGAAGAGCTGAGAGGCTGCCGGCCCCTTTCGCAGGAAAGTTAACTTTTCTTGGCGAAATCCTCCCCCCCCCGCGTGGGTGAGTGGTCGGCTGTCCTCTTCCCATAAGCCGCCCGGAGTTACCTGTGTGTGAGGTGGGCTGCCCTATGCATTTGCGTGTGTGCGCTGGAGAGAGAGTGAAAAAGAGAGGGAGAAATAATTATATTAATTAGATAGATCAATCTTCTCTCACCTTGGAGACTTGAAAGTGTGTGGACTTCAACTCCCAGAAAGGGAGTTGGGAGAAAGGGAGAAAGGAGGAGAGAATGAAAGGAAGATGGAAAGAAGAAAGAGGTAAGGAGAGGAGGATGGAAAGGAGAGAAAGGGGGGGAGAGGGGTAGAAAGGGGAAGAGGGAAGAGCAGGAGTAGGAGAAAGGTAAGGGAAGAAGGAAGGGAAGGAGAGGAGGAAGGAGGAAAGTAGAGAAGGGAGGGAGGGAGAAAGGAAAGGGAAAGGAAAGGAGGATGGAAGGGAGAGAAAAGGAAGGAGAGAGGGGTAGGAAGGGAAAGAGGAAGAGCAGGAGCAAAGGAGAGGTAAGGGAAGAAGGAAGGGAAGGAGAGGAGGAAGGAAGAAAGTAGAGAAGGGAGGAGGGGTGAAAGAAAGAGGTAAGGAGAGGAGGATTGAAAGGAGAGAAAGAGGAGGAGAGAGGGTAGGAAGGGGATGAGGAAGAGCAGGAGTAGGAGAAAGGTACAGGAAGAAGGAAGGGAAAGGAGAGCAGGAAGGAAGAACGTAGAGAAGGGAGGAAGGGAGAAAAGAAAGGGAAAATAAGGTGGTGTTATAACAGGAGGAAGGGATGGTAAACAAAGCAACCCAAACTGTATATTAAAACCTATTAAATGAAATAATAAATGTATAAGAATGATAAATGTTTAAAACACTTGTAACCAAATGACATGCATATGTGATGATGGGTTTTTTTTCTTTTGTTTTGTTTTGTTTTTATTGTTGTGGGTATGTGTCGTCTATGTAACAAAAAAAATAAAAAAGTTGATAGGCAAGAGGAAGGAGGAAGGAAGGAAAAAAGAAAACGAGGGAGAGAGGAAAGAAGAAAAGATGGAACTAGAAAGGAAAGAAGGGAGGGAGGAGGAAAGGGGAAGACAGGGTAAGAGCAGAAAGACAGAGAAGGTGAGGTAGATAGGCCAGAAGGAGGAAGAAGGAAGAAATAGGAAAGGAGGGAAGGAGGACGGAACAGAAGCTAAGAGGAAGAGAGAAATGGAAAGAGCAGAAAGACAGAGAGGTAGATAGGCAAAAGAAGGAAGCTGAAGAATGAAGGAGGAAGGAAGAGAAAAAGGAGGAAGGGAGTGAGTGAGGAAAGAAGAGAGTATGGAAGGAGAAAGGAAGGAAGAGATGGAAAGAGCAGAAGACAGATAAGGTGAAGGTAGATAAGCAAGAGGAATGAAGGAAGAAGTGAGGAGTCTCGAGGAGGGGAAAACATTTAGTGACCAAAGTTACAATGGCATTGAAAAAAGTGACTGATGACCATTTTTCACACTTAGCGACCGTTGCGACCATTTTTCACACTTAGCGACCGTTGCAGCATCCTCATGGTCACGTGATCAAAATTTTGTTTGGCAACAGATTCGTATTTATGCTGGTTTCAGTGTCCTGGGGTGACCTTTTGACAAATTTTTTTTTTTTAATCAAGCCCCCCCCCCCCCCCCGGTCAAAGGCGTCCCTCTTTTCCAATCTGAAAATCTGGTCACCTTATTCTAGACACAACAAGTCTAATAAAAATGTCAGACCAGCAGTTGCAAAATATTTTTTTAAAAACAGAATGAATTCCAGGGAGCTCAGAAAAGCCCAATGGGCTTAAATTCTTTTATTAGTATTATATTAGAATTGGTCATTTTAGCTGCAAATATGAGTATTGTATGTGCCAGGGGTGGGTTCCTACTGGTTCGGACCAGTTCAGCTAAACCGGTAGTGGTATGGCGGCCTGGATCACTGGAACCGGCAGTGACCCAGGCCTGCCACACTTCCGAACCAGTTCCCTGGTCGCTGCCATCACCATCTTGTTTTTTATTTTGTGCGTGCGCAGAACAATTTTAATTGAATTGCGCACAAGGCAGTAAAGCTGCCAGTACTCACCCCTGGTATGTGCGTGTGTAGCTCATGTGTGTGTGTGAATCTCATTGCAGGCATTTTGCAAAATACCAAACTTTTAAATGTGTGCACTAGACTGCCCTGCCTTGAATTTCATGAGAAAAAAGAGAGACTGCAGTTGTCTTCAGTCCCTCTCTAAGTGCAGAGAGTTTGTGGAATGGTTAAGTGCAGTGGTGGGTTGCAGGCCGTATGCCCCGGAGCACTGGATACTGTTCCGGTATGATGCTCCAGAGAGCCCACCCACCTGCCCAAGCTCCTTACCTGTATTTGAGCTCTTCAGCACTTCCGCGTGTGTGCATAGAGCACATGGCACCTGCGTGATGCTCTGCCGAGCATCTGGAGCATAATGGAGGTGTTGCGCGTTCATGTGGTGGATGCCGGGTCTCGTGGCACTGTACTGGTTGCAATGGGATCCGGAAACCACCACTGGTTAGGTGGTATTATTAGGACAACTTTATAAGATTACTATAGTAATAGCTCCTGTACAAATCAACCACTTTGTTGAAGGATCCCAAGGCACTGAGTTACAATGAGCAATGCAAATCTAATCCAATAAATTGTTATTGCAACGTTATAACACTGCTCAGTATTATGAAACCCACTTATGCCAATGCAGCTATATTTGCTCCAGTGGCAATCATGACTGCAAAAGACAAAACAGGTCATATACCTTTACGATGATGTTTTCATTGCTAAGAGCAAGTAAATATTTCTCATTTTTCTTTTCCTCCCTCTCCTTAGGACCATCCCCTTCCAATCAAATATTATTGAAGGTGTTTCATGATATTTTATGAAAATATTATGACTTTTTCATGAAATCATGAAATTTTTAATGATATTACCTTTTAAACATGTTTTTGAAATATCTGTGAGAAAATGTCATTTGGAGATCTAAAGCCATTTGGATCAGAATAAAGAAGCAAAAACTTATTTTGAGGACATAGAGATGGCCATCAACGAGGATGGCATTTAAGTTAAATAAATTCATGGAAGAGTCAAGGGAAGAGCTATTTATATGTTTATTTTTCATATTTCAGATTATTCATATTGATCTTGCCACGTCAAGGAATTACTTTCTGCAAAGGAATGTGCCGTGCGTATTCTCCAATATATTATTAAAAATGTTTCAATGTATTATACCCTATCAAGAAATCACACAAAACAAAATTATAACCAGGCCAAATATTATAACCATGAGGAGAGTTAAAGCACTGAGCCCATGGTAAGATCCAAGTAAATACTTTCTAGTTTGGTACCTATGAAACAAGCACCAGAGACAAGGCTAATTTATCTCTCTTTGGTGTACGGAGAGACATAATTCAGTATCTCAGATGGTACTGTGTTTCCCCCCAAATAAGACAGGGTGTTATTTTCTTTTCACCCACAAAATATGGCCTTGGCCTTATTATCAGGGGAGGCTTATTATTTTGGGGATGCAGAAGGCCGCAAGCATGGGACTGCATGTCCTGTTGCCCCCATCACCTCCCCTCCCTGTTCTTTGCGTTGGCCAAGTGGCTGGCTGGCACTGCTCTGATGTGTCCCGTCGGGTTGGGCTTTCTTTGCGACGGGGACAATCTGGGGAGCAAGAGATTTAGGAAGCCTGGCTGGCGTGGGGCAGTTTTTCCAGTGAAGTGTCTGATTCATCCCCAGGGGTGAGTGTTTTGCCTCCTCTCTGTCCTGGCTTGGAAGCTGCAGAGGAAGCCTGCCTGCCCGGCGAGGGTGGGGGGGGGGGAGAACAGATGCAAGAGAAGCCACATCTCATTCCACGCCTCTCACTTCTCCTCCACCCCACCTGCCACCCCTCTCGCTAAAGAGATGGTGGAGAAGGGAAGCAGCCTGGATTCTGTTAGCATTGGGACAGGGTGGGAGGAGTTGGGCTGTGAGTCACGCATCCTATCCAAGACTTGCAGCTCCATCGTGTTCTCGCTGTTTTGTCCAGGGAAGCACCCTGTAAAAAAAAATATCATGAGTTCACTTCCCCGGGAATAGAACTGGGGATGCTGGAAAGAAGCCTTGTGAGAAGACGCCGCTGCGGTGTGCAGGAAAATCTCCCCCTCTCCACCTTCAGATAGTCTTGTGGGCTGGCCAGAGAGGTCTTCATGAACTTTGCCTCTGTCTGTGTCTCTGCATGCAGTAACTTCGGCAGCATCTCCTCGCAGGGTTTATTCTTCCTTCTCTCTGGTCTATTCTCAAATATTTCAAGAAAACACTGCCAAGAGGGAAGTATCTTTTCTCCCTCCCTCGCCAAACTTTGCGTATAGGCGTAATGTTTCACAAAGCTTCTTAATCTGTGGATGGTGGCTCCCTCACTTTGCGTTTTTTATACAAATATTGACATACCCACCCTTCCTGGGAATGCTGTTTCCCACTCCCAAAAATTCCATTTCCAAGGAAAGAAGAGCGCTGGGGCCACACTGGATTCCCCCCCCCCCTGCCCTGACTCCTGTCAGCCTCAACTTTGCTCCTGAAACCCTGAGGGCCACTTCTCTGCTTGAGCTCAGCTGAAGGGGGGGCTGAGGGCAAGGACGATATGAAGCTGATTGCTTCCCCTTTGCCTCCTCCCCCCAAAGCAGTCTCAGGCGCAGCCACTTTTGCAGCAGGAGACTCAAACAAGCCTTCCGAAAGGTACTGTAGCAGCAGCTATCCACAATTTTTTTACCCTTATTTTGTCCCGATCCACATGGCTCACTGGGCCACGTGGGTTGGGACGAAATAATAATAATAAAAATTGTGGATAGCTGCTGCTACAGTACCCTTCGGAAGGCCGGTGCAAGGCGTGTGGGTGCATCACTTGGCCTCTTGCTGCTTTTGTGGCCGCAATCAATGGCAAAAGCAGCCGCACTTGCTGGAAGCTACAGCCTGAGCAGCACCCGCAAATCAGCTGTTTTTTTAATGGCAGGTGGATCAGCTCAAACTGATCCAATTTAGGAGCCGAGAAGCCTGAGGTGACCGGGGAAGGGAAGGCTTCCTCCTGTACTTGCCACGGCACCCTTTCATTAGGGCTTATTTTTGGGGGGAGGGCGTATATTTACACCCACCTCAAAAACCAGGCCTGGCCTTATTAGCAGGACATGTTGTGGTTTTCGGGGAAACACAGTAGTAAGTGGGTAAGTTTATGCAAGGCACACAACTTTCCAATATCCTAAACCTTTTATTATAGGTAAATATATGAAAGAATTTCTGAAACATTGACCCAGGAGTTGAATGAATAACTACAGCTAAGGTATATACAGCAGTGGCTAGAGTTGTGTACTGCTTGGAGAAGAAGCAATTTGTCAAAATGTAGTAGGCAACTGTGAAAGAGGGGGAAAGGCTGAAGATAGGTAGAGACAAATGATGATTGGCTGGCTGTCGGCAAAGAACTGTACACAGTCTAAATCTTACAAGTGAAGACTCCACTTTAGTGGCCATTTAATACAATCAAAAGTAAGTGTGTTAATAGTGGGGCTTGCAATTCTTTTAACTGTATAATGAAGGGAGGCAAGAAATTGCAGGCAGAAGAAATGGGCCATGAGGAAGTGAGTCAGCTGGAGGGGGTGTCAATGCTTGAGATATTCTCTAAGCATCTGGTTTCTTATAGATTCACTGGTCATCTATGGGGAGGACATGTGCATCACAATGAGGACATGACTTATGTTCTTGCATCTGACGTCAGGACATGACTGATACAACTTAAATAACTATCATTTGCATGTCAATATCATGACACACATGGTATTTTGACCTCATCACGGCTTGCAGCAGATGCCGATATTTCATCCTTAAACAAACAGAGATCTAGGACATTTACAAAAAAAAAAAAACACAAGGAAAAGAAAGGTTCATATAACAAAGAAAAACAAAACAGGAAGAAGAAGGGTTCATGTAACAATCTGAGCAGAGAAGCAGGTCAAAACAGCTGGGTTGTTAAATGTGTAATATAGGATGGGCCATTCTCTAGGGCCAAACCACTAAGCCATTTCAGGAGGATGGGATATTAATGTCTTTGGTCTAGCATGCTGCTTTTTGGAATAAACTTGTGCAATCAGAGGCCAATCTCTTAAAAATATTCCAATATTGGACTATCAGAAACATCCGAGATCTTTTATTTACTATCATGTCTCTATGTCTTTAAAAGTTCATTTCATCATTATGTTATCATAAACAATTATTTTACAAAGTGAATAATTAAAGCTATCAACATGAAAAGTAGATAACAAGTAGTAACAAAGAATTAGTAGTAACAGAAGAACACCCCTAGAAATTATGCAGTTTTATATCAAGACATAAATAGATTTATTATGAAAATCGGAAAGGTCTATAAAATTCCTCCTCCTCATTTCCCCTCTACCTCATTCTTTCTACATGAGGCAATGCAATCTTGAATGATAGCGATGTTGCAATTGCACACAATTCAACAACAGGAATGAGCAGTTAATCAGACATAGAACACTGGATCAACTGGGGATCACTGCAGAACTTCAAGATTTCCTCTCTGGTGAATAATCTGGTGAGACAAGTTAAAGTAGCAAAGAATGAGAAAGTCACAGATGAACAAATAGAAACCTTGCCTGATTTTCCATCACACTAAACAAGATCAGTGAAAAAATATTAGATCTTTTATGTCACCTACTGCACGTTTTTAAAAAAAAGCCTAAAACAAACAAAAAACCAAGGCTTCTAATGCTATCAAGAGTTAGGATGAAAATAGAGTACAGCACAAAGACTAAATTGGAAAAAGTGAATATTATTCATTTCAGAAACCATTAATAAAAAACACATCATCCCAATATTTTGTAATGAGTTGAGGCACTTTCTAATCTTTTTCAGAGTTATAAAGGATGAAGACTTTCTATTTTCAGTGGTGCTTCTTGAAGTCATTAACCTGTAATTACAAAACCTTCTGACTCTTCTGAAAGTAGTCAGCACATCTCAGGAGTGAGTTCCTAAAGGAAGGAATTGCTTTCCATCCCATTATCCAGGAAGTAGAACATTGCAGGTTGCCAAGACTATTCTTAGTTATATATAATAAAATTGTATTCATCTATGATAAGAAATAAGGATTGATAAGAAATAATGGTTGAGACTGGTGATGGGATTCAAAATTTTTTACTACTGGTTTTGTGGGCATGGCTTGGTGGACATGGTGTGGCTTGGTGGGAGTAGCAGGGAAGGATACTGTAAAATCTCCATTCCCAACCCCATTCCAGGGAAAGTTACTGCAAACTCCTCCCGATTAGCTGGGACTCGGGAGGCAGAGAATAGATGAGGTGGGGCCAGTCAGAGGTGGTATTTACTGGTTCTCTGAACTACCATATTTTTTGGAATATAAGACGCACATTTTCCCTCAAAAAGGGGCTGAAAATCTGGGTGCATCTTATACACTGAATACAGCATTTTTTTTGCCTCCCCAAACCCCATCCCCCTCACCAGAATGGCTGTGCATAGCCTTTAGCAGGCTTGTTGAGTGCTCCTAGGGGCTGCAGAGGGCAGAAATGAGCATAAAGGACTGTTTTTTTGCTCAGTTTTGTCCCCCAGTTTGTCCCCCAGCCTCCTATGTAATGCCCTTTTTTGACACAAAATGGGTCCATTTTGCAAAAAAGGGCCTTTTTGCTCATTTCGGAGGGCCCCACTCCCCAGGAGCACTCAATAAGCCTCCTAAAGGCTATTCATGCCCTTTTTTTAAAAAAATGGGCCCCATTTTGGGAGGTCTGCAGAGTGCAAAAATCTTTTAAAAAGTTTGCCTCTTCAAAATCTTGGTGCGTCTTCTACTCTGGTGCCTCTTATACTCTGAAAAATACGGTACTCAAATTTCCACTACCGGTTCTCCAGAAACTGTTCAGAACCTGCTGAATACACCTCTGTTGGATATTACATATGAGAGTTAGTTTGGTGTAGTGGTCTAAGGTCCAGACCAGAAACCTTTGGCATGCAAACCAGATGAGTGTTTTGGGACTAGTCAGCCTGACTCAGCTCCTTGAAAGAAGGCAGGAGAAAATATTTTAAAAAAACATGCAGGAACTTGTCAAGTTGGTTGCCAGCAGTCAAGACTGATGAGAGGCACCCCTACACACACAAGGATGGTGGTGGAACAAAACTAATAATAACAATAACAACAATGTCAACGGACAGATGATGATGATACAAGATAACCAATAAAAAAAAAATATGCTAATCCCCAAGAAAAGATTACAGCAACAGATAAATTCATCAGCATAAAGAAGTATCCATGAACATTAAGAGTTCTTTCAGATATTGTTGCTTTCCAATGTAAGAGATTGAAGTAGTTAATTCTTCAGAAGAAAAACAAAGGGATAGAAAACAGAAGCCTTTTTTTCAATTTGATTGTTCATTTATAATGTTATGGTTTTTATTGGCTGGTAGAAGGAGAAGGCAGGGGAATTCGGGGCAGCAAACTTCTATTTTTTAAAGACAGAGAAAAGGGATCTAAATGTAGTAGAACACCAAGACATTATGGAAATGATGCTGAAATTATAAATGATGTAACCTATTTTAGAACTTTCTGGGGGGTTTTAAAATTAAAATGTCTCCACCCAGAACGTTTCAAGCACTTCGTCCAAATGTCGTCACGATGATTTCAAAGATTAGTCAAACTCTAGGCCAAGCAAGTCCAGTCAGCATGGAGAAAAAAAGACAAGTGATATTGAAAACAGCTGTAGGAACAGAAGAAGAAACCAGCTGAAGCTCTGCTATTCTATATAGCTCTTTGATTACCATGGATGGTCTGGGACACCACTATGAGAGTGGCAGCGTGTTCTTCATTTTGAAGCAATAATTGAGCAGTTCGTAAAACAATCATCTTGTTGGAACTTCCACAACAAATGTCATCTATACATAAAATTGCAAGACTGTGGACAAATTACTAATCACTTGAAGGGCAGATCCCATCCAGTAAATAAATATGAAACAAATTTAATAAAAAAATATGAAATGAAATTGATTGGGGTTCTGGAAAACAGCAGCACCAAAGGTGATCCCAGGGGATGTGGAAGAAAAGCCAAGAACATAATGGATGGATTACATGAGTAGTGTAGACTTAGGTTGCTTCACAGTTATGGACAATTCTGTTGGGACTTTAGGTCTTGGCAACTGCAACATTGTAACACTGTAAACACCCCCACCACTACTCCCCCCCTTAAAAAGGGAGCTTTGGGGAATTGTTTCTCAAAAAAGGTATACAATCAAACCAGAAAAAACTGGCAAATAAAATTATTTCATCCACTTTTCTTTTATAAATAAGTGGGATCAATTATCTCTTGAACACCACAGCAATCTGTATTTTCTAAATGAGAGTTGAAGATCAATAATGATTCAATACAAGAGAGTGTCCTGGATCAAGAAGTCACTAATTCTCTTCTGCTTTCTCTTGAGTAAGCCAAAAGATCTATTTCTCTCAGCAAAAAGACTGGAAAAGTAAGAGGTCTCCTAAGCATAATGAGCCCCTCCAATCTCTCAGTGATATTAGTTCTCCACTTTGAATTCATGGGAACTTGATAGCAATAGCACTTAGCAATAGCACTTAGACTTATATACCGCTTCACAGTGCTTTGCAGCCCTCTCTAAGTGGTTTACAGAGTCAGCATATTGCCCCCAACAATCTGGGTCCTCATTTTACCTACCTAGGAAGGATGGAAGGCTGCATCAACCTAGAGCCAGTGAGAACTGAACTGCCAAACTGCTGGCAGCCAGTGATCAGTAGAAGTAGCCTGCAGTACTGCATTCTAACCACTGCGTCACCGTGACTTAATCCTAACAGTACAGGGATTTCCATTGCAATAGGAAACAGTAAACTGAAGAAACTGAAGGACAGAAAAGGAAACAAATCTAAATTTGGTTTATATACACAATTTTCATACTTTGCTTTTCATCCAAAATAAATTTTGCTTTTTGTAAATTCATATACCACTTCACATTATACCTTTGCTTTTCTTACCTCTTTTTAAAGGTTTTCCTGAAATCCATCAGCTCCTATTTCTCTTACCCTACTTATAGTAATACATTCATTCTTCCCCTATCAATTTTTTTTTTTTGGTGATCTGATCCCCATTCAGTCTAATGTTCTTCTTAGAGCAGTGGTTCTCAACCTGTGAGTCGGGACCCCTTTGGGGGGTCAAACTACCCTTTCAGAGGGGTCACCTAAGACCATCGGAAAACACATATTTTTTGAAAAAATACGGGGGTCACCACAACATGAGGAACTGTATTAAAGGGTCGCGGCATTAGGAAGCTTGAGACCCACTGTCTTAGAGCCTGGGACAGAGGATGATGATTTTCAAAAAGGTATGCATAATACCTGCACATTCTTTCTTTATCAAGAAAACAGAGAACTATCTTCCTGGAGCATTGATATGTAATTAACCAGGAGAGAAAATAAATTCCATCTCCACAAACTGACAAATAAATTGGATGCTAAATAAACATATTCAGTTGCTAGTTGCATGCTAGTTCCCATTTCTCATTCAATAAATTTGATTCAATAGCAGTTAGCAGTTAGACTTATATACCGCTTCATAGGGCTTTCAGCCCTCTCTAAGCAGCTTACAGAGTCAGCATATTGCCCCCAACAACAATCTGGGTCCTCATTTTACCCACCTCGGAAGGATGGAAGGCTGAGTCAACCCTGAGCCGGTGAGATTTGAACAGCCGAACTGCCGAACTAGCAGTCAGCTGAAGTAGCCTGCAGTGCTGCATTTAACCACTGCGCCACCTCGGCTCTCCATTCAAGATGACTCTGGCAATACATTTTCTTATCCTGACAGCTAAGGACACAATCCGTGGACCTGACAGCATTTTAATAAGGAAGATGTATTATGGTAAGGATATTTTTAAGGTATTAGCTAATTATGGTGTGTGAGTATGTGTGCATGTGTATGTACACATTTGTGTATATTATTAGAGGCTCAAGAGAAGAGAGGCTCTTCTGGAATGGCTAAGAAGACCAGATGCTTACAATCTGAAGAGAGTAATTTTTAATTGTTTGCAAACAAAAAAGAAAAAATAAACAAAGGAAAAGAACGTACACAAATATTAATTTCTTAAACTGGTTACTCCTACATACATTATGTTGTATGTCCATATCATATTGTGCAACTGATTCATTTATATTGCAGTCAATTACCTAAGTGTAAAAGAAGTAAGAAATGGATAATGATTAAATATATACCTAGCAGCATAAATGAAACAAAGATCCAACTAGTTTTCCAGTCAGAGAATTGCTTCTTCAGATATGGAAAGATCAGTAAGTTATTCACATTATTGTATAACTGGTGGAAAATAGCATCCTTGCATCCTTATATGGATTTTACAATCCTAAGAATTTACATTGCCTATTTCCTTTATCCTCTTGTAGGCTTCCATACCACTAATATATAGTTCAAAGGACATAACCATCAACAAAAATCAATGAGTCTTCCCAAACCAAAACAACGGCTGAGGTACCTTCTAGCTGTAGCCCAAATAGAGCCATAATGTTAATATATTGGTATCAGTATTATATGCTCACCACACCAATAATAGTTACCCTGCAGAACTTGTATACTGCTTGCTTTTAAACCATTTACAGAACTCAAGCATTAAAAGAAAGGACTGGGAGCTATTTCAGGAATGGTACAACACTTATATTTAGAGTTGTTTTTTTAAAAAAATGCAGCTCTGTACATTTGATGAAGGGGGAACGTAGTGGCTAAGATGCTGAGCTTGTCGATCAGGAAGGTCGGCAGTTGGGGGTTCGAATCCCTAGTGACACATAATGGAGTGAGCTCCCGTTACTTGTCCCAGCTTCTGCCAACCTAGCAGTTCGAAATCCTGTAAAAATGCAAGTATAAAAATAGAGACCACCTTTGGTGGGAAGGTAACAGTGTTCCGTGCGCCTTCGGCATTTAGTCATGCTGGCCACATGACCAAAGAGGTGTTTTCGGACAGTGCTGGCTCTTCGGCTTTGAAATGGAAATGAGCACCATTCCGTAGAGTTGGGAATGACTAGCACATATGTGCGAGGCAACCTTTACCTTTTTACATTTGATGAATGCCTGAGTTAATGTGTATTCTTAAAAAAAGCTTAGTACAATTTTGATTGTATGGACCTCTATCCAGCAGATTTTAGATACTATATTAAAAAGATGTTTTCTTTTTCTTTTTCTTTTTCTCTTTCTTTCTTTCTTTCTTTCTTTCTTTCTTTCTTTCTTTCTTTCTTTGTCTTCTGTCTGTCCTTCCTTCCTTCCTTTCCCAACAAGCTGGACAACTGATCTATTTCACAAAGGCAAAACTACGTAAATATGCAAATACCATCAAGTTGTTTATGTAATTTAACAGACATTTATATTTAATAGAAGCAATTTCCTTGGTTGATTCACAAAAATCAATCTTCTACTGTAATTAGTTGGTTAAGAATACTTTATTCCTGACATATGTTTTGCTTACACATAAATATTCCTAAATAAATAAGAATAAGAATAATGACTTGGGGTTTAAGCTTGCCTTTTGTTGTCTTCCTGTGTTTTCTGTTGCAATTTCAGAGCTTTGCTGTATGAATGGAAGTTTCATTGTCCATATCAAAGCCACTAGTTCTCCTGCGGCAGACATGGCCCTGATTGTGGTTTATAGATACTGTAGTTTTAATTTAGTGAGGAATTTAGTTAAGTGAAAATGGGAGTAGATACTTCCAAATGCTTTCTGCAACTGCAGAGAAAGTGAACCCCAAACCCTTCTACCGCATGTCCATGTCATTCTAAACTGTGGTTTGGCATTTGATGGAAAACTGCATGCAGTTAATAAAAACCAAGTCCCAGTCTGCGTATATAACAGCAAGATTTTGTTGCAACATGCAGAATCATATTATAGGAGGAAAACCACATTTATAAGTGTTCCTGAATATAAACAAGTCTCTGAGCCAGGACCTTTCTTTCAAATATGCTGGCTTTTCAGGTACAGTAAGACACAGGGCTTCCAACCATTCAGAATCGAACAGGGGTCCATAAAACAGAAGTTCCTTATCTCACTTTACTGAGTGTGCCCTTCAGCTCTTGTGTTAATCTCTTCTCGCTGGTTAGTCCTTCAAACAATACTTAGAAAACATAGGAAACATAAGAAACTGCAGAAAAAGACCTAATGGTCCATTGAGTCTGCTCTTTCAGGGTTTTTTTTTAAATATTTTTTTTTGTCAGATAATGGTCATGTATTAACCCCAGCTCCTCCGTATATATGTATAAGTGCATTCAAAAATAGCAACATCACTTACAGCCCAAAGTAGCATGGTTTATTCAGGGGTGGGAAAATATTGTCTTTGGGCTGCATGCCAACTCAGCTTCCTTTATTACGGAGCTCTCCAGTGCAAATGGTTGAAAACTGAAAACTAGTGGTACAGCTTCTTTCCCTGGTGAAGGAGAAATCACAGTAGTAATCTTTTAAAACAGGAGACCTAAAACCCTTAAAAAACTAAGAAAGTAACCCAAACCCTCTCCCCAAACTGAGCAAAGTAATCACAACACTCGCCTCATCTACTGCACATAATCCTATTCTCCAAAGTTGCCCACACCAAAAAAGAACTCCTTTCCTTATTATACCGCTGTAAGATTAAGCCATCTTATCCCACTAGTGCAGAATTTGCTAAAGACCAACAAAAGCCCTGGTGGCTCAGTGGTTAGAATGCAGTATTGCAGAGAGGAGGATTGAAACTACCTAATTTAAAACTATATTATGATGCAGTGGTATTATCTGTAATTAGTGATTGGATTCACTTAACCAATGATAGAATATTGAACATTGAGGGACATGATCTGGTATTTGGTTGGCATGCTTACCTGTTATTCAACAAAAAATTGGATAAGAACTTTAAAAGTCATATTTTAAGAAATGCTTTATTGCGGGTCTGGAAGAAATACCAATATAAATTAAATGACAAGATACCCATGTGGGCAATTCCTAGACACGCAATTGAAATATGAATACAGCACAAAAACAGGACAGAATTACCTACAGACAGCTTCTTACCTCGGAAAGGGGGGTATTACAATTAAAATCTTTAGAGGTATTAAAAGAGGAGAAGGTAGTTCAAACATGGTTCCAGTATGGGCAATTACAGGCTAGGTGGAAATTAGATCAAAAAATTGGTTTTATTCAAGTTGAGGATAATCTGCTTAAACAAATAAGAGATCAAAGCTTAATGCATATAAAGAGGATATATAATGTATTAATACAGATGGATTTGGAAACAGAATTAGTTAAAGATTGTATGATAAAATGGGCTCAAAATATTGAGGAACCAATAATGTTGGATACATGGGAAAGAATCTGGGTAAGAAATGTGAAATTTACACAAGCTCAAAATCTGAGAGAAAATTTTTACAAGATGTTCTATAGATGGCATTTAGATCCTAAAAAGTTGGCTTCTATGTATCCGAATGTACAGCCTAAATGTTGGAGGTGTGGTTCTCTCGATGCTACATATTATCATATATGGTGGACCTGCCAAAAGGTTAAGGCATTTTTGGATAAAAATATGGTGGGTCATGCAAAATGTTTTAAAAGAAGGATAAAGTTTAGTCCTCAGTTATTTTTACTAGGTATATGTACTGACTTTACAGTGGTAGAGACCAATTTGATTCTGCACCTGATAACTGCAGCAAGACTGTTGGTGGCACAATATTGGAAGAAGGAAGACTTGCCTACAATTCAAGAATGGACATTGAAAGTAACAAACTTAGCTGAAATGGCTAAAATATCGGCATATCTCAAAGATCATTCAAATGAGAGATATAAACGAGACTGGAAAAAATGGATTGACTATATACAAAATAAATACGGGACTAAGAATTCCAGTTAGCCTATGCTTAAGATCAGAAATGATTTAAACTGTTAAAAGTCAGTTCAGTAAGAAGAAGCTAAGGTCAATCTAGAATGTCATTAATTCTTTATTTCTTTTTTCTCAATAGATTTTAGACTGTGTTAGTTAAAAATCCATACCGTGTACGGGTTCTGGGAAGTCGGGGGGGGGGGAAGGAGGAGGGGGGGGTGGGGGGGTGGAGGGAGGGAGGGGTACACACAACAACAAAAATTGTACTTCAATGTCTTAATGATTGACAAATGATGACATATTTGTGTTTTTTTTAAAGAAAAATAAAAAAGTTCTGTTAAAAAAAAAGAATGCAGTATTGCAGGCAAACTCTGCCCACTGCCAGGAGTTCGATCCTGATCAGCTCAAGGTTGACTCAGCCTTCCATCCTTCCAAGGTCAGTAAAATGAGGACCCAATTGTTGGGGGCAACATGCTGACTGTAAACCGCTTAGAGAGGGCTGTAACACACTGTGAAGTCTAAGTGCTATTGCTATTGCTAAGGTCAATCTCAAATTTCAGGTTTCTCTGGATCAGTTATTCAATGCATTATCAGCCTTCTGTGTATGCCATGGAATGTAATGTGATAATCCCAGATGTCTACCGTTTCCAGTCAATCTGTAAATCACTTAGAGACAAGGCAATGGAGCCAGAGCTCTGCTTGAAATTCCCATTCTGCTGTTCCATTTCCATTGACGTGTCTCCATGACGGCTGCTGGTTGCCAAAGCCCAAATAGGTCCGTGATAAACAAAGCAGCTTGCTAGACAGCAAAAGCAAAGTGTTCCTTTCCCAGAAAGAGGCGAGGCTCCTCGGGATTGGGAAATAATGGGGATGCATTAGCAACCAAGAAAAGGAAGTACCAAACATCTGCTATGCTTCTGACTCCTTGGACTCCTGTCAAATCATTAAGAAGCATCCAAAAAAACAACAGAGGATTTGATGGTGGGAGGTGAGCCAGAATTTTTTAGGATTAAGCATTCAGCCTTCATGATGTTTTCATTAATGTCAAGAGTATCCCATCCCCCCTCTGTTTTATATAGTCTACAAAAGAAAGACATGTGCCTAGAGTATACAGCTGAACTTTCACTGGGAAAAGATTTGTCACACTATTGTGATGCCACAGAAATAGTGCAGTACAGGAAACTTCAGGAAAGCTGAATTCTTAGTTGAGAGCATCTTCCTAACATCACCTGTGACAGGGTGGAGACTCTACATGCCTCTCAGAGGTTGCTGAACTACATTTCTCACTAATCTCAACTAAGAAGACCAAAGAGAGAGAACAGAAATTGCAGAATAACATCATCTGGATGACCTCAGATCTCTATCCTTGTTTTAGGATAATAAAGGCAGATTTAGGCACTCTGAGTACATTACTTTTGGGAATTCTAATTTGGATTTGGAAAATCATTTAGGCAACCTGGAATCTTGAAATTTAAAAACTGTGGTGTGTGTGTGTGTGTGTGTGTGTGTGAGAGAGAGAGAATTTGGTTGCAAACTTTCATCACCATTCAAGGAGACATCGTCAGTGCATTTTGAATTGTGCTTGTCTGTCAGAAACACAGGTCTTTAAATACCTTTTATGACACACAAATTAGTCTGAATGTAGTTTGTTCAGATATTTCTGAGTCATGATCTGATTTCGGACTGTTTGATTGGTTGTTGTTGCTAGGCTGTAGTTAAATACCATTTGTGTGATGCAGATTAGGATTAGAGTTGTTATCTGGGTGCTCTGAGTCATGGTTCTGGTTTCTGCTTGGTTTGGTAGTTTGAGTGGCTGGCTGTGGTTACTGAGACGTGGTCCAATTTCTTGTGAGCCTATGGGTTATAATTTTGTTGCTGTGTAGTGGGGTGCCTGTTTTTTGTTTTTAAATGCTACCTTTGGGATCGTTGTTGATGCTGTTATTTATTTATAAATAAATACTTTTATTTTATATAGCATTTGTGCTGATAAATAAAGGGAGGCTATTATAGATCTATTTCAAGCTATTTAGCTCTCATCAGCTAGCCATACCCTTACTGGGATTTGAACCTGGGCTCTTTTTACATGTTAGGCAGCTGTATTTCGCCCCTAAGGCACAAGCTCTCCTCCCTTATCAGCTGAGCCAAGGAAATGAATAGTGTTATGTCACCTGCACCTGGTATGCCCAAATATGGAGGGAGCATACTGCTTCCCTTTTGCCTGGCTCAGCAAAAGGGAAGCATATATATATGCTTCCTAAAATGGATTAAATGAAGAAGTCTAGGAGCTTCAACCTTTACCTGGTGGGTTTAGATGAGTTTGCCTTTATCCTTACGGCAACAGTTTATAAAGCAGAGAAACTTATCCTTCGTTTGCAGGTAAGAAAGTTATTTGACAGAGATAATCCTGTGGAATCATCTTTCATCTTTCAAACGTAGGTGGTGACTATTGCTTACTTTCAACAAATATTGTCTTTCAATTTAAATACTTCATTTCTAACTTCCCCAAATGTGGGTGGCAAGTGACTGGAAGGAAGCATCATGGCTTTGTATTGCATGTTACTGTGACACTCCTATTTATGATTTCAAGAGGAGATTCAGCAAAGTTAGTTCTGTGTACATTTCAAAAAAAAAACCCCACCTTTAATGATACTGTAGCTAAGCAGTTATACTTTTCTACACCTTTCCTTTGGTTAGCTGGTATTCAGGGTTTCCATGTTAGATCTTCCTGTGGTCCTTAACTATGAAAACAAACAGGCCCAGAAAGCCATTATTCAGTTTATATGGGTGTTTTACAAATTGAGGTGTTTGGTCTCACACTTCCACATTTGGATCTTATACACAAGTTTATTAAATCCCTTGTCCTTTTATGGAAAAGGCAGGAAGCACCAGCCCGGCCAGAATGAATTTCTGTTAAGTGCCCAAGCAGATGCCAGCATATTTTAAAGCTAAATGGCATTTTCTAATAGTGGTGTTAACCTTGGCATTCTCAGAAGTGTCATAGTGGGTATAAGATTCATAACCAATTTTCCAATGAAAATTGCTTATTTTTTAAATTGGTGATGGATGAACCATGCCAAAATTCCACACTGGAAATAAATTCCCTACTGATTCACCACTGCCAGGGGTTCGATCTACTCAGCTATAGCACTTCCAAATTAACCCCATAAATATGATTTTCATGAAAATTGTGATTTAAGCTTAACCAGTGAAGGGCCTCTTGCTGTAGAGTTCTCTCTCTGTATGCATGGATAATAATTCCAGCATTTTGCTCAAATAATCACAAGGAGCATAAACGTGAAACTTCTGTTTAAGTATGAAAAGCAAATGAACTTCTGTATTGAGAACTTCTCTAGCCAGCCCTATCTTTTAATGTAGTACACACCTTTGCCTTCTTTTGCCAAGTTCATCTCATTGTCAGTATATAACTTCTAATGCCCTCTCCTGTAGTTCAGTTACAGACCTAAACTAAAACCTATTTCCTATCAATGTGTGTCCATCAACATAGATCTTACAAAAGAAAAAAAAATACTCAAAATTCTAGGCATGTATTCCATGTTGAATGGATCTATTCAAATTCAACATGCATGACAATTCATGTTGAACTCGCATCCCAGTTCAACTTTAAGTAGGCCAGATCATAACTCACTTTGGGCAGCTTCATAGGGAAAGAGAAGGAGCAAATTCCCTCTGCTTCATGAAAGAGTTCCAAACTATAAATATAAATTGAGGACAGGAAATGAGCATTTCCATTTCACCTGGAACACATACTTGGTATTAGGTGTGTGTGAGTAGTGGAATGAAAGGAAAGATCAGCATTTAGTGATTAAAGAGGACTTGTTTTTTGAGAGGCAACCTACTCAGTTGTACATCATGCATCAATATCAGCCCAAACATAAAATCATGGGCAAAGCTCCAAGACAAGTGCAGGATATGTGAATCCCCACTGACTATGGGGATTTTTCAGTCCACAAGTAGAAATTCAGTCAGGGATCATTTCAGGAGCTACATATTAGCAAGAAGACAGAGAATATAAAGTCAACATAATCAGGGTCAAAAAGTTGTTCCCATCTATAATTGTGGCATGTGGTTTCCACTTTCTTTCCCAACACTCCTGCTCTCAGTGTGCTTTCAGCTGAAGTGAGGAGATCAGAAATGGGAATAATGCATTTCAAAACTCAATCTTATATAAACCAATTCAGAAATAAACAGGACTGACTTACCCAGAAACCAGAAGGAGAAGCATTTTGTGGTAGTTTCTCAGAATCAATGCCTTTCTGCTCAAAATAAGCAAGATTAATCAAAGGAAACCAACTGTAACATTATCTCAAATTGTAATTACAAGTTTCTCTTTTACAATTAACGATAACATCTTACCAATTTTATAAGCATGAATTGGAGTTGCAGATCTCCTCACCTTTACCAAGCCCCCTTCATTTTCAAGCTACCACAGCATTTATGAAGCCTTGAAGACTGAACTAGAGAAGAAGTTACAGGATTAGTCCTGTAAAGTGGAAAAAAACAAAACAAGATTTCTTCCAACAACTGGTTCTCTGAAATGCTTTGAAAGTTAACAACCAGTTCTCCTGAATAGGTATGAACTGGCTGAATCCCACCACTGATATGGAGCCATTTTGGTTGTGTAATATGGAATACAGTAGCTTGTTCTTTCTTCCTTTATTTTGAATAAGTGTAGACTTCTGGCAACTGGCTGGATATATTCTTGCAGTTTTCTTGGAATATTTCAGAAGTAGTTGTTTCTTGCCTCTTTCAAGATATAAATGTCCTGGTTGCAGAATTGGAAATACAATTTGCAGTCACCTGGGATCTCTGCCTAAGTATATTTAAAGGAGTAGACAATTGTATTGTTATATCCTATAGTATACTACTTGTGCAGTGCCAAGGTAACTTGCAGAAATGTATCAAGGTGTTCTGACCTAGCGCATGAAGCAAACTCTTTGTCCCAACAAAAAGCCCTTTTATTAATTTATTGTGAATTTTGCTCATTCACATCCAGCAAAGTCTTTCAAGGAAGGATTTACAGTCACAGACCTTAGCTAGCTTGGAGAGCTGCTAGGCCAATATGTGCAAAACTTGGCAAGGAGTCTCGGAAAGTCACGAACCAATTAAGCAAACTAATTGTCTCCTGCAAACTCCACTCCCCCTTCGCTCCTTTTTTATTTCCTCTGGGAGGGGCCATTCATCATCGACCTGTGGCCTTACTCCCAAGTCGACCCCTGTTCTGTAGCTGTTCCCTTCATCTGGCAACTCTGCACATGCACACATTGAGAAAAGGCTCCAGCTGTTTGTCTGCCTCACTGATGTCTGACTCTGAAGGCAGCTGATAACTGGCATATGGCTCTGGCCCCCTCTCTGTCTCTGACACAGAGACCTCATCAGAGCCTTCCCCAGACTCCAGGACTGGCCCATGTTCCTCCCCAATCTCCTCACTGTCTGAATTTGATGCTAGCTCCTCTGGCCACTGGCGGGCCACAACACAAGGTAACAGGTTTGTGGTTGGGGAATTCTGAGAGCTGAAGTCCAGACATCTTAAAGTTGCCATGATTGAAAAACACTGATCTAAGCAATAGCCTGAGGCAAAGTAGAAAGCCAGTTTGCTGTAGTGGTTAAGATGCTAGCTGGAAACCAGGAGACTATGAGCTCTAATCCCACTTTAGGCATGAAAACTGGCTGGAGGACTTTGGGCCAGTCACTCTGAACCCAACCCACCTCATGGGTTGTTGTTGTGGGGGAAAAAGAGAAGGAGGAAGGAGTATTGTGTGTGTTTGCTGCTTTGTTATTTTAAAAATAAACAAACTAGGTCAGAGTCAGAGCTGAGGTTCAAAGATAGTCTTAGATGCCAAACTAGAGTTATTTGAAAGAAAAGGATCAGGTCTCCCATTTAACTCCAACACAGATCTGCACAATTTCATGATGTTTTTGTTCATCCTGACTCAGCTCTAGTCCCAATCAAATAAAAGGAATAGGTACAAAATCCTGGCCAAACACCACACGGAAAGGGGTGAAGCCACTGCTGCTATGTACAGAATTATTATAAGCCACCTCCACGTGCGGTGACAAGTCTACCCAATCATCTTGCTGGTAGTTGATGAAACAACATAAATACTGTTCCAGAACAGAATTAGTCCTCTCACAAGCTCCATTAGTCTGATGGTGGTGGGCGGAGCTTAAACCCTGGGTGGAGCCAATCTGCTTAAGAAACTCCCTCCAGAACACGGAGGTGAACTACACACCCCAATCCGAAATGATGCGGTCAGGCACCCCATGTAAGCGGTAAATGTGGGAGATGAACATCTTAGCGAGGGTCTTAGCCTGGCCAAATCCAACTCAACATCTGCTGCGTGTTCATACCAAGCAGTCACCCGGCGAGGAAGGTGTCTGTTAACGCATTGCTGGTATATTTTTTCATTCAATCCCTCAGCGAACTGATCCAATAAAGAGTCTTCTGACCACCCCCTCATATAGGCTGACAACTGTTGAAATTCCTGTATATAATCTGCTACCGATCTACTTCCCTGCTTCAGGGCCATAAATTTCACCCGCCCGCGTCTCTAAATCAGCGGGTCATCAAACCTCCTCTTCATTGCAGCCATAAAGTCATTAAAATTCCTCAGGGGAGGGGAATTGCATTGTGTTGGCCCACCATCCATTCAGCCGCCTTTTTCTCTAAGGCCATCAGGACCATTCTAACTTTCATATCATCAGTCTCTAGATCAGGTCCATAAATCTCCATATAATTCCAGACCTGAATGATAAACAACCCTAAATTCTGGGGGTCACCATCATATTTTACAGTTAAGGGAGGGACTTTTGCCATTCGGCGTCGCCTGCCCCCCCCTACTCTTTGAGTGGCCCTAGCTGGAGGGGGGGAGGCTGGTTCTGGGTTTTCTTGCCCCCAACCCCCTTCGGCTTCTTCACCCTCCCTTAACCTATGCATCGAGTACCTTTGTTCAAGATCATCAGCCTGCTCCCTTTCCGCGGCTCTTTCATGGCTTTTGCATTCAGACCAAGCTTCCTCGAGGAGTCTCATAGCATGGGACATCTTGTAATCCTCTTCCCCAGGGGCACCCCCATCCGCTGACTTTTTTTTTGGTCTTCTTCTCGTGACTCCAGCATCCAACTCCTCTGACTCCTCTTTTTGTCCCACACCCAAAGTCCATCGGGGACGAACAGCGGACTCTTCCATTCTTAGTCCATCCAGCCTTTCAGTTAAAGATGGTTCTGCCATCGCCACCTCAGTTTCCTCTTGGTCACTCACTTGCAAAGACATTTCTTTTCTTCTTGTGAGGACACCCCCCTTGGTAGGTTGTAGCTCCAGGTGGGGTGAAAGTGAGTCTTAGCTTAATTGTCAGCCCTTCTTCATTCACAAATCAGGAAAGAAAACCACCAGACTCCATTTGTTGAAATCAAGTGTACTTTTACTAATTATAAATGAATAGAAGCATAGCAAAGCTAAGACTGGTTATTTAGGCGCGAAAGCGAATAACAGATTGTATAATTCATTCCCCTCCCCTTGGCATCCCGTGCACAGTCCAATCATAATTCTCCCAAATGTCAGGTGTGAGATAACCTCGAAAGGCATCACCAGGATAGAATGCTGGTCCGTTGGCCTTGGCGGGAAACACTCCTCCTCCACATGCACAGTAAGGTGGTCCGGTCAAAATCTAGAATCTTCCTCCAGCACAACAATGAGTCCCCTCCCAAATACCATGCCCCCCTCCCTGTTTCAATGGCAGCCAAAGCAGTAGCAAAGCGGAGGCTGACATATGGTAGTTCTTATTTCAAGTTTAGTATTTCTTTAAATACTAAACTTTGCTCCTTCAAACATTTGCATTCTGGAGTTTTCAGCCTCCATATCAGAATCAGGTCTCCTTTGTGTCTGCCCCTGCTAAAAGGATTGCAAAGTCCTTTCCATGCTGAGCCCAGCCTGATTTTTGAAACTCCCTAGTGTCCTTTTGCAATGATTCACATATGACGTTTATAACAAACAGTGCTTGGGGATTAGCACAAAGGCAATTACTCATCATTTCCTTCTCAACCTCTGGATTGCCTTGTTCTCTCTTTTAGGATCCCATTCCTCATTGGAGCTGCATCAGAACAGCTTAATTCTCACTGACACCCAGCCTAACGGATAAGGTCTGAGATCATATTAAAGTTAAAGGTAAGGTTCCCCTTGTACATATGTGCTAGTTGTTCCTGACTCTAGGGGGCAGTGCTCATCTCCGTTTCAAAGCCAAAGAGCCAGTGTTGTCTGAAGACGTCTTTGTGGTCATGTGGCTGGCATGTCTAAATGCCAAAAGCGCATAGAGCGCTGTTACTTTCCCATCAAAGGTGGTCCCTATTTTTCTACTTGCATTTTTTACATACTTTTAACTGCTAGGTTGGCAGAAGCTGGGACAAGTAATGGGAGCTCACTATATTATGCGGCGCTAAGGATTTGAACTGCCGAACTGCTGGCCTTTCTGATTGACAAGCACAATGTCTTAGCCACTGAGTCACCACATCCCTAGTGAGATCACATTACAGGCAACTATAATAATCCAACTGGTTTGTTGAGTTACTTGAAGAACTGGAATTTGATTAAGGCTAACCTGATAATGAAACGTTAACTAGCAGTTATATACAAGTGACGGGATAGGTTTGAGCCTACATCTTGTTTAATATGCAATAAACTTGTTAAAGGCATTGCTGTCTGTTGTATTTAGATTCCTTAGAAAGAGAGAACAAAGGACTTTCCCTCCAGCTGGTTCATTTATTTTATAATGAATAAAAAGACCTTTTCAGATTAAAGCAGATGTTATGGAAATCTGGTCCTGTAGCAAAACTGGATTTGGGACAAAATCTGGTTTATATGCTATAAATCCTTTAACTTCCTTTGTGAGTAAAACAGTTTACATGTAAGTATTCTTTTAATATGGTTGGTTTGAAATAAGGTGGCAAGCAGTATGACAAAACAATGATATTTCAAACTTCTGCAAGTCATAGAATGAAGCAACCTGATCCATCCCTTCTGTGTGCAAAAAAGATAATTTGTGATAAATGTTAGGCTTGTATTATACACATAAGTAAGTATCCATGCTTAGTGTTTTAGTATAGAGTTGGTGGCTACTAGAGTAATACATGAGTTGACGGAATTGGGTCCATAGTGATATGTTTTTAGTGGCATTACTAATCTGTATTCAGACCGGCTGAGTATGGTTTGAGGTCAATAGAAATGCATGAAAACCAGCTGCATTCAAACATCACTTATTTCAAAACTAATTTGTAATTCCATGCATGAGAAAATTTCATTTATGCTTTGATAATAATGGGCATACTTTATCAGTCCCATCAGGATACACTAAATTTGGGGGCTACCTGTTTCCAATTAACACAGTAGCTAGATTTACACATCACACTAAGCCATAATAGGTTCAGTTTTGGCCTTGCATGTTGTGTGCACCCAGCGGAACTCATGGTTTATTAAACAAGCCGTTGTATCAAATGATAGCTTAGTGTGGTTTGTCAAAAGCATTTGTTTTTGTGTGCTGACTTTAGTATTTGTTCACTGAAGGCTAAAGTACAAATTGCATTCACTTGGGCAGGACTGATAATGATTTGGACTGCAGTCAGGATTTTTTACCAACTGGTGCCAGGTGGGATTTCCTCCCCAGTTCTGCCAAATAAACATCAGCTTCAAAAGAGGGATTTCCCTTTATTTGCTTAGAAAAGGAAATGGTTCAAGATCTATTCCATGTTTCTCTTGCTCTGTTATTTATTGGTTCTTCCCCAACTGATCCAAAGGTATCTGGGTATGAAATACTACTTGTGAGAAGGATGAGGTGGCCTAGAAGACCACAGATCATGCATGAGTCAACAGGGTGCTAATGCAATCTTGGGATGCATCAGCAGAATATAATGTTGAGATCTATAAATATCATGGGAAAGTGATCATTGTTGCATCTGCAATATTGTATGCTGTAAGCAGGATGCTGAAACTGGGAAGAATAGAGTGAAGACTGATAAAAGTGGTGGGCAGCTTGGAAGTGAAATCTTACGAACATATATTAAAATAACTGAGTATATTGAGCCTAGAGACAATAAGGCTAAAGGAAGACATGCAGCAGTCTTCCATACCTGAAGGGATGTCACAAAGAAGAAGGGGTGGATTTATTCTCCAGTGCACCTGAGTTCAAAAAACCACTAAACATAGAGCATAGAATAATAGTATTGGAAGAGGACTTTGAAGTCTTCTAGTCCAATCTCCTGCTGAAGAAAGAGACCCTATATAATTCCAGACAAATAGTTGTCCGGACTCTTCTTGAAAACCTCTAGTGATGGAGCACCCACAACTTCTGGAAGTAAGCTCTTCCACTGATGAATGATTCTCACCCTCAGGAGGGTCTAGATTGGATATCTCTGTAACCATCATCCACTTGTTATTTCCTGTCTTATTTCTTGCCCCCAGTTGTTTTTGAGAATAGGTTGAACCTCTTTTCTCTGTGACAGTCCCTCAAGTATTGGAAGACTGCTATCATGCCACATCTAGTCCAGTGGTGGGTTTCTATTTTTTTTTACTATCGGTTTGCTCACTCATGTGACCCTTCTGTGCATGCATGGGCAGGTGGGTGGTGCCTCCCGCCACCACCATTACCGGTTCGCCTGATCTGGGCTGAACCGGGAGCAACCCACCTCTGATCTAGTCCTTCTCTTTGTTAGTCTAATCACAACCTCAATGATCATATGGTTTAGCCTGTAGACCCTTATCATTTTTGTTGCTGTTCCCTACATTCTTTCTAGGCCCTCAATATCTAAGTGGAAGTTTACAGAAGTCCACACTCAAAATAAGGAGGATGTAGGAGCTATTAAGCAGTGTGTGTCCTGGAGTCCTGAGCCCTGTCCCCCAAATGGTTTTGAAGCAGAGGTTGGATAGCCATTTGTCTGGGATGATCTGAGGATTGAACTAGAAGACCTCCAAGGATCCTTCCAGTCCTATTAAAGAAAAAATCAGTACATGTAGTTAAACCTTCAGCTAGCATTTCCTTCTCCCTATATTTCTCCCTCATTGCCCGCTCCACAGCCTCAGCAAGGAGAAACTGTTATTAATTTTAATTAATTGTTCTCTATATAATAGAGATCTCTAAATCCATCTAATACAAACTTCTAAGGAAGCTGTAAAACCTGGACACTCTAGCAATGCAGGATTTCGCCTGTTCTCTTAAAGTATTTGTGTGTATCAGGCTGTGAGCTACAAAAATACAAATGCACTACAGGCAGTCCTTGTGTGCTTGTTTGTTTATCTAAAAGCATACAGGGTCTTAACTGAGACCAGACTTGCTCTTCCTGTGTTGATGGGAAAGCCTTGAAAGAGGCTGCAATTCCCATTTGCTCCAATAAAGCAAAGGCTACAGTCTCTTGTGGATTTCTACTTACATTCTGGCTCAATAGGGTTTTGAGTGAGGAGTCTGGTCCCAAAATCTGATTTATTATTGTTGTAGATTTTATTTCTGTGCTGCTTTTCCTCCAACACCCCCCCCCAATAGAAGTGTTGAAAAAGTAATATAAACAATCTCCCATAAAATAAAATAATGTGAGTACATTAAAATAGAATTAACTGAAAGACAGACCCCTCTTGGGACAGCTGCTACTCTAGATTTTTTGTCTTCCTTGTGAGACCCTATGGGATTTGTGCAGGGACAAATTTCCTGACAGTTAGAACAATTAATCAGTGGAACAGCTTGCCTCCAGAAGTTGTGAAGGCCCCAACACTGGAATTCTTTAAGAAGATGTTGGATAACCATTTGTCTGAAATGGCATAGGTTTCCTGCCTAGGCAGGGGGTTGGACTAGAAGACCTCCAAGTCTGCTATTGTATTATTGTATTAAATATCATGCTGGAGGTGCAGATTCAATAGCGCTGATATGTCCTGATACGTCACATGATGACACAAGTTTGATACCCCTGTCCTAGAAAAAGGGGTCTTCCTGGTGCTATATGCAGTAGCCAATCCGATTATATCACTCAGAAGTAATAATTCATCTCATTACAAATCAAGGGAGAGACTAATCATAATTCAATCCATCTTTACCATTAAAAGGCTGCTCTGGAGCTGAAAAGCCGCAAAAGCCCCTTTAGTATCATCTCATTATATATAACTAATAATTGAATCACCTAAACCCTCTGAGAGAAGTCTAGCTTCCAAGTTCTTCTCTTATTATCTTTGCAGATTTATTGCTGAGATAATGACAAAAATATAGTATTCGTTTTGCCGCTTAATGCAGAGATGATCCTCCAGGGCTACACAAATCAGAATGATTTCTGGAAGGCAGCAAAGAGGGGTTTTTTTTTTACATCTCCTTGCTGACATTCACCTGTCATCTGGACAGTTGCCTTCAGATTGGGTAGCTCTAATGTTATTGATTTGTTTCTATATCTTCTCAGGTAATTGCCTCTTGAAGGAGTTAAACTAGCAATTCACATGCAATTAATAGAAAATTATGGCATTCCTGTTCAACCTTAGCTATTTCATGCCAGCCCAAAGAAGAAAGCTTTAGTCTTGAAAAGGTTTGGAGTTTAACTTAAAGTTACAATAAAGGACGTTCCTGAGAATTCCTTTTATAAGCTCATCATTTTTGAATTTAATGGGATAATCAGAACGCTATTCAGTTAAAATAGAAGGTAAGTTAGCATTTTAGTCTTCAGGAAGCTGGAGAAAAATGGTGAAAGCTAGGGTAATGAGTTCTCTGCTGTTCTTTAGTAGAAGTGACTTCATTCTTGTCCCAAGGGTGCTTTTCAAGAGGCAACTGGACTTTCTGTTTTTCTTTGAAGATGTTTTGAGTCTCGTGTTAGGACTCTAGAAAGAGTGCAGAAAAGAGCAACAAAGATGATCAAGGGACTAGTGGCTAAAACATATGAAGAACGGTTGCAGGAACTGGGTATGTCTAGTTTAATGAAAAGAAGGACTAGGGGTGACATGATAGCAGTGTTCTGATATCTCAGGGGCTGCTACAAAGAAGAGGGAGTCAAACTATTCTCCAAAGCACCTGAGGGTAGGACAAGAAGCAATGGGTGGAAACTAATCAAGGAGAGAAGCAACTTAGAACTAAGGATAAATTTCCTGACAGTTAGAACAATTAATTAATGGCTTCCTGGGCGGGATCTTGCTGATGGCGGCAGCTTAATAGAGCTGCCCCCGGGTTTCTGGTTGCGTTATCTGCCTAGATATCTGGCAGGTACCTCACTCTTCAGGCAAAGAAGAGGGGGAGAGAAGATCCAGCTAGCAAGAGCTTTTCCTTTGAAGTTTGCAGCCTTTTCGGCTGTGAAGGGAAGGGGGGCCAGCCAAGGCTGAATCATTATCTCCGTGCCGGAAATTCCTAGCCGTCGTCTTCACGGCTCAAAGTAAGATACCTCCACTTAGGACAATATTTGAACTATTTATCTGAATTTAATACAAGCAGAGTCCGTATCTGAGAACCTTATCTGTTTTTTTTAAAATCCTAGCTTCATTTTTTACAAGAGCTTCCTTCGTGTACTTAGCTTTTTTTTTCTTAAAAGAAACTGGCTCCTAAAATGGCGATTGTGCGTTCTTCGTAACAATGCCACATTCCTAATTCTTCTGCAAAAGCAGTGATAAAAGTTCAAAGGGAGGAACAGCCAGCCAGCAGTTTCTTATTAATTAGTTTCACTTCTCTGAAGAGTTTACAAGACTTTCTTCTTATCAACTTTGTTATTTCTGATACAGAGAAGTCAAAGACGGCACTGAATATGCCAAGCTGCTTCGTTACAATGCTTTTTCTTCTTTTTCTTTTTGAAATCCTTTGAAAAATCCTAAAGAGCTAAAAAAGGGGTGACTTAACACTCTTCTTCTTTTTTTTTTCATAAGCTGCACAGCGAGCCAGTAGAGCTTGATTAATTGCCCATAGATAAGACTTATAATGGCATCAAAATTAATTCCTGGGGGGAAACTTCCTCCTAGAAGCACATCTCCGATACCTGGCACAAAGTTGCCCCTACTGGAGATGTGCTAACGAAAGAACTTTTTTTGGAAACCTTCAAAGAATTCAGAGAGGAGATTAAGGAGATAAAGGATGAATTAAAAGAGTTTAAGGCGGACTTATATGATAAACTTGATACTAGGATTGCCAAAATAAACGATGATATGCTGGGACTGGTAACCGTACTGACAGAACATGTTTCTGGAATTGAAGATAACTTAGAGGTTCTTAATGAATCTAATACCAACTTGACATCCAAAACTGAGGTGGTGCAACAAAAAGTTGAAAATGCTGAAAAACAGATTATTATGATACAGTACAAGCAGATGGAGTTCGCATTAAGAGTCAGGGGGTTGCGTGAGGATAAACAGGAGAACTTGAAACAGATTTTTTCAGAGGCTTTTGAACATCTGGTGGGACGACCGGGGTCCAACTTTGACTGGCAGATCGATAAAATTTATCGCGTTAATTCATGGGCGGCAAAACAAAAGCAACTCCCCCGAGATGTAGTTATATACTTCGCCACAAGAGAGTTCAGAAACATGATACTACAAGAGTCCTATAATACCAGGCTTCAAATTGGCAGCCAGGATTTGATTGTCTTGAAAGAAATACCACCTCAAATGCTAAGAGCCAGGAGAGATTATGCTTTTCTAGTGGAAGAACTCAGAAACCGTCAGATACAGTATAGATGGGATGTGCCATTTGGTATTATAATTACACTTGACAAGCAAAGATATCGTCAACTCTGTATGGAAAGCCTGAGATTTCTATCACAATATTTTGAAGGTGGGACACCCTGCACCATCAGGATCTGGAGAAAGACCACAAGAAGGACAAGATAGACGGCAAACTACACAACTACCAGACAAGACGTACCATCTTCCCCTCCCGGAAGGGCGAGCTGCCATGGATCAAAGACCTAGCCGTATGACCACCAGACGAATGGAAAAACAAGCTACAATGCAACAACCTCAACAATTACCAGCCATTGATCAAGGAGTTACAGCAACAAGCTCAGAAGCCATGGGAGGAGCTAGGCAAAAGGTTAAACAGGCCATGCAGGAGGCTCTAAAAAAGCTTCAGGCAACCAAAGATGACAACTAAGATTTTGACATGGAATGTCAATGGACTGAACTCTCCACAGAAGAGAAAGAAAATATTCCACTATCTTAAACAGTTCAAGAACGATATAATTTGTCTACAAGAAACTCACATCAAATCAACCGATCAAAAATATTTGTTTAACCCCAAACTTGGTCAACATTTTGTGACCTCTGCTACGGAAAAGAAAAATGGTATAGTTGTATACTTAAGAAAAGACATTAAGACTGAACTAATTGAAGCAGATCCCTTTGGAAGATATATCGCGCTAGACCTAGTCTTAGAAGGGAAAAAGACATTACTTTTGGGAATTTATGCTCCTAATCAACAGCAAGACGGATTCTATAGAAATCTTCACGCTAAATTAGTACAGTGGGACTACAAGTCTTGTATACTATTGGGTGATTGGAACGGCGTGATTGACACTAAAACTAAAATGCCCTAATACTAAAATGTGAGCTAAGCTACCCAAACCTTTTTTTGACATGATGGATGACTTTGAATTGAGAAATATTTGGCGAGAAAGAAATGCAGAGGAATATGATTTCACCTTCTTTTCTGATAGACATCAATCCTTTTCAAGGATTGATTTTATACTAATCACTAATGATTTACTTTCTAGGGTGAAGAAGACAAAGATTGCGGCGAAGGTCCTTTCGGATCATAACCCAGTTTGGATAGAATTGGGAAGGATAGTGCAGGCAAGAAGGTCTTGGAGGCTGAATGAAAACTTATTTAGATATGAGAAGTACATTAATGATTGTAAAAAATTGTTATCTGAATACTTTGTTCTGAATATGAATAAGGGTACACCTATGGAATTTGTATGGGATGCAAGCAAAGCGTATATGAGAGGAGTACTGATGAATATAAACAAAATACATAGACATAAACAAGGGTTGAAACGAAAAGAATTGGAAGAGGAAATTAAAGGGAAGGAGTTGGAGTTAACATTGAATCCAGGCGATACAAAGGTTAAGGAAGCAATTACTATATTAAAATCCCAATTTGATATGTTGATCTCTGATCAGGTAGCCACTAGTTTATTATATGCAAAACACAATACTTTTTGTAACGCAAATAAACCGGGCAGATGGTTAGCTTATCAGATTAGGAAAAAAACGAAAACTCAAAATGTAACCAGATTTATTTATAGAGGGAAGGAGGTGTTTCAACAGGAGGAGATTCAAAAGGCATTCCGGGAATTCTTTACAGAATTGTATAAAGGGGACAAAATTAATGGTTTAGACATAGACAAATACTTAGATAAAGAGAAAATAACCCCTAGTTAGAGAAGAGTACAGGCAAAAGTTGAACCAACCAATAACCTCAGGGGAAATCTTGCAGGTAATCAAACAACTAAAGTTAGGGAAAGCGCCAGGCACAGATGGCTTGACAGCGGTTTACTATAAAAACTTACAGTTAGAAATGGTAGAACCTCTTAGAGAACTATTTAATAAAATTCAAACGGAAGGTAAAGTGTCCCCATCTTGGAAGACAGCGTTTATATCGTTGATACCCAAAGAAGATCAAGATATTACCCAACCAAAAAATTATGGACCTATCTCATTACTTAATGTAGATTATAAATTTTTTACTAAAATACTAGCAAATACGTTAATGGTGGTTATTCAACAATTGATACATACCGACCAAACAGGTTTTATACAGGGGAGACAGATGAAGAGTATTGTTAGACTAATCATTAATGCATTAGAATATTTGGGAAAGAACAACCAAATCCCTGCTGCGTTCATATTTCTGGATGCTGAGAAGGCCTTCGATCGAGTTAATTGTCAATTTCTGTTGAAGATATTGCAAAAAATGCAGATAGGAGATAGCTTTTTACGGTCAATTACAGCAATATACCAACAGCAAACAGCTCAAATCATAGTCAATGGAAGTTTAACAGACTCTTTTCAAATCGGAAAAGGTACAAGACAGGGCTGTCCTTTGTCCCCACTATTGTTCATTATAACTTTGGAAGTATTATTGAATAAAATACGGGGCTTGGATGGTCTAAAAGGGATCAAGATTAGGCAGCAAGAATACAGAGTCCGCGCTTTTGCGGATGATTTGGTCATAATATTGGAACAACCGCAGGAATCTAGTATGGTTTTAATGAACACGATTAATCAATATGGTCAAGTATCTGGTTTTAAAATAAATTTAGGAAAAACCAAAATATTAGCTATAAATATGAATACTAAACAAAAGGAAGAACTAGGAGGGATGCTAGGATGTGAGGTAGTTAAAAAAGTCAAATATCTTGGGGTCAATATTTTAGCCTCAAATGGGAAACTATATAAGCATAATTATGAACAACTTTGGCGGAGTATACAGATAGAGATGAAAAAATGGGAGAAATTGCGCTTATCTTTGTTGGGTAGGATAGCGGCAGTGAAAATGAACATCTTACCAAAATTTTTATTTCTCTTCCAAATGTTCCCTATACTTAAAAAAGATGCGAATCTTTTAGAATGGCAGAAGGGTATCAACAAATTTGTATGGGCTGGAAAGAAGCCGAGGGTAAAGATGAAAATAATGCAAGATGTACGCGAGAGAGGAGGCATGAAATTACCTAATCTAAAATTATATTATGAGGCAGTGGCCCTATCCGCAATTAGTGATTGGACCCATTTAACCAATGATAGAATACTGAATATCGAGGGACATGATCTGGTATATGGTTGGCATGCTTACTTGTTATTCAACAAAAAATTGGATAAGAACTTTAAAAGTCATATCTTAAGAAATGCTTTATTGCGGGTCTGGAAAAAATATCAACATAAACTAAATGATAAGTTACCCATGTGGGCAATTCCTAGACATGCAATTGAAAATATGAATATAGAACAAAAACACGATAGAACCACTTACAGACAACTTCTCACTTTGGAAAGGGGGGTTCTACAACTAAAATATTTAGAGGTATTGAAAGAGGAGAAGGTAGTTCAAACATGGTTCCAGTATGGCCAATTACAGGCCAGGTGGAAAATAGACCAAAAAACTGGTTTTATCCAAGTTGAGGATAATTTGTTTAAACAAATAAGAGATCAAAGCTTAATGCATATAAAGAGGATATATAATGTACTAATACAGATGGATTCAGAAACGGAATTGGTTAAAGATTGTATGATAAAGTGGGCTCAGAATATTGAAGAACCAATAATGTTGGACACGTGGGAAAGAATCTGGGTAAGAAATGTGAAATTTACACAAGCACAAAACTTGAGAGAAAATTTTTATAAGATGTTTTATAGATGGCATTTAGATCCTAAACAGCTGGCTTCTATGTATCCGAATGTGCAGCCTAAATGTTGGAGATGTGGTTCTCTCGATGCTACATATTTTCATATATGGTGGACTTGTCAAAAGGTTAAGGCATTTTGGATAAAAATCTGGTGGATCATGCAAAATATCTTTAAAAGAAGGATAAAATTTACTCCTCAGTTATTTTTACTAGGTATATGTACTGACTTTACAGCGGTAGAGACCAACTTGGTTCTGCACCTAATAACGGCAGCAAGACTGTTGGTGGCGCAATACTGGAAGAAGGAAGACTTGCCTACAACTCAAGAATGGACATTGAAAGTTACAAACCTAGCCGAGATGGCTAAAATATTGGCATATCTTAAAGACCACTCAAATGAGAGATATAAACGAGACTGGAAAAAATGGATTGACTATACACAAAACAAATACGGGACTAAGAAATTCCAGATAGCCTATGTTTAAGATTAGGAATAATTTAAACTGCTTAAAGTTCGTGCAACAGCAAGAAGCTGAGTTCAACGCAGAGATGTTATTGACTTTCCTTTTTTAAAATTGTCTTTGCCTTAATATATTTTAGACTGTGTTTGTTAAAAAGCTACACCATGTACGGGCTCTGGGAAGTTGGGGGGGGGAAGGGAGGTGGGGTCTTAGGGGGGAGGGGGGAGGGGGGATATATAGTATGTGCTAGATACTAAAGTAACACGATTGCACTTGTATATTGTTGTTCTTTAATTCCAGTGTAAAAATAGGACAAGCTGAATATATTAATAGATAGTAGAAATACACCGAAGGGAGGAGTAGAGGGAAAGAAGAAAGAGGGGTAGAGAGGGTGGGAGAGAGGATTGGAGGGAGGGTGAGAAGGAAGGGAGGGAGTGTATTGGGAGAGAGGCGTAGTAGAGGGGGAGGGGAAGTAGGGTAGAGGGGAATGATGGTGGGAAGACGGAAAGTTGGAGGGGGGCGAAAGAAAGGGTGTATGGAGGGTCGAAGAGGTACATTGGGTTTCTATTTTGGGGGGTATTATTGACAAGAGGAATGGCTGTGTTTATTGTTTAATGTTATATGGCCCTGATTCTGTACAGTATATGTGTGACTGTAAGAAAATGAAAATGGAAAATAAAACTATACAATTAGAACAATTAATCAATAGAACAACATGCCTCCAGAAGTTGCGAATGTTCCAACATTGGAAGTTTTAAAGAAGATGTTGGATATCCATTTGTCTGAAGTGGTGTAGGGTTTCCTACCCAAGCAAGGGGTTGGACTAGATGACCTTCAAGGTCGCTTCCAACTCTGTTATTATTCTTATTCATCCAAGAAGCTTCTTTAGCTCTGACTGGATGGTGGGGAATGGAAGCCAGAGCTGAAGCTTCTTGGATGAAAAGCGAAACATCTTCAAAGAAAAATCAGAAAGTCCAGTTGCCTCTTGAAGCTTCTTGGATGAAAAGCGAAACATCTTCAAAGAAAAATCAGAAAGTCCAGTTGCCTCTTGAAAAAGCACCTTTGGGACAACCATGACCTGGAGAACTGAGACTCTCCATAGGCCACCTTTGTTCTTGTGTAAGAATCTCAATTTTATTTTGCTTGAATTTTCTTCTTTTGTTATTATCATCAACTCCACTATATTCTATAGTTTAGGGTTCACTGGTTACTTTTAATCTTTCCATATTGTATGGCTGTCTTTAGATCTATTGCTTCCTGAGATAGGGGAGAGGGAATTTGAGTTGGAGTTGGACATTTACAGATAAAATAATTTGGCTTCAAATGTTAGGCTAAGTGGCACTCAGGAGAAAAGGTAACATTATAAGATCCTTACCTTGCCGACACTTTATCACCATCTGTCTACTGGACAAAAATAATCATAAAACCAGAAGGTACCACAATAATGTTAAATGGATCACATAAAGTACAAAAAAAGAAAGGTCATGGAAACCCAATTTTCTGCAAGTGCAGAAGTTAAAAGATAACAAGCAGTTCAGGCACTCTACATATGTAGGTATATGTATCTACCTGTACAGACCTTACAATCACAATTGAGCCCAAAATTTATGTTGCTAAGTGAAACATTTGCTACATGACCCATGTTACCACCTTTCCTGCCACATATGTTAAGTGAATCACTGCACTTATTGAATTAGTAACATAGTTGTTAAATGAATCTGGCTTCCCCATTTACTTTGCTTGTGGGAAGATTGCGAAAACTGATCACATGACTCCAGACATTGCAATCATCATAAATATGAGTCAAATGCCAAGCATTCAAATTTTGATCACATGACCATGAGAATGTTGCAATGGTCGTAAGTGTGAAAAATGGTCCTAAGTCACTTTTTTCAATGATGCTGTAACTTTGAACGATTACTAAATGAACTGTTGTAAGTTGAGGACTATCTGTATTTATTTATTTATCATATGTAGGAACCCCACCCCATCTCCCTCGTAGAGTGACTCTGGGTGGTGATATGCTAGCATTTATAAATATATCTCATTTGACTTTCCATCTTGTTTCAAAATGTCCAAGGCAATTAAAATTCCTCAAAGTCAACATGATCATATAATATCTAAACAGCAAGACAGTGTAGAAATTAATATACTAGCCCAAATTTTTCAAAAGCTAAGGGACAGAAAGCAATTCATATGTCAGGCGAAAGTTTTTGTAGGATAGCTACGTTTTCTTTGGACTATCTAAATGTCTTTAAGAATCAAGGTGGCAGATGAATCTTTAAGACAGATTGTGTCAAAACAGAAGAGTTTCCTTATGACCTTACCAACTGGATTTTGGATTCAACCCAGAGCCATTGCTTGCTGATCTGACTAGATGGAACAGGGTGAAGGGACACATTCTTTTATTATTCCAACAATATCAGACTTCTGAATTTTTTTTGCGGCCTCTAAAATAGAGAAAATAAAGCTAATAAAAGAAAAAAAAACCCTTCAGGTTTCTACTTAGAATATAACACCATTAAAGCCAACAATGAAAAATCTGGAATTCTGCAGTGGTTCTTTGATATGGAATAGCAATACATTACATAAAGACAAACATTTACTGCATTACCAGAGTTAATCTTCGTGCAAACATGTAATCTTTTACATCTTCTATATGACTAGTAAGTGTTGGGCACAAGTTTTTTTAATGCATAACAAGTGTCCTCAAAGTGATTGCTTGAATCTTAAAACAACTGCTCTTAGAGTGTTCAGTCATCTATTCCACGCTTCAGTGTAAATTGAGCAAATATTTGTTTCTTCCTAGATCCTCTCTTAATCCTATGAATTCTCTTATCTTCTTCTTGGGATAACTGAGTACTATAATTCGGATAACAGCATGCTGCAAGGTTTGATAACATGATACCACTGATAGCTATGAAGAAAATAAAGTGGTTTCTGATGTAGCCAATTATATAGCTTATAAAGGAATTTGTAAGAAAGTAAAGCATGTCATGAGAGATAATCCTTATATCAGAGAAAATGTGTGGAGAATACCATTACCATTTCAGTCATTTGTCTGCCTTGGTTTTGATAATCTGAGATAAATATAGCCTTTAAAGAATATTTAGTCTGTCTGGATTATAAATATTTTATCTAATGAAGAGAAATGAACACCAATTTCCTAATTGCCCTCATTCCTCTTCTATCATCTTCCATATTTCAAATTTTCATAAACTGTAGCTTTCTTCTCATGTCTTTCCGTCCAGTTGATTGTTATTTAAAAAAAAACAATTTACCTAAGACAAACCTAACAATTGCAGTAGGGGAGAAGCTAAGCAGTTATTCTTGCAAAATGTTTGAATTTAGCAAGAAGAACAAAGCTCTGTAAAACATTCAGAACAGCTGCAGGTCTCCTGAATTGTAGGTAATGTGAATGTTTGCCATGGAGTTTAGTGATGATAGAAAGCCAAGAATCCATTTAAAATATCAAAAGTCCACCACAAACATGTATCTATCACTGTGTTTTAGAAGCAACACAATCAATCTAATCTGTCCTGAATAATTCATCACAAAAGACTTGCTTCTTTTTCAAGCTTGTTCAAGTCTTCAAAATATAGTTCATCCGCCCCGTCCGCCAATCCCTCACTCCCAAAGTAGCATTGTCTGCTGTAGTCCTTCAACACTTTTGTATATAGAAATCTGCTTCCATTATAATATTGGTTGTGGGCCAGCTCAGACCATTATCTTTTATTCTGCTACTTAATCCCTCTTAAAGTGGCCTTTGGGAATAGGGCTTCATTATCACAATGCATTCCCTCTCTATTTTCCACTCAAACGAGTCTCTCTTCTTATAGAGGTAGCAGGGCAATCCTGGAAACAATCCCTCCTCAGCTCAGTTTCACTTGGAAGTGGGAGCAGGAGTGGAGAGACGGATAATGGAAAACTGAAAATTTTTTGGAATATCTGAACAGGGACAAATATACCAATTTGGCTCAATGGAGATACAATTTAATACTCGCCATATCCCATATTCATAGAAAAAGCATCCCAAAAGTCTTCTGAGCGTCACATTTTGTTATTTCCTCAATCCTGGGCTAAATAGCTTCAAAACAAATAAACTGGCTTGTTTTGTACACAAACACCTAGCTTAGAGTCTAGAGATAAAATTATCTTCCACCTGTAGCCTTTCTTGGCCATTTGATTTATTTCCCTAAAAATACATATCAATCAATACTTTTCTCACTGACATGAGCTACTTTCCACACAGTTAAACACATAGATAGTCCTCACTTAATGACTACAATTAGGGAAAACAACCATTAAGTAATGTGGTCATTAAGGAAAATATCATGTGACCACGTCCAACTTACAATATCAGTTCCTCTGAGGCCATTAGTAATTTAGATATTTATACCACTTCACAATGCTTTTCAGCCCTCTCTAAATGGTTTACAGAGTCGGCATATTGCCCCCAACAATCTGGGTCCTCATTTTACTGACCTCAGAAAGATGGTGGAGTTAACCTTGAGTCCATGAGAATCGAACTGCCCAACTGCTGGCTGTCGACAGTCAGCAGAATTACCCTGCAATACTGCATTCTAACCACTGTGCCAAGACGGCTCATTAAGCGAATTACCTGCAGAGGTTAAGCACACAATCATATGACTGTGCTTACAGCATGTCCAACTTACAACATCAGTACCTCTGAAGCCATTCTGTGAATTACCTGAGTTCGTTAAGCACAACATCACATGACTGTGGTTTGCTGGAAGATGGCTATGACATTCAAATGGTGATCATGTAATTGTGGGAGGCTGCAGCTGTCATGAACCTGTGCCAATCTCGAAGTGCCTAAATTGCAATCAAGTGACTACAAGGGACTCAGCGACGGTCATAGCTTCAAGGACCAGTCCTAAAACTTTTCCCGAATCATCGTAAATTTGAACAGTGACCAAACAGGGATGTTGTTAACCACAAGGACTACCTGTAATAAATCTCTGATTTTCCAAACCTTGAAACTCCCCCAATATGTAATTACAACTTAGAGAATCTGTTAAATTAGAGCAGCAAAATAGTTTCATTGAGCAACAGTTCTAAAACTCCTTATTTGGTTTTTGCACTGGATGTTTGAGGTGGTGGTAGGGAGTGTCAGACATGGAGATCTATTCCAAAGCCTGCTCAGCTATGCCAGCAGCCTTTCTGCAGAGGAAAGAAATCAAGGCAAACATTGAGATATGATTTCTATTGACTGCAGGGAGGTCTGGAAACCTACCAATTTTAGTTACTTTTATGCTGCCTGTAGCAGCATAAAAATTCTATGGCAGTCTTTTGCTTATGTAGTTTTTGGTCTGCTTTATAAATCATCTTTGTCAAGAACATGCCTTTTTTTGTAGTATCTTTTCTTTTCTACCAATATACAGCGTTAAAAATAAATGGGCCGAGTGGGAAAAGTTGGGTCACAGTATTACCAACCTGAGAGAGAATTGTAAAAGTTCTGATTGAGTTGTGCCCACCGGGAACTGCAAGTGTGACAATCAGCTATTGAGCACTGAAGAGTGCATTGGCCTTTTACCCAGGGGTGGGCTGCTGAGGATTCGCAGGTGTTCAGGAGAACCTCTAGCTAAGATTCTGTGCAGTTCAGAGAACCCCCAAATTTCAGTCCTGTCTGGCCCTGCCCACTCCATTCCTCCCAGGAGTCCCCATGCACCGCAGTTTGGATACATGTAAGTGCAGAGCATGTGCGGAGGCTCAGGGAGGGCAAAAAATGGCTCTGCCGGAAGTTCGGGAAGGCTGGAAATTGGCCCATTTCTAGCCTCCAGAGGGCCTCAAGGAATACCTCCGGAGCCCAGGAAGGGCAAAAACACCTGCCCCTCTGTGGTGCAGGAGGTTGACTAGGCTACGCCCACCATGGCCACACCCACCTAGTAACCAGGCAGAGAACCCGTTGCAATTTTTGAAGCAATTTTTTAAGTCCACCCCTGCTTTTACCTGGTTTTGCAATGCTAAAAAACAGCATTGGTGCCTGAACCAGAAAAAGGGAGATGTTAGTGGTTGTGTGTATGAACAGTTTGTGTGCGAAGCTTGCTTCTGGGAACCATGCTCCTGAACCAGGGTGTGCATCCCTGAGAGACACTCCTTGGATTGGATGACTTTCTTTGTAGCCTTGGTACAGCCTTTGTAAGGATGGTTTTCTTTGTAGCCCGATGGAAGAAGAGATGCTTTCTATGAACGCTTTCAGCAATGGCAAAAACCACAGAACGACTCAACACTTCCTCAGAATCCATGTCACACAAAATCAAGAGATGTCTCACCTGAATTGCCACAGCTATTTGTAGCTCTCCAAAACTTTGGCTACAGCTCTAGAAAAGGAAGAAAAAAACCATGTAAAGTTTCTTTGCTTTGATTTCAAAACCACCTCCATGCTGTTTTCTTTAGAAGTGGTTTGTTTGGCCTGTTGGGATGTTTTTCGGCTTCTCTATCTAGCTGATTTTTGTGGGATTCTCTCCTTGTCTTCTGTTCAAGTATTAACCAGACTTGAACCTGCTTAGGAAAAAAAATAAATCCATTAACTCGTGTGATATTTAATGAAGTATAAATTACATGGAGTGAAATTTAGTTTTTCTCAGAGTCCATTTACAGGTCATCCTCAACTTGAAACCACACATTTCTGTTGCTTGGCAGGACCAGCTGTTAAGCGAATTTTCTCCATTTTGCCACGTTTCTTCCCATCATTGTTAAGTGAATCACTGCAGTTGTAAAATGAATCTGGCTTCCCCGTTGACTTTGCTTGTGAGAAGCAGGTGCCCAGGTGATCATATGACCCAGGACATGGCAACCATTATAGCTACCTGCCATTTGCAAAATATCTGAATTTTAATCATGTGGGTGCTGGAATGGTGGTAAGGGTGAAAAACTGTTATGCCATATTTTCAGTGGTATTGTAACTTTGAACGGTCACTAAATGAATAGCTGTAAGTCAAGGACAACTTGTACTTCATTATCTTAGTCAGGCTTGCGTTGGGTATGTTGCTGTCCCTGGATGTTTCTTTTCTTAGGCTAATTTTGTCTCAGAACAGCTATATATTCTTACCCTAAACCCAAGTGTTCTTATCCAAACATGACTGGATTCATGTATCAAGCAATGTCCAAACCATCCAAGTCTCTTTAGGACTTTGTGTAATTTATGAACTGAGATAAGCATTTCAGATACAGTAATTAAATGAAAAATACATATATTTGTTAACATTAAGTTTGGGTCAGTTAAACTCAGCCTATAATAATGTCATTGTGCTGAAACTCTTCTCAACAAATGGAGCGGACAGAATTTTAAGGCAAAGCAGTAATCTGTATTACTGCTCAGACTGATTTGTCTACTAAATAAATGACTGTCAAATAAATATATATAACTATGCTTCTGCCTTTCTGGGATTTTTTTTTCCTGCACCAGCCAAAAGGATTTAACAGAAAATCTAACAGAGCTGAATGAGTTCAACCACCTCGCCAGTAAATGGCATGCTGTTTATTTGAGTTGGCAAATTTGTTAAGGAGGATACCATCTGGGAGAGATTTATTTTCCCTAAGTAAAAGCAACTGGAGGAAAAACTAAGATATTTTAAAAGACCATATAATCCTGTTGAAAAAGAAGGGAGGAAGAAAAACATTAAAAAAATAACTTTTTCTTGGAAGAATCCAAATTAGGTTTCCAGTTCAGAACAAGATTTATACAGTGATACATCTCAATGTAAAATAGTGAACTTTTAAGCAGCAAGAGGGAAAAAATTCAAAAATTTATATGAGTGCCCCTCTTTTAATTCGGGGCCCTCTAAAAGGGGGAAATAATTGACAGTTCAGACATGTCCACAGTCCATTTGTGAAGAATGCAAAGATAGAAAATAAGGGTGAGGCTCACATAGCTACGTCTTTAACACTTTCCATTGTGTGCTTTAGAGTTTCATTCAGTGTAGTTTCAGGCTATGAAATATGACTTGTTGGTCATACTATAAAAGAATACCATGTTTTGAAACTTAGGAGTCATTATTACAAAATTATAAATATTCAACAAATGCTTAATATGAATCAGGTTGGAATTCTTTTCTAAGAGTCTCTACGCGTCCAATTTCATCCAGCCAATTGGGCGTCCTACTGTAGAGCCTCTTAGCCAAATAGTGCCAATTGGTAGGAACTAGAAGATGAGTCTTTTCTGCTGTATGAGCCTGTTTTGTTTTGAATTTTCTCCCGTCAGAGATTAAAATGGCCTCAAATGGCCTGTTCTAAGACTTTAAAAACTTGGATGTGTACCTGGGCCTGAGACTCTGAATGTGTTCAGGGCCTTGTTTCTTGTTATTTATTGTTAGTCAGTTAACTATCTCAGCTGACATTTTTTTACTACTGGTTCTGTGGGCGTGGCTTGGTGGGCGTAGCATGGGATGGTGGGCGTGGCAGGGGAAGGATACTGTAAAATCTCCATTTCCCTTCCCACTCCAGGGGAAGGTTACTGCAAAATCCCCATTTCCTCCCAATCAGCTGGGACTCGGGAGGCAGAGAATAGATGGGGGGCAGTCAGAGGTGGTATTTACCGGTTCTCTGAACTACTCAAAATTTACACTATTGGTTCGCCAGAACTGGTCAGAACCTGCTGAACACCACCTCTGATATTAACCCAGAATTCTACATGCACCAGTGTGAAGTTCTATAAGAAAATCTTCATTCATTGCAGTCAAAAGGAGCACCAGGATGTGCGTTTATATCTGAAGTAACTGCTTCTGCAAAAAAGAAGGAATGAGGAATTGTACATATGGCTGAATGTCACATGCAAAACATAATTTGGAAAACTCCTCTTTTGTATAATATTTTGGAAAATTGAACTAATACTTTAGGTTGAAATGATTGTCCCTCATTAAATAATACTGAAGAATTTTCTTTCTTTCTATAGATGTTTATAGTATTAGAAGTTTCTTCGTAACACTGTACCTAAAGAACAGAATCATGAAGGGACAATTTTTCTTTATTTTTAGACATTGATGATGTAAGATAAAACCACCTAACTTGAAGGCAAAGTTTACATACATGCAGTGTTTAAATTTAAAAAAAGGATTCATGGTTTCATGAAAAAATATGGTTAACTGGAAGGTTATTTTTTCCCCCTTCAGAAATGAAAGGAGCTCTTTTTATCACAGCTGAGCATACAATTAATAGAAGCAAACTAAAGCTGTAGAACAGTAGTACTTTCTCTTGGAACAGAAATGTTTTCTTCTATGATTAATGTGGTGCTAGGCTTTTTGGGCCATTCTTTTAAGTTTGAACCAACTTCTTGAATTCTAATTCTGATGCAAGAAAGTTGAAAGGCAGTATCGTAGTAGATACTTTCCAGCGGTTGCAAAATATGGTGGTGTAACACGATGGTGCCTTAGGAAGTGGAGAAATGGTAAATGTCAGATGAGAAATGACTATCTGGAAAGGGGCAAAAATATCATGCACCGGTTTTCTAAAATACAATATTATCTCTTACACCATTGGAAAAATTCACACAAAACTAACACTAGGAGAATTGTATCTAATTAGATGACAATATTTTATCAAATCCACAACCAAAATAATCTTTCACATGCCTCCAGTATTGTGCAATCAAATCCATTACTTCACAAAAATATATTTGTGTGTTTGTGCATTCTTTTCAATTTTTTATATAATCATCTGCTTAATAATTGTATCATACCTCTTAATTTCCTTGCTCTCTGGTCCATATTCTATTTTTACAATTGCTAACATAATTTCTTGGAATGGAAAGTCATTTGTCCTTCCAGATTAGGAAAGAAAAGGCAATTTTCTTTTTTATGAGAGTACATTTGTGAACTGATTTTGCTGCATAAAACCTAGCAATGCAGTGTGTTCAGTTTGATGCAGGTCTGTAAAAGAATTGTACACAGCAGTAATTGCATAAGCTGAAGCTCAAGGATTCAGCTATTGCTAGTGCGTGAAATATATAAATGAATGATGTCCAATTAAAGAGATTAATTCATTTATAAATTCACTTTGTGCCCAATTATATAAACAGCTACCTATTAAGAAATTAAATATATAGCTTTTCTGAAATCACATCACCTTGGAATGCAAGCAGGAGATTGAATATTTGAATATTTCTGCACATCAAAAACTTCCTTCCTGGACAACAGAGCTGTCAAACAAGGAATATTTACTTCTATCTTTGACTGATAGAATAAAGTTAACTATTCTTCAGGTATTTTATACATAGGGTCAAGTCATCAGGGGCAGTTTCTTTAAATGTAATAAATGAAAAAAAGCTTCTTTTTCTAAACAATGGTTCTATCATCCATGTGCAATTTTGAATTTTACATTCTTGTTGCTGTCAGTCCCCCAGCTTCCATTTCTCTGTCTTTTCTGGAATAAATTGGCTCCTTGAGGAAATGCATCAAGAACACGGTCAGTAGAAAATACAAACTTGATATGAATGAAGAGCCAAATATTTGTATTCCTCTGAAACAGGTTTCAGTGGGAAACAGAAGGGAAGAAATCAACTTTCCCTGAATTCTTGATAACAATCGTCATCCCATCATTGGCTTGTGTACTGTATTGAGAATACTTCTACCCTGGCTCTTAAAAGGCTGAAGATTGTTGTATAAAAGTTTCTATAAGCATCTGACACTGTCTTGTTAGCTTCTTTGGTTCGGGAGATTATAATTTAGAATTTGATTCTGATTTGTCGATCATTTTATACATGTGGTTTGATTTCACCACTTTTTAGAGCATGAAATTCCTCCTTCCTAGCAGTATTTAGCTTGTAAAGTCTGGGTGTCTTTCGGAAAAGAGGTTGTATATCAAAATTTGCACCATTGCAGGCTCAGAATTGCACTACAATGCTTTTTTGTACATGTGTGATGATGACACATGTACCAAAGAGGAACAGCTGGATTTCTGTGCCCATTATCTTGATTGCCTTTGCCTGTCAGCCCCACAAAGCAAAATGAGGTTAAGAAAAACCAATGCCATGTGGATGAGTAATACTTTTATTGCAACTACTATAGTAGGACTCTTCCCTCCCTCCCTTGATCTTTGGGTGAACTATGAAGAGGAGTCAGAGAAGTTTTCTCAAGTTACTTTTTTTGACCTGGGTTTAGGTCCCTTTTATTCACCATTGCATTTATAGTGATTCTTCCTCCTATCCTCCTATTTCACCTATCTTATTTCACCCCAGACATTTCTGCATTAGGCATTAAATAATGAGGAGTTATTTTCTCATCTAAAGAAAAGCTAGAAGTTATTGTTTTACAGTATATCTATGCCAGAAATGACTGGTATTGCCAGTACTGGCTCAAAGTCATATGGTGTCTCTAGAGTACACTGACAGATGACGCCACACGCCACAAATGTGATTTCCCCCCATTTTTAGAATGATTTATTTAACATCTGCTGTGTGTGACATGATCTTGGCAACTACTACTGGATCTACCATGACACTGAAGCAGTGTTGTCAACTATAATTAATTGAAAATGGCTAGGACTTAATGCAAAAATACCTGAAATCATGTATTTAATAATATGAAAGTATGATTCTTTAAAGGTAGCATAATATTGTTTTTGTGGAATTTGTTCTTGAAAAGAGGGATGGCATTGGTGCCCCCTAAGCTTTGGCGACCTAAGCCAATCCCCACTTGGCCGTGGCCTAAAGCCAGCCATGAGTACTGGAATTCACTTTCAAATATATGTAGCAGAATCTTCAACATCCCTGCTTAGAGTTAGCCACATGGCCTTTAATGGGATCATGTCCTTTAAAAAAAAGGAATCTTGGTTTGGGAGAAAATTTAACTAATTAATTGCCTGACTAGGTGGCTCAGTGGCTAAGACACTGAGCTTGTCGATCAGAAAGGTTGGCAGTTTGGTGGTTTGAATCCCTAGTACAGAGCAGGGGTTGGACTAGATGACCTCAAAGATACCTTCCAACTCTGTTACTGTTTACTGTTTAATTCCAACAACACTTAGGAGTATTTGTCTATGTTTACCTGATACATGCTGAATTTACTAGTATGGTCAAAAAATTCAATATCAAGCAAAAAAAATATTTTCAATATTGAGCTAAAATTAAGAACACGGGAGCATAACCTCATATTGACAGGAGGGAAGTTCAAAAGTGATGTTAGAAAGTACTACTTCAGAGAAAGAGTTAGGCGAAGCTTGGAACCAACTTCCAGTGGAGTGGGTCAATCATCAATAACGTAATTTAAACATGCTTCGGATAAACATATGTCCATCATCCAACCAAAATTAAAAATAAATAAAATTTAAAAATAATAAATATATACATAAAAAAGAAAAGAAAACCAAATAAACTCATAGGGCATATTTGATGGACCATTAGGCCTTTTTCTACTGTCAGTTTGTTTCTATGTTTCTAAATGTAAGTCTGAAAGAAATTAGGTATTCCATACACAAACAGCTTTAACAGATTACCTCATGTTATTTTTTTTTATGTTAGGGAAAATTCTTTTCCAACTCCAGATGTGCACAAAAAGATACAAAGCCTGCCAAGCCTTCCCACACATTAGTTCAAACTGTCCCAAATACCTTTTCCAGCTGAAGCCCTTTCCATTGCTTTGCAGCAAAGGGGGGGAAACCTAACGTCTCTGGGATCAATGTTCTGCACTTCATTTTTTAGGCTTGCCTTTTAACTTAGTTGTTTTTGCCCTGATTCAGACACTGGGTATAGTATTTAATTCTTATAATTCCTTCTTTTGAAATGATCAGATAACTTTGAGAAAAACACGTGATATATTCTAACGCAGCGGCATTAAACTGGCAGCCTGTGGGCCGGATAGGTCACATGCAGGCCACGCTCATCCCAGGTCCGCGAAGGGGGAAAACATTGCAAAACATCACATGACAGCCATGTGATGCTGCAGGTTTGATACCTGTGGTAACCCATCTGTTTAGCCTGGGCTCTTTCATTGATACGTTGTTTCTAAATCTATATTTACTGCTCTGCTCTGTTTTGTGGGCTTTCATGAGTTGTTTGGAGGGCCACTTGAGGAAACAGGATGCTGGACTTATAAATCTTCTGCTGCAGTAAAAAATGACCGAGGTGAGAATGTTTTGCTCCATTGTACTTCAGAATGGTGTGAATACAAATACTAGTTTTATCTGTTTCATGTTTAACTCATACCTTTAATTTCTTACTTTCTCTCCACTTTTTCACATTCCCTGCATTCTATACAATGTTGACTACTACTAAAAACATAGCTTGAACAGTGTGTTTCCCTTTATCTTCTATCATTTCTCTTTCCCCTGTTTCCTCATACTACCTCATGTAGCTGAATTTGCCTTTCAGAAAAAAAGATGTGCAGCTATTATACAACAGAAGACTCCAGTTAGCCTGTGGTCCATTGGAAATCAAACTTTGAAGAGCTGTTATAAATTAACAAAAAATGCAAACTTTATTATTTGTTGAACAGCAACTGTGTGAAGGGGGCTGGACAGAAGGAGAGGGAGTAGCTTCAAATCACTCCATTGAGTTTATTTTATAAAATTTATTGGCTGTCCATCCTACCAAAAGATTACTCACGTGGGTTTCCACGGATGACAATGGATAAACCCTGAGCCTTCCAAATTCTTGGTTACAGTGGTGGGATTCAGCCACTTCACATTACTTTGGGAGAACATGTTGTTAACTTTCTGAGCAGTTTGGTGAACTGGTTGTTATAAGAAATCATTAGGCCAGAGAACTGGTTCTGCTTGGTTAGTACTTTAACTGAGACACAGAGAAATTCCCACAGACTCCAATGGCTTCAGCAGAATGTCTAGTGTCACAATGTTGTAATGTATCTTTGGCCCCTGTGTATGTAATGTAACAATGAATGTAGAAAAGTGCAGTACTTATTTGATCACATGCTCTCCCTTAGCTGTGTTGAATGCCTCTGAGTAAGCCACACTCTCTCTAGCATCCGTGTGTGTGTGTGTGTGTGTGTGTGTGTGTGTGTGAACATGTTAGAAGTCTTTTCCAACAGCCTTTTGGGATTCTCCATAACTCTAGGGTAAAAATTAGGAAGACAATGTGATGACATTAGAGTAAAAGAACTCTATGTGGAGTAGTCAACAAATGGGATGATCTGTGATTGGTTATACCATAATAATTTGTTAAAGTAATAAATGCCACCCAACTCCTAGTGATTCTAGGGTCTCACAACAATCAAAGACATATTAATAAAACCAATACTCATGAAAAATAAAGATAAAAGACAGCAAGTATGACACATCAAGTGGAATGAAGCAAGGGCCTTCACTCTCCCATTCAGAGAGAAGAGCCCAAACTTCATGAATCCTCTGAACAACAGTAGAGTGGGATCTATCCAGATCTCCAGCTATGCCTCCATTCTGGAGGCCAGTCATGGTTACCGAGAAGGCATGTTTGTGGGGCCTAGATAGATAACGTTGCGTAATCAAAGGAACACAAAGCACACCAACCCCACAAGATCAGATACTATGGAGAAAAGGCTACATTTCAAGTAACCAATGTGATATGCCATCAAGCCAAAGACTTTTTTTTATCTGAGATAACCTGTCTTGAAGCTAGTCCTTTAAGTCTTCCAATGGTACAGCCATGGCTAGGGTAGTTGCAGTTCTCCTGGTTGTTGCTTGTCTTTCTTTCCACCTTTCCCAGAATTACAGCTTTCTCCAGAGTGATGGGTCTTTGGAAACAAATCATGTATGACAATTTGAGCCTGGTCATTTGTCTCTCAAGTGAGAACTCTGGGTTGTTTTGTTTGTTTTCTTGGCTATCCAGTAATATTCAACACCAATGTTCATGGTTCTCTTAATGTACTGTAGTGTTTTTTAAATCCACTCTTGGTAGATTATGTATACAGACATATACATATGTTCTGGAATAATAAATAATATTTTTAGAGGAATGGGCAAACTTCAAAAGGATTCTAACAGAACATATCAACAAAAGTTGATAAATGGAGGTATATTGTGGTATCTTCTTTTTCTGTGCCTCAAGTAATTTTTTCAATAGTCATTTAAAAATGAACAAATATTGAATTATGGGATATGAATATTCATACAAACTTTAAAATTAATCAAAGAAAACATGCCCTGTGACATGAAAATGGAATGTAACTTGAGAGCTGAGTCATTGTTCTGTTCCCTAATAGGCTTATCTATCTTTTAGTGATGAAGGGCCCTGTCTAAAGAAGGCATTATGGATAGGCTTTTCTTTTTCTATCTCTTCTAGTGTTCACAATATCCATGACTGTTGAATCTACCTTAAGTATGCAGAATTAAAATTTGCTTTATGTTGTGCTATGCCTTCAGGATATGAGATGAGACTGTAGATTTTTCTGCTCAAAACAATTCCGTTTGCAACTGCATACAGAAATGAATTGTTTTTGAAAGTTTCAATGCACAACCAATAGTGGTGCCATATTGCACTCTGCTGGCTCATGCTAGCTAATGCAGGCAATCAGGTTTCTGCATAATTTCTATTTTTATTTTGAGGCAAACATGCAGAGAACTACTGCAATACAGGAATGCTAAGTCACTAAGATCATCACATCATAATTCTCAAAAGATGGGGCAGAAGAAACAAATGGAGCTGTAAAATACGTGTAAAGTACAGAAAGCTTCTTTTATGAACTGTCCCCATCCAAAGTTTAATTTTACTCCGAAACAAATAGTACCTATGAGCTTTGGAGGCAGAACATGATCTCAAATAATAGACTCTATGTCACAGAAATTGCTATGTATCCATAATAGCTCCTAACAGTGTCAAAGTTCACCTGATTTCCAACTGTATATAAGCAAGTGTATTTGGTAGGATTGGTAATCAAAATTATAAGGTAGGTCTTATGATTTGCTTCCAGAAATTAGTATTTATCAATATATGCATCTGCTAATATTTATCACTTAACTTTAAAGCTGTAGCCTTTGCTGAATTACATTACATTACATTCAGAATTACATTCATTTCATATGTACTTGGAGGATATGGATTATCTATTCCAGTCAAGTTTCAAACCTGGTTTGGCAACAAGAATACAGCTTTGAGAGATCTCTGCTTGGCCTCATGGATGCTAGGCTGTGAACCAATCTGTCACTCTTGTTGTTTTAATATCTATATGAAGCAAAGTCATCATAGTATTTGGAGTTGGATGTCTTCAGTATGGTGACACTCAGTTCTTTTTCTCCCTTTCATAATTATCACAAAGCATAAGAGCCATGGTGGTGCAGTAGTTAGACTACTATGTATACTGTTGTTTATGTTCCCTTTCCCCTTTGAGTTGTTCGCCGCCCTGAGTCCCTCCTGGAGAAGGGCGGCATACAAATAATAAAAAATAATACAGTATTGCAAGCTAACTCTGCCCACTGCCAGTAGTTTGATTCTGACTGGCTCAAAGTTGACTCAGTCTTCCATCCTTCTGAAGTCGGTAAAATGAGGACCCTGATTGTTGGGGGACAATATACTGACTCTGTAAACTGCCTAGAGAGGGCTATAAAGCACTGTGAAGCAGTATACAAGTTTAAGTGCAATTGCTATTTGTTTCAGAAAGACTGAGAAGATTAGGGAAAGGTGATTGGAACTCTGAGTATCAGATAAGCCATTTTTGTTACTGTAAAGGTAATTTGGGGAGAAAAATAAAATGGAAGATGATGGGAAAGATATGAAAGAAGACAGAGTGAAAGTGGAATGACT